>NW_022109767.1:4177837-4184859 GCF_000313985.2 Echinops telfairi | reverse complement strand
GGGTTGTGGGGAGGAGACGAGCCAATCAGGGTGCAGGGTAGCAATGATGAAACATATAACTTTCCTCTAGTTCTTAAATGCTTCCTCTCCCCCCACTATCATGATCCCAAATCTGTCTTTTCAGCTCTTTTATTTCATCATTTCTTCTAGTGCCTTGGCTACTCTAAGATTTAGAGCAAGTTTCAGCGTCTCTTCTGACACGCACCCTGAACTTTTCTTTCTTTTCTGTCTTTTTATTGACCTTTGCTTTCTTTATGTATGATGTTCTTGATGTCATCCTACAGCTCATCGGGTCTTCTGTCAGAGTTTGCTGCATCAATTTTTATGATGTTCTTCAAATTTAGGTGGAATATACTCAATGCTATAGCTTGGCTTCCGTGGCCTTGCTTTCATTTTCTACAGCTCAACCTGAACTTACATATGAGCATGATGGTCTCTTTCACAGGTGGCCCCTAGCCTGAATTTAGCTGCTGATATGGTGCTGATATGGTAACGAAGAAGTCATCTATCTTGCAAAATCCTATGTTACTATCTCCAGCTACATTTATATCAACAAAACCATATTTTCCAAATACTGCTCCTTCCCCATTGTTTCTACCTTTTGTATTTCACCAGTAATTATCCATGCATCTTGATTGCATGTTTGGTCAATTTTAGACTAAAGACATTGGTAGAGTTCTTCAATTTCTGCATCATTTGCTTTAGTGTTTGGTGCATACATTTGAATAATAGTTGTATTCACAGCATTTTCTTTTATGTATATAGATATCATCCTATCACACAGTATTGTGCTTTAAAATAGATCTTGAAATGTCCTTTTTTTTAAATGTCTTTCTTGAATGTATGGCATTCTTGAATCTCTAGAATATGTATTCTCTAGAGAAGAACAATCAGTGATGATTTTATGTCCTTGTATATGGAAAGATATTTGCATTGAAAATGGCTAACACAGTTGAAAATGTAGGTAAGTCCAGTGTGGTAAATCAGGCTTCTCCTGACTCATAGAAGCTGACTAACAGGAACGAGGCGGAAGAAGCAGAGGCAGCACAGAAAGCACAAACTGGTGGATGCAAAGGTGAATGATTTCAAAGTCAGCCAAATGAATCCAACATAGATTGTCCTGGGATTGGCAAGCGAAGCAATAGGAGGTGGAGGAACCTAATACAAGATTCCACTCCAGTAGAAGCGAAGGATCAAAAAAAATTCCACTGGGCTTGGTCTCTTTCTTATATAGAAGGCCTTGCCCCACAAGGAGGGATCATTGAGCTCAATCAATTGGGCTCTACCCCTACCCAGAAGTATCTATTTGACATAATCTCTAACCATCACATAAACCATATGGTTAGCTGATTTATAATGTCAATACCAATCCATTTCAGCTCACTAACTCTTAGAACATTGATCTTTATGTGTTCCATTTGATTCTACACAAGTATAGTGGGTAGTCTACCCTGTCCTGAAAGGTTGCTATGTGTTGGCATTGACTCAGTGACAGTGAGTGAGTTAGGGAGTATTATTTACAAAATATTTTGGGAGGGAAACAAGTTAATCTATAGCACTATTTGATATCTTTCACTATATAAATTATAAATTTCTGAAATTAACTGGGTCCACAGGGAAATGAAGTTCAGGAAGATTATAAAACTGTCTGCAGGACAGAGAAACAGAAAATGGAAGAAAGGAAGTATTGATCATAGTGCAGGGGATAGATACCAAATATCCTTGAAAGGGGGTAAACGTCATTAGCTACTTTGTAAGGATATTCAAATGAGTTCCTTTGATGGTCATTCAGTACAGTTGAATAATAAACAACTATAAAATAAAATACAAAACTAACAAACTGCCATTGAGTGGATGCCAATTCATAGTGACCATACAGGACAGGCTAGAACTGCCCCTGTGGGTTTCTGAGACTGTCACACTTCATGGGAGTAGAAAGCCTGGCTTTTCCCCACCTGAGCGGCTGGTGGTCTCCGACTGCTAACATGCAGAGTTAGCAGCCAATGTGCAACAACTGTGCGAGGGTTCCTTATAAACAACAAGGGTTTACTCAGAATAGATGAAATAAACATATTAAACATATATGATTTTAGCTACACATTATATAAAATAATGTTTACTCTGAATACTTTTGTGCAATAAACATTTAGTTTATTTCATCAATAAATCCATTTGGCCAGCGTGTGCATTATACAAGCTAGAGTAGAAAGTAGCTACTGATGATAATCCTGACAACTACTGTGGAAACTACTGAAGAAATATTAACTATTATCTGCTTTCACAAGTTTTTACCCTAATCCTCTCTGTTCGCATCCAGTCTTGACTTTATATCTCAATTTGATTGGTTTTTAATCTATAATCCATGTCATCATGTTTTTTGAATAAAAAAAAGAATCTAAGGAAGATAAATGCATCTTACAAATTATGTGCTAAATAGGGTTTGATCAGAAAATGATTTTCAAATACAAGATTTATTATCAAAATGGTTGAGGGTAAATTCCTTCCTCTACTCTCACTTATAGCCAATACTAACTTTATGTAGTAACTAGAGTGAATTCAGTGGTTCTTCACTGAAGAATTCCAGTGTGGGTTTCCTAAAAGTACATTACAGAATATTTTGTAAAGATGAGGTTTATTAAGCAGTAGAAACAAGTGACCAAATGCAGTTTGGGATATTTTTATTCAAAAGTCTTAACAAATTGTTAAACAATGATAAGATGGTGGTCGCTTCTGAAGCAGAAAATATGTTCTCATAAATCATATAGTTTTTCTAGTTCAAGGAATATATGCTTGTATTTATTTCTTTTTTAAAATAATTTTATTGGGGACTCATACAACACTTATCACAATTCATACATCCATCAATTGCTTAAAGCACATATGTACACTCGTTACCCTCATCATTCTCAAAACACTCGCTCTCCACGTAAGCCCCCAAAATCAGCAACTCATTTTCCCCCTCCCTCGCCGTTCCCTCCTCCTTTATGAACCCTTGATGATTTATAAATTATTATTTTGTCATATACTCTGTCATATTTTGTCATATGCACTAGTACTTCGTAAATGAACTAGCAATGGGTAAAGATGATCTAAGAGCTATGGGATTGAGAATAATTTTGTTGTTGTTGTTTTTTTTTAGACAGGCTTATTAATTTTATTTATTTATTTATTTATTTATTTATTTATTTTTCTTTTTTTTTCCCCCCCTCTTTTTTAACATTTTATTAGGGGCTCACACAACTGTTATCCCAATCCATACACACATCAATTGTGTAAAGCGCATTTGTACATCGTTTCTCAAAACATTTTCTCTTTTCTCAAAACATTTTCTCTTAATTTTGTTTTTATACTAATGATACATTTCAGTCACATGATGTTCCTCCTTCTGAGGATCTTGGAGTGCTTTCTTGACATTTTCTAATGAACTCTCCTTGCCGTTCTCAAAAGCTGGTATGAGGCACATGTTACTAACCACCTTGTAGGCACAGCAAAGTGATTGCCTGGGCATACCACAAAAAGTGACCCCATGCTTGTAAAGCTCGACTAATCAAATTAGCTAAGTGCTTGCTGTACTTCTTGTGAAGGCACAAAGATGGGAGACATAATCCTCGGTGTTCAAAGATGAAAATAGAAAGAAAGCAAATAAACACGCTTCTGAAGAGCACTGTTTGAAATTCTATGCACAGGGATGCCTGGAGCACAAGTATCCAAAAGCAACTTCTAGGGACCAATCGCAAATCCAAACCAAACCATTCACGAAGGGATATGTTTCGTGGATTCCGTTCATTGCAACTCCTTATTATGTTACACTTATGTTACCCTGCTATTTTTTTTTATAAATTCCATCAAACTTTAAGGGGAGGAGAGTGAGTGTTTGGAAAAATACGAATGACAATCAAGGCTACAACATTACTTGCTGAAAATGAGGAGGACTTGAAGCATTTGCCAATGAAGGATTGAAGCCTTCTGGGTGGATTACAACTCAATGTAAAGAAAGCCCAAACCCTCATACCTGGACCAGAGGTGACACCGTGATAAAAGGTTATAAGATTGAAATCATCAAGGATTTGATCTTTATGAGAGCCACATAATGCATTGGATAGAAGAATACTGCTGGAGAAGAATATTGAAAATACCAAGTAGAGTCATAATGATCCTTAGTAGCAGAGGTGTTCTGACTTAGTGTCTTAGATTTTGGACATGTTAGTAAGAGTGACCAGTCCATGGACAAGGACATCTAGCTTGGTAAGTAGAGGGGGAGCCAAGCAGAGGAAGGTCCTGACCAGATGAATAGATAATAGGACTGCAGTGATGAGTCCAAACATAACAACAATTATGAGGATGCCGCATGGCCAGGCAGTGTTTCATCCTATTGTACATAGGAGGTAGAACTGATTTAAAGACACCACACAATAACACACATTGTCACTCACTAACATGTCATCCTCACGGACACATAAACTGAGATTTAAACTGTGATACAGGTCCATGAACCTCATGGGTACCTATTAACAGAGATGTCCTATGCCTCGTGTTCTGTCTCTAGAATCAAATCTGAAGTTTTCTTTTCATCCATCTGTTTATTTGGGATGTGCAGAAAGGGTATTTCTCCATTGAGAAGGAGTTATGCTGATAGTCATAGTCATCATTTAAAAAAATTTGACGTTAATAAAAGTACCGCGAAATACGTAATATAAAGAGGACAAAGCCACATCATTTTCCATTTCAGATTTTGTCTATGCATTTTAATTGGTTCCCCACCCCCTTAGGGAAGAGAACAGTTTTATGATTAAAGAGGGTCTAGGCTTAAATCTATCAGAATCACAAATCTTCTATCCGAAGTTACAGGGACCTGAACTTGTTGTCTGTGTGATGAAAAGAGAAAGAAAAAGTGAAATTGAGAGAAAGAGAAAATATATAAGAGAGTTGGTGACAGAGAGATAGAGATGGAGAGAGAGAGAGAGAGAGAGAGAGATGTAATGGGTGATGGACAGGTTTCATTTCATGTATGGCTCAGTAGCTTCTATACAACTAACTTCCTGTAGTTATCAACAGTAAAGCTCACACATCAACAATTTGAAATGAAAAGACTAGAGAAGAATCATTAGGAAAAGATAGCGCACTGTCTGATTTTCCAAATGTATAGTTTTATTTACTGTCCTCAGTATACCATATGAAAAACCTATAACTTCAAGAGAAAAATAACATTACGAGCTCGACCAATTGGAATACACTTTGAGGCAATCACGCCCTTGGAAAAGTGAAGCAGTAGTTTTTGCAGAAAGAAGAGTAATAGAGAATTCTTGAATTCTATATGTACACTCTGTCTAAAGCTCTGACTTATGCTTGAACCATATACGTGTAGTGCAATGCATAAACAACCCAAATAAGAAAAGAAGGATTAAACTGAGTTGTCATCAAATGCACAGCAAACAAAACAGAATATTCAGTTTGAGTGTCTCCAAGTGAATGGCATGCAAAAACAAGCCAACAGCTCATTAGAAGAACATATTAAATCCAGTGTTTCTATTATATTCCATTAACAATGTCCAGAATATAATCAAAATGACTCAACATAAGAAAAAAATCATAAGCTGTTCTATACAGAAAAATGAACAGAGGTCAACCTTAATGTGACCCAGATATTAGCATATGAACCCAGAAGTTAGCATACAGTACATATAAAGTAGCTATTGCAAATATGCTCAAAGTTGCAAAGGAACTCTGCTCAGAGTGAAAGAAAACGTAAGTAAAGAAATATGAAGTGTAAAAGAGAAAACAAAAACACATAACAGAAATTCTAGAACTGAAATGGATTTTTACAAAATATTCAGTGGGTGGTATCAACAGCAGACTGGAGAGGACATTGGAAAGAGCCCATGAATTTGAATTTTTCCCTACCCCCTCCCACCGTGATTTAAATGACGCAGAATAAGCAGTCCCGGGGCATGTGAGATAATTAAACATATCTGCCAAACGAGTGCTGCAATCTCAGATACAATGTCCTACAAGGATGCAGATATAATTAAACATATCTGCCAAACGAGTGCTGCAGTCTCAAATACAATGTCCTGTCGTGGTCACCTTCATCCCTACTACGCTAAAAAGTTAGTTTGCTTTCTCCCGTTTACATCCTGACTGATCTGAAAAAACAAAAATTGAAAAAAGCACACACACAGGGAGATACTTTTAGGAGTACCTTTTCTTATTTAAAATGTCTCTATTTTTTATTATTTCATGTTGTAAATCTTTACTCATCATTGCCTTCTTTCTGCTTCTTATTTAAACCCACACCTGGGCTTCAGCAATTCCATAGTAGCGCAGCCCACGTCTACAGCAGCTACCTCA
This sequence comes from Echinops telfairi, assembly GCF_000313985.2. Classification (NCBI taxonomy): domain Eukaryota; kingdom Metazoa; phylum Chordata; class Mammalia; order Afrosoricida; family Tenrecidae; genus Echinops; species Echinops telfairi. The sequence continues at coordinate 4,178,511 of NW_022109767.1, read as the reverse complement.
GCCTCTGCCAAGGCTGACAGTCATCGCATCCATCTTATCATCCTTTGGAATCCTATTTATGTGATCGCTTATTATTTCAGTTCTGTGAAGAACTAAAATAAAAATAACTTCGTTATACTGTGTATGCTTCTTGTTGTTAGAGTGGGAACAATGTTCTCTTGTGACATGCAACATCCTGAGTATAAGTAGAAATCTACATACGCATTTTACACACACATTTAAGTTGATATTTTTTATGTCAGCATCAAAAGCAACTGGTCTCTATATCAATAAAGATAGACTATGTTATGTTATGTTTCATGTTGTAAACATAACACAATGTTGTGTTATGTTGTGATGTGATGTGTTATGTTGTGTTGTGTTATAATGTGATATAATGTGATATGATGTGATATGATGTCATGTGATGTGATGTGATGTGATGTCATGTCATGTGATGTCATGTGATGTGTTGTGATGAGATATGACGTGTTGTCATGTGATGTGATGTCATAAGGAGCCCAGTCAGCACTGTGGGTTAGGTGTTGGACTGTCACTACAAGGACGGTGGTTCAAACTCACCAGTTATTCCCCAGGAGGAAGATGTGTGTGTTTGCTTCTGAAAGATTTGCAGTCAGGTTTTCTGTGAGTTGGAATCACTGTGCATGGGTTTGGTTTATTCTTTTCCTTTTCTT
>NW_022109767.1:4166035-4176134 GCF_000313985.2 Echinops telfairi | reverse complement strand
ATGTCTTGTGAGTTTTATCTCTTGTCTATACCTATGTACATGCTCCCATCTAGTCTAGATTGGGAAGCGGCACTGGGGTCATGATGGGGGCGGGAGGGTGAGGAGGCCTCCAGGGAACAGAGGTATATTGTGTGACCCATTAGTGTTCTGCTGCACCCGGATTGACTCATCCCCTCCCTGCGACCCCTCTGTGGGGGGATGTTCCATTGTCCATAGATGGGCTTTGGGTCCCCGCTCCAATCTCCCTTCATTCTCACTAATGCATTTTGGTTTGATTGTTTACTGTTTGCTGTGAGTGTTCTGATGCCCCTTGCCCAGTCTCAATGACACCTCACAATCACACCGGCTGATGTGCTTCTTCCATGTGGACTTGTTGCTTCACTGTTGGATGGCCACTTGTTTAACTTCAAGCCTTTAAGACCCCAGACACTATATCTTTTAATAGCCGGGCACCATCGTCTGTCTTCACCACATCTGCTTATGCACCCCTTTTGTCTATTCTGTAGTGATTGTGTGTGGGGGGTGGGGGTGGGGGCGATGTTTGAACATCACAGAATGCCAATTTGTTAGAACTAAGTGCTTTTGTATTGAGGGAAGGTCTGATCTGAGGCCCAAAGCCCGTCTGCAACTTCAGTGTATTGCCTTATACGTATATGTACATAGGCCAATACCACTACTGTTATGGATGAATGTGCTTACATAAGTGGACACCTCTGTTAATCTCCCTATCTATGTCTTTGCTTCCTAGAGCTTGCCTCTGGTTCCTTTTCCCTTCAGGAGTTCTTTTAAACTAAGATAATATCTTATCCAGCTGAAGGTTTTTGTTTATATCAATATTGTCTAGAGGGGTGGATATTGACCATATAAGATCTTTTTTTTATACAAGCAGCTTACTTTTCTTAATGGAAAAATTAATAATTTATGACTTGCTATTTAATAATGTTTTAAGGTGTTTTCAAAGTTTTCAATGCTTGTGCACTGAACTGATTTGATGGTCAAAATTCTATCAAATAGATTCAGAATATATTCATTTATCCCTTTTACAGATAGAGATGTGGAAACATGGAGGTTTTACAAATATAAGTGGTACACATGGACTGGATTTATTCTCTTTGAATTCTATAACCTTTACTCAGACTATGTTAACAACCTGAAGTTGAATATGGGGAACTGAAAAGAATGGTATCCAGATGGGGAATACTGGGTGGCATAGTCATAACTATCACAAATTATTAAGCCCAGTTAAAATATCATAAACCTAAAATAATAACCATAGGCATATATTTGCACATAGTATACCCTGTGTATATTCAAGAGGGCTTCATAAATTCATAGGAAAATTCCATTATCCTTCAATTCTATTTTCCTAGGAAGCTCCTCCTATGTGTGTGTGTGTTGATATCTATGTATATATCCATCTTTCTATATATACATAGATCTTACCAATAACTCACTGCCATTGACCAATCCTATAAAGGGTTTCTGAGGCTGTAGACCCTTGCAGGAGCAGATAATCCCATCTTTCTCTCTCAAGGTACTTGGCATATCTGAACTGCTGACCATGAGGTGAGCAATCCAATGCTTTCCTGGTAACATGTGGGCTCCATTACACACACATATAAGTACATGTATATAGATGTTAATTTATCTATAGATCTCTATATACTGCTATATTATATATACATGTTATAAGTAGGCATTAGTATTAATATGTAATAGAGTACTAGAAATGATGCTTACAAATTAGATTAGTGATTCATAATTGTAATTAGAAATGATGAACCAAATAGAATCCTGGGGTAGGGTCAACAGTCAACAGGAAGTTTAATGGTTTAACTCCTCCCAAAGAAGCCTCAGAAGAAAGGGCTGGCGATCTCCTTCCAAAAGGTCAGCCCCTGAAAATCTAGAGAACACAGTTCTACTCCGGGACACATGGAATGACCATGAGTTGGAATAGGCTCCACGACAACGTGTGCTGCTCCCCAATGGATTTGGATCTACAAAGCATCATTCAAATATCCTTCTACCCATCGCATAGACCTCCATTGTGAAAGGTGTCTCATGTTCCTTATTCCAAGGTCTTCTCCTCCCACCTTATGTATATTATATATTTCCTTCCTAGTCATTTGAACAGGACGTGACGTTTAGAAACAGGAAGCTAATTGCTACTATTTTTCTCAAAATGTAATCAGAGAATTTGATAGATCAGACGGGGCCTGAAAGTCCACTATCTTTGAACGATTTCAATAATTTGCTTTAAATCTATGCTGCCATTGATATCATTGCAACCTCCTGAGCCCCAACGTCGCTGGATTGAATCATGGGCAATGTAGGCATGCACTGTTACTCAAAGGCATTTTAAGGTGTGTTTTTTCCCCCCACAAGTTTTGCAACATTAAAAATAAGAACACAGTCCACATTTTTTCCTCTACCTATAAACAAGAAACATACAGCAGAAATCTCAAGTAAGACTTTGTGTCCTAGCCATGATTCTGTGTGGTTGGACTGGAAATACTGCCTTTGCTGTAATGGTGTTTGTGTATTGAGATCCTGGCAGGATAATCCTGGCATCAGAAAAAAAGAATTCCATCTATAGAGTATTTCTCCCCAGGAATTATCAGTGCCAAGCGTGGTTTTAAGTTACATTTTAACAGTGAGGTGGGGAGACATTGGCCCAGATGGCGGATGTAAAATGTGCCATAAATTTTAATGAAGCAAATAAGTCACTAATAACCTTACCGCTAACATTGGTATGTTTGGGGTGGACCTTAATAAAGGAAAATTAAAGAGGCACAGGCAACCCTTAAACAAGTGTCGAAGAAGCCTAATATGATTTAGTGATTCAGCTATTCACACTCAGCTAGCACAGCCCCTGGTCATCTGCTCAAGCACAGCTGCTCCGTGTCAAACAAATAAATAAATAACAAAGTTTATTGACCACCAGATGTCCCAGTCTGCAATGCGTGCTCAGACAGCGCAGGTCACCAAAAGTTCAGGCAGGTTTCCTTAGTGTGCGTGCGTGTGTGTGTGTGTGTGTGTGTGTGTGTGTGTGTGTGTGTGTACACATTTATTAGCAACACTACCTTGGAACTTAAAGTTTTTTTTTTTTAGCCAGAGGCCTTAGGTAACTCTCTCTTAGAGTGTGATGACTCAACCAATAGAGTTTGTTTTGTGGAACAATGTCTAACAAATAAGCTATGGATTCAGGATTCTGCAAAGGGGCACACGGGACTTTTTCACTCTTTGGGAAAACACTGGCAGGAGCTCTTTGAGGCTAAACATCATTAAGTCGTTCCCAATTTGGATGCGGTAAATGAGCACCATTTGCTAGCTTGGATAACTCATGTCCAGGGAGGAGTGTGACTGAGCCAACAACAGGAGAATCCTAGAATGGAGTTAACCACCAACGCGAGATTCTTGAATGAGATGATGCAATATGTAGTATACACATGCAGTGGCATTCTAATGGAGTATATATGCACCTCCAAATGTATATAAACATAGGACATTTTAAAGGATGAGCAAAAATGATAGGGATGGTACTTTAAAATATCTTACTAATTATGTGCACTCCACTAGTATCTTAGCTAAGAGTTAAGGCAAAATGCATCATGAAGCATAATGGATATACATCTGTATTTCAAATAATCATCCGTATACTTTTAATTGCTTTGATTTGACTGCCGGTCAAAGGTCACTATACCGTCCTCCCTTCGTCAGCAGATGATGAAAGAAGAGTTGATGAACTGTTCACACCAGGTAGGTGGTGTGCCAGCTCTACCATCTCTGATTGCTTACTAGAATTACTGAATTTTTCATCTTCAACCAAACTTACCCTCCATGACACTCTTAAGCCATTACTGCACTTTGTAAAGAATGAGTTTAGTTAGAACTATATAATATGGAAAAACCCATTTAACTAGGAGCCTGCAAACTGCAATGTATAACATAATTATGGAAACAAACAACTGAGTGTGGCTCCTACTAGCAGCCCCTCTGTGGGGGCTGAGCTCTGCCTGCCTATACGTTCTTACTTTACGATGCAGGGAAGCATCCAAGCAATGAATAGAAAGGAGAATCAAACTAAATCAGGACATATATTCTGATATTGTTAAATGCCCCATCATGGCCCCAGCTACAAAGGAATGAAGTGTTCCCTGGTCTTGAACCATCTTTATAATTGATTGTGTACTCGGCTTCTTGCCTGTAATTACTGGGTATTTTGTGGGCTTTCCACATTAGCAAGCTAATCTTCTGATTTTATATCTGTTGTGATCCACAGGGTTTTCACTAACTTCTATTGAGAAATAGATCTCCAGGCCTTTCTTCCTAGTCTGAAAGCTACGTTGAAGCCTCTCCCCCCTGGGGGACCTTGCTGGTATTGGGAATATGAGTGGCCTATTTCCCAGTATCATAACAACATGGAAGCCAACACCGTACACACCAAACTAACATATGGATGATGGGTATATTATATGCATCATTTAGATGAAACTATTTCTTTCATATTTTAGATAAAGTGGATATAAAAAGAAGTTCCAATTTCCCTCACCTTCAATTTATTATTTGGATCTACATTTTCTCCAGGCAGAGTTAACGTCACCCATTCACCTTCAGCCCAGAGTACAGTGTCTCCGAAAGGCAATGGTGCTCCTCCCAATAAAATGCATTTGTTTGTCAACATGCTTCAGTTACTCTCCTCCAAATTAGTCAAAATGTCATAGGATATCACATCACATATATTGCATTGCATTCTGTACTCCCTGATATAGATTAGAAACCACATGTAGCCGGAAAACGAAACAAACAAACATACTAAAAACACACGAGCAATACCATAGAAGAGTTACATCGATTCTGGTCAATCACCTATCTTAACTTGAATTTTTAACGACAGATACAATGAAAATGAAGCCTCAGGTGCAGAAATGCATGTGTGTGTACATAGCTCGGTCACAGGAGTTTCAACATGAAAAATCACATGACAGTTGTCTGTTATACACACCATCACGTGTTATGTTAGCAGACATTTGTCACCCATACATTTTGTACATGGTCCATAAATCTGTTTGAGTGTTTAGATTGCTCTTATTATTTTTGGCCTTAAACAACAACAAAAAATACATCAATTGATCCACACCTGAGGCTGATCCTTCAAATACTCTAAATAATAGTCTACCCCTATCATACAAACTGTCATATATCTGCAAAACCAAGACTCAGAAAGAAAGGCTGTTTCTAAGAGTTACTAGTAAGGTTTTTAATTCAAACAAAAACCATGTCTGATAGAACTGGGAATGCAGTGCCCTGCTCTCTTATCAGATTTAGTATTGATTGCATTAACCTTCAGGGTAGGAGAGGGAGAGAAATATTGTGTGGCTCAATACATTTTTTGTACATAAGAAATTATTTAAAATCATTCCCAGTCATTTTTCACCCCCTACCCAGCTCCTCCCAACTCCTCTCCCCTCAGATCTTGAGTTAAGTTTCACAAAAACAAGTTGCCACGGAGCCTCCTGTTCCACGGCTGCTTAAAGAGAAGGGGCATTTGCTGCTATGGCATGCTGCACAGCACGCTGAAGAACGCAGACCATTTACACACGTTTCAAACGTGTTGCACTTCAAATACTGCTATCTCTAAAGATGATCAATGAGGAGTTGCATTTTCGATGCAAAAGAAATTTTGATGTAAGAGGAGTTTTTTTTTTTTTTAATCAATCTTTAATGAGGAAGAGACAAAAGGTATAGTAAAGGAAACCTTCTCTGTAGAGGTATTTCTACCCCAAATAGCAGAGCCAGTCATTTACTTGTCTGACCTAATCAAGAAAATGAGGCTTTTCAATCAAATGCTGCTCAAATGCAGTTTTCCTAAATATTGAAACACCACAGAGAATCTAAGCAGACCTTAATTCCAAGCCAGGTGACGATGACCCTACAGAAAGGGATAAGAATATGTGCCCAGAGTCTTAGTCACAAGGACTTTCTCACACCTTCCCCCGGGACATGTTTAATTACCCAGGGCCTACAGTATTTATTTGGTAGAGTATTTTTATACAAATGGGGGGAAAAAAGGTCTTTTCATCCCTTTTTATCGGTGGTTTCCCCAAAGCCCAGGCAGGTGTCTGTGGGATTTAATATAATTACAAAGGGAGAGGCAAAGAGGAGGAGCTAGATAATCAGTCCCAACCGAGCTGGAATCTGAGAATGGGAGCAGGTGCTGCAGGAAGCCCCGTGTATCCAACTAATTTAAGCCGTGGTGTTGTGTAAAGGCCCCGATATTCATCTCTTCAATAGGAGGGCACTGGCAGTCTGTGAGCACAAAGACAGGCCTGGTCGGAGTGATGCCAGCATGGCCGGCTCCAGCACCATGGCTACCAGGGTAACCAGACCCCGTTCCTCTCACTGCTGCCTTTGTTGGGTGGCGGCCACATGAAACAAAGTGCCACTTCTTACCATTGTACGGGCACATGCATAATCATCCTCCTTCTGGCTCATCATCCTGAATTAGCAATTACTCTATTATTAGATGCAAGAGCGGCTGCAGGTGACAAAGCGCCACAACTTCTAGTTTATATTTCTGAAGCCCTTGATTTGGGTTTTCCATGTTGGCTTGACCTCTTCAGCAAGTGTATTCCCATTGTGAAGAAAATTCTATGATCGCATAGAAAAACCGTTTGCTTTCTCTGTTTGGAGGGTCTGACCCATGGTCCCACTGGCCGGGGAAAGAAAGTCCTGAAAGAAATATGGACAAAAACGTCCTTCTTCGTCTCAGAGGACACCTGGATTACACAAAGGAGACACAAGTCTTAAAACTCTCACCCACCCACTGTGCCAAAACAGCTTTCCCTGGAAGCCTAAGTCTCTTCTCCGCCACTAGGACTCTGTCCGGACTCTCACTTAAGAGCTATTAGCTACTGAAACTTTAAAAATAATGCCACTTTTGATCGAGTCGTACCCACGGTTCTCTAACCTATAGAGAATGAGAGGCAAACTGGGAGGTTTCAGTTCTTTGACCTTGCTTGTCCTGTGCTCTACGAATGAAGAGGCATTTTCAATCAGGAATGGTACATTATTGTTGACGCATCTTGAAAGAAGGAGGTTTTCTTCTCAGATCTACGAAAGGAAAACTGGGTTTTCAAACCTGGTTAACAATGATTTTTTTTCCTGTTCTGGTAAGAAAGCTTGAAGGACAGCACTTCAAATAATCATCATAAAATACTGAGAATACATACAGCTGTTGTGTCATATATTTGGGGGGTAGTATTCCTTCTATAGTTATATGGATCACAATGTGATAGAATAGCCTATCTGTAAGAGTAAAATGTCAGTTTGGGTATTTTTTCTTGTTAACTGGGATGAACGAGATGAAAGGAAAAGCATTTTCATTATGCGAAATTAGAAATTGAAATTATTAGCTGCGGAAGTGTCCTTTGTATATAAGTACCTGGCTTCTGCCTCTTTTCCCCTATCTCACATCAAGCACATAGTAAAGCCACTGAACACAGAGTTACTGGCTCCTCTAAGCCAATGATAGTATGAAAGGAAAGCTACGTTTGATAAACCTTTGATAAACCTCGATGATTAGAACCCCAGGAGGGAATCTTAATCAGTGACCATCATCTGCACACTTGTATTTCAGGGCATGTCAAGACAAATGAGCGTAAATCTTTGAAGGATTGAGGAGCCATTTTTAATGGCACTAAATAAAAGTCAACCCCTTGGGACAGCTGCAGGTCAGAAACACATTTGTGGACTGTGACGGCACAAGGAAATGTATTCTGCTAGGCTACTAAGTTAGGCTACTAACCATAATGCCAGCAGTTCAAAGTGACTGGCCGCTCCACAGGATAAAGAGAAGGATTCCCACACCCTTAAAACATTACAGTTTTGGAAACACAATCGGGGCAATTCCATCCCGTCCCAGAGAGTTGCGTTGTGTTGTGATTGATTTGATGACATGGAGTTTGTTGTTGGAAATCCATCGATAGTTTGTTTGGAAGCAATAGTATGAACAGAGAGGCCAAACCATACCCAGTGTAGGAATTGACTCTCCTGAGAATATATGCTGCCTCCACCAGCCTCCCACCCACATACCACCCAATGATGGAAGTCCTCCAATGTAACCAAAGTGCAACCAGATAGCTGACTAATGTCCCCTCCCTATGTCACCCTTAGCACTCAGGCCCAAGCTCTTCTGCTGACCAGTTGGGCATTCATGAGTCCCTTTAGGTAGAAGAGGATGGCTGGACATAAGTACTTATGACTGAGACTATGAATGACCTCCATTCCTGTTTCCATGACATCTTTTTGCATGAGCTCATTGGCGAGAGATGGTCGGGGAAAAGGCTGAGGAATAGAAATAAAGCAGGTCATCCGGTCCAATACTTTATTAGATCTTACTCTGTTGATGCTTCTATTTATGAGCATTTAGTATCGGCACAAATATCTTCACAAGCCATGCCCATTGAAAACACATAGTTGTATCATTCCTGGTGAAATTTCCCTGTCTACAATTTTCCAATTATGTTTCTTCCTAATCTCTGACCATTCAACAATAATGTTATTCACAGGCCTTTAGTTACTGTAAGTCCCTATCTGGACATCTCCCCTCCCAGGTAAAATGAGAATCCATGTGCAATGCTCACATGATGGCACGTGTTTTAAATACCCACTTTTCTGTAGGTCCTCTGCTTTTCTGTATTAGCTAACTCATCTGAGGGACCTCTCCATGATACCATGGGTGGTAAGTGAAACAAAATGTAAGATAGTAAAAGTATGGAACATGAGAATCTGTTGTTTTCTCTTTCAATGTTTTGTGCCTTCAGATCATGTTAAGATTCAGTCTCATATGTCAACTTGATGAAATACGACTTCTGTGCTCATTCAACCTTGTGATTTCATGAATCACACAGCAGCCAGTTCCTAATGGACTTCCAGGGTCTTAGAGCAACTTCTGGGCCCATGGACAAGGGTTCCCTTTTATTTAGAGCTCACTGGTAACCTAGAAGCTATTTTACATAAGGAGAATAGTTATCTGTAGATGACATGGCTTTGCTCCCCAAATCATAAGACTGTACAGAGACACAGTCATGGGAATTTTTCAGCCAACACACAACATACCTTTTTGTCACTAGTACTTCAAAAACCAGTGAATCAGCTGGGACATATAGTCCATCTGATAGAATATCCTATTCTGGGCTACTTGGGCTAATGGCAGCCAACTGCGCTAATTACAATGCCTTCTCTTGATTGCAATTCCTCTCGAAATGGACAATTTTTCATCTTACTCCAGAAGAGGGTCTATTTTGCTTTCAAAATTCAAAGCAGCTCATTAATCATAACATTTCTTAGACAGGGGAGGGGATCAGATACAGCAATTTCCCCTGTTCCTTCTAGAGGATATAAAGATGGCCTCCTAGAAATGGCATCAAGGTGGCACCACCTGAACTTGGGCGAGGTTTATTCCTCAGTTTTTTGAACACATGCGTCTTTCCAAGAAGTCAGGCATAATGGATACTTCATGACCATCCTGTCTTATCTATTGGGCCGATGTCATGATCTTGTATTACAGTTTTTTTTTTATTAGAGGGAGGCAAAATCCATGTCTCTGTAGCTGTGATTATTACATAACACTGGAGGACTGATGCACTTTTACAATAGAGTAGTGAAGACATCAGTATTATTGGCTCGATCAATGAAAAGTAATACACTGCTGGTTCTTTATCACTAGAAAGTGGTATCAACATTATGCGTACATACTAACTTTGGAAATTAACCTACTGGAAAGGTTCTTCCCAGCTGCATTGTCTTGTGATATTGTAATACACTAGTATAAACTAATAGAAACACATAGATAAGTAAAGGCAGAGTGAGAGAAGAGAGAATCAGATACCGTTTTAAATCAAAGGTCTTCGTCACATTAGCCCCAAAGCTAAGCAGCATTACCTAACTCTAAGCTAGCCTTGACGTTTACAGACATGACTTTGTAATTGTATTGTTTTTCTTTGTCCTTTTGAAAATTGCTGTCTTATAAGATAGAATGTAAATTGCTGCCAACTGTAGAAACGATGCTTAAAAAACCAAGTGGCCCATGATACAC
>NW_022109767.1:4145639-4164736 GCF_000313985.2 Echinops telfairi | reverse complement strand
GGGGAGGGAGGGGAAAAATGAGGACCTAATGCCGGGGGTTTAAGTGGAGAGGAAATGTTTCGAGAATGATGAGAGCAATGAATGTACAAATGCACTTTACACAATTGGTGTATGTATGGAGTGTGATAAGAGTTGTATGAGCCCCTAATAAAATGATTTAAAAAATTAAAATAAAATAAAATGTACAAAGAAATCTAACATGTAAATCTGTAGCGATAGAAACTGGTTTAATGATTTCTTGTTGGTATGGCAAGGGAGGTCAGAGGGAGAGAGGGGTGGGCAAATGGGGAATTCATAACACAAGAAAGAAGAAAATGTTCTAAAATGGATTGTGGTGAAAATTATACAATTCTTCTTAATAGGACTGACCTAATGAATTATATGATATGTGCATTATAAGCCAATAAAATTCAATTTGGAGAAAAGCAATTGCATTGGGCAAGTCTGCTGCAAAAGACCTGTGAAGAGGTTTATAAAGCGAATGGGTCGCTTTGACGTCTAAGGTGTGCCTGACTTAAGCTATGGTGTTTCGATGGTCTCATATGTATGCGAGAGTTGGACAATAAAAAGGAAAACTGAAGAACTCTTTCATTTGAATTGTGTTGTTAGAAAATAATATCCCACATGTACTACCGGAAGAATAAATACATTTCTGTCTTGGAGAAAACACAGCCAGCATGTTCTTTAGAAGCAAATATGGGGAGACTCTGGTTTGCTTATGAGGGATGGATCCCTAAAGAAAGACCTCATATGCCTGATGAAGTAGAGGATCACTGAAGAAGAAAACGACCCTCCATGAGATAGGTTGACACGGTGGCTGCAACAAGGGGCTGGAACTATGATTGTTAGGGTGGGCACAGGCTGAATTGTGCTCCTGTGGAAGGGGAACTACACCCAGAAGCAGTTGATTGTTAAGAAGGCGTATGGTTTACCCTGTGGGACCCGCAGCATTACCTCTGAGTCACACTTGGTTTCAATGGCAATAATAACAGGGCTGGAACAAAAGCTGCCATCTGAGGCATAATATGATGAAGTTACAAGATGCTATTATAATGCTCCAAGATCTGATATTTAATTTATCTTATATTTTGCTCAGGACACACATGTGAGGGTGAACTAGGATTTGATAGGAACCGCTGCATTCGGCAAGTCCTCAATATAGTGGTCCCTTTAGGGAAACGGTCTCCATGTCTTAGTTGATAAACTTAGCTGCCTTCACACATTCTATTTTGGCCTCTCTTGTAAATATGCATTCTCACATAACCCCTCCATTCTAACCATACACACAGTTTCCCTAACGACTGAGCCAGCTTTCATGCATATGGCTTTCGACATGAATTTCTGTGACTCTTGATTGGAGACAGAGGATCTCTATCACCATCCAATCTTACCATCATCTATTTTGTGTGCCATATTGTCTCATCTGTTTCCAATGCATTAGTTTATTTGAAAAGAAGAGTGATCCTTCTGTCCTAGCATGCCTTTTCAGACATGTCCCCTGCAACATGTAAGTGCTATATATAAATATATTTTAGATTAACCTCAACGTTTTATTTGCAAAGGAAAAGGATGCAATGTGTCAACACTGGGACACATTTAGAGTGTAGATCAACGCACTCCCTGGGAGCTATTTAGTGAAATACAAGGAGATGCAGTCACCTCCAGAGCCAATGTCTCAAACCAAAGTCATTACCATCGAGTCAATGCTGACTCATAGTACCCGATAAGACAGAGTAGACCTGCCTCTCTGGGTTTCCAAAACTGTAAATCTTTACAGGAGTAGAAAGCCAAATCTTTCTCTCACAGACTGCTGGCTTTATGGTTAGCAGCCCAATGAGTGGCACAGCCACTCAGCTACCAGGGCTCCTTAGTGTCATTGGAGACAGTGCATAAAACAAGGATTAACAGAGAGATACTACCTTTGCAAACTAGGGCCACTCTCCTTCCGGATGGCCACATAAGAATAGAAGATGATCACCTCACTTGATAACTGCCCATTTTCATGAGTGCATAGCTACGAAATTCAATCATTGCATAGCTAACAAATCACATAGTTACGTAACTATTGAAACACTAGGAATCATGGCTCAGCCAACTTTACACGTAACTTTAATCACCACAGCCAGCATTATGCTTGTCCCATACCTCAGCATTCCTTACTACCAGATGTAGATCATTAATAGTCAAAAAAGTTAGCTAGTGGCATCTTTACTTTTGTTGTAGTTCCACTTGTTTTCCCTATTCACATGCAGATGCACACGCATACAGATGCACACACATACAAGTAAACAATGTAAGAAGCAAGGCAACATGTATAAACTAAGGAGCTCATCATTTATTATCAAGATACGTTTTTAAAGAGTGAAATGGTATACTATTGTTAACTATGGCGGGTCAGCATGCATGAGCAGGTTTTCCTGGGCAAAAAATCCTTAGTCCTCCATGAAGTGACAGGCACATACGATGCTCTCACCATTCTGGAAATTTCTCAGGTAATGCATGCAAGGCGGGCGCGGAGGGATCCGAGAAATGGAATCACCTTGTCCAGCCGATTTTTTAATCGCCTTCTTTCTGGGTTAAGCTGTTAGCATCGAGCCAACTCTGACTCATCGCAACACTTAGGGACAGAGAGGAAAGGTCTCCGTAGACTTTTCAAGAATAACTTTTTTTAAAATCTTTTTATTGGGGCTCATACAATAACTTTTACAGAAGCACCATAGATCCTCAAAGATAATCTTTCAACTGACAATATCCTTGGGAGAATTGCTGAGGTCTCTCCCATGGGCTGTTTGCTTGAGGATTACCCTGCCATTCCATTATCAGGGGACTCAGATTTAGACCCGAGTTGAAGCAGAGGAAATAACAAATTGCATCATTATGGGGAGGCAACCAGTCATTAAAGGGGATATGCAACGATAGACTAGAGTTCAGGGATTCTCTGCATATTAACCACATTCAACTGCCATTATTCTATTTAGCATGGGCTGATTGCTTAATGTTTGAATAGCAGTCCGGTAATGTCATGGCAGTGGAGAGATAAAAGGCAAAATTGAACATGCATGATCCCATCTTTCCTATTACTGAAAAACATTTCATGCAGTGTTATAAAAGCCCTATGATATTTGGTCATCAACATAAGAAAGATTTCTTTTCAAGTAAGCTCATGAGTAAACAATTAAGCTCCAAATTTAAGTATGTTTCCTGTTAAATGTGTGTGTGTGTGTGTGTGTGTGTGTGTGGTTTTTGCTTAATTTTCTCAAATCTGTATGGATGCATTTTGGGGAGCTGTGCATTGCAATAAAAAATTACAGCTTAAGGAATTCCCTTCAGGCAAATATTTAACATCTACCTCTCTTGCCTAACTGCTCTTTGTCATTTGTGATTATATGTGTTGCTGTTGTTGTTAGGTTCCATTGAATCAGATCCAGCTCATAGGGACCCTATGTACAACAGAACAAACTATACCCAGTCCTGTTTCTCTGTTTGAGCCTATAGAATTGTAATTCTATTTTAACCTACTAAAGCAGCCACTACGTCAATCCGTCTTTAAGGGTCTTTCTCTTCTTGGCTTCCCTCTACTTTACCAAACATCTGATCTTTGGATTTGGGTTTAATTCTCTCAGAGGTCAATTGACTGCATTTGGTCACGACCGCTCTTCTCTCCAGGGTCGGAAGAATAGCCTCAGTGGTATGCCCCACTGTGGCTACGCTACACGTGATGGATGCAGCTCAAACTGATCCTGGGACCAACTCCCTACAACTCCCTGGTTTAGTAATATGTTGTCACTAACTCCTTATTCTACAAAGAACATCATCTTTTATTGCAGGATACACAAGGAGGAAGTGAAATAAGTGATGCCACATAGCAATGGATGCGTTTTTTACGTAAAAAATTAAAATTGAAAGAACAGGTTTTCTTCTCTTTTTTTCAATAAATCATATTATTGGGGGCTCTTACAGCTCTTAAAACAATCCATACATCAATTGTATCAAGCACATGTGTACATAGGTTGCCAGGCTCATTTTCAAAACACTTTCTTTCTTCTTGAGCCCTTGGTATCAACTCATCTTTTTTCCCCGCCCACCCACATGAAACCTTGATAAATTGTCATTATTATTTTCATATCTGACACCATCCACTGTCTCCCTTCACCCATATTTCTGTTGTTCACCCCTTGGGAGGTGTGTGTGGGCAGGGGGGAGTTGTACGTCGATCATTACAATCAGTTCTTTTTCCCCTTCTCCCCTCACCTTTTCCCTATCCTCATGGTATCACTACTCCCATTACTGTTCCTTGGGGGTTTATCTGTCCTGGATTAGATATACATTTTGCTATGCCTGACAATTATTGCAACTTCTGCGTGCTATTGTTACTCACTGCCTGCAAGTGAGTTCCCTCATGGATGTGCTATGCATGACGGAATGAAATGCTGCGCAGTTCAGTGTCATCCCCATCTATGATTGACAGCGGACTGCTGTGATCCATAGAGTTTGCTCTGACTAGTTTTCAAAAGTAGATCATCAGATCTTTCTTTACTAGTCCATCCTAGTCTGAAAGCAAATTGTTATGGTCATGCCAAGCCTTCACTAACAAATAGGTGGTGGCTATCGCTTAAGTCTAAAATTCTGGTCTCCCGTGTGGAAGTAGAGAAGTCTACTGGTCTGAACCATAATTGCCTCAACTACTATATATATCAAAATTATCTTGCAATATAGCTATTCCCTTATCTCATGCATTCAGTATGGGCTAATAAATGTTTCCCATCAAAAAGCAAATTCTTAAATTGAAATGCTATCTTTACATGTATTTTTATGCATCTTTTCATTTTTAGTTGGTATTTAGCATAAATAGTTTCCTATGGTTCTTAAATGGTACAAAAAATTATGCTCTTTGGATGTCTGATAGATCATTTAAACAATCCACATCGTTACATATCAATATGTTTCTAACATTTATTTTTTATTTGCCATGCTGCGGGGGAAATGTTCTCCATTTAAATCCTCACATAAACTGGGAAATTTTTATAATATAATGTAATTCTGTTTTCTTGAACATATTCACAACAGAACATCACCTCAATCATTACTCCATGTGCAGGTCACTGACAATGGTTACAGTCTTCAAGTTGCACACACAAAATCCTCCTCTTTCAAGTTGTTCCTATGTATTATAATAAACTCATTGCCTCCTAAATTTCCAGTCTAACTTTTTATTATTAGCATGTGCTGATATAATCCTATCAAACTATATGGGGGAGACACTCATTACTAACACTCATTACTAACGAAGACACTCATTACTAGTGAAGCTAAACTATTGTTGGGCTTTGCGAAGAGAAGACTTCTGGGAATACTTTTGGTTTACGGTTTGGAAATTTAAAGATTATTTCCGGACAATCATTTCAAAGAATGACCCAGTCTCCATCACTCCGGAATATCAGGAGTCTGTGCGTGTCCAGGGAAGGCCTACATCGTTGTTTAGTTTCTCCTTCAGCCCTCTCTACACACACTGTTCATTGACATGGATTGCCTTTTGCACACGGTGTGCTCATTATTTCCATTCTGGTAATTCCAAGTAAGTACAATCATCTTCTTTTCTTTATTTTTCTCAAAACCATTTTCTTGGGAGCCAATGCAGATAGCATATCATTCCATATTTCCATCATTTAAGCAGTATTGTACAATGGCCACCACAATCCATTTCAGAACATTTTCTTCCTTCTTGAACTCCTTAATTTAAGTTTCCCTTCACCCCCCGCCCCCGAGGGTTGCACTAGGCACCCCCATCCCAGGAACCCTTAGTCTACTGTTTGTCATTATACGTTCATCAATCCTGGCTTTCATATACCCCAAAACTGAAAATATATATTACAAAAATTCAAGAGGGCTACCCACAGTGACAACCTACATCAGAGATAAATTCCAAATGAAAACACACACACACAGAGAGAGAGAGAGAGAGAGAGAGAGAGAAAATATTGAAAACCAGATCCGGCCCAACGTGTATCAGAGGGGGAATCACGTGACAGGTTTTAACCATTCAAGTCTGAATTGACTATGTTTAAAGAACAAAACCAAGGAATATATATGAATGTTTAACACTCTCTCGGAGATCATATAAAAGTGAGTTTATTACTGAAATGTTCAAAGCAATACCAAAATAAATAAAAGAATATAAAGATCTTTCAATTACCCATGACTCCACTCACAGTCAATTATCTACCCACAACAAATCTTTATCAATCCATGTCCCCGCAAATTTCCCCCACTCCAAATTTATTTGGGACTTTCAGTTGAACATACATTTCAGATTTATATATATTTGCAAAATAGTTTAAGAATTATTGATGTCTTTTCCCTTATCCATCAATTGTCCATCTGTTGTACTATTTTCTTTATTACTCCCCATCCACCCTTTCACTCACTTATGTTTTTCAGAACAAGCTAAGAGTAAGATGGAGACAGACGGCCCCTTTTCTACTATTTACTTCAATTTGTAGTTTCTTAGGAAAAATAATATTCTTTAGCATAATCACAGTGTGACTATCAGTATAAGATATTTTAAAATTGATGTAATTATATTATGGAATCCATATCCAACCCCTATCAATTGTTCAACTAATATAATTACTTCTCTCAAAGAACAGAGTCTGATTTCCAGATAACTCATCATATTAAATTGCCAGGCTGATTTAGTTTACTTTAATTTGTAAATGCGTTCATTCTTTTTTGGGGGGTGTCTTTTTATTAAGATTAAATAATAATAATAATAGTAATAATATGACAGAAACAATAGGGTTCCTGGGGGGAAGGGTAGGAAGAGAAGGAGTAAAAGGGAGCTGATATCAAAGAGTTCAAGAAGAAAGAAAATGTTTTGAAACTGATTGTGCAATTATGCTTGATTGATTTGAATTATGGGATATTATGACATTACTATGAGCTTCCAATAAAAGGATTAATAATTTTTAAAAAGATGTGTGTCTTTCTTAATCCTGATGTATTTGAAAATCATGGACAAATGGTTTGGTAAAGTAATTCTCAATGTTGGTTTGTCTAATATTTTAAGTTGAGGTCGTGCATTCTTTAAAGGAATACTCTAAAAGTAAACTTACATTTTTCTAAACGAATTATATCATGAGCCACATGATACTGGTTTGCCCCAAAATTGAAGGTGCTAAGTGATTCCTTGGCTAAGTAATCACTGTCTGACAGTTTTCCTACTATAAAATTATTGATTTTTCCTATATTACTTTCAAGGTGTTTGGTGGGAGCTCATATAAGACCCAAGAGGCCCGGATGCACCCTATGTTAAACATCAGGCTGCCACCCAGTTCAAACTCACCAGCTGTTTCTGAGTTTGTATTGGCTCTATGGCAGTGAGTTTGGTATGGTGTTGGATAATTTTATTTATCTATCTCCAGAAGGAATCAAGGTGGTCTGCACCATGCTTATTGTGTGCAATTGCCAGCACCTGACTGTATCAGTTTACTCATAATAGAGCATTTGGACATGCAAAGGGAATACTTTTATAGAATTTAGACTAATATATGTGAATGCCTTTATAAAATGCACAAATGAAAAATCTAAAGTAATATGGAAAAGAAGGGAGATAACTATGGTATAAATCAGGACTGATCTAATTATTAACATAGAAAACTCAATTTGGTTTTGAATTTCCTAGAAACTAAAAACTAAGGAGAGAGAGAGAAGTTGTGCTATTTTAAAAAACACAGTTAGATTTTCAGAATTTTGAAATATAGATCTTAAAATAACTCTTAGCTAAATTAATATCAACACAGAAAATAATAATCAGAATGCTTCATGAGATAAATTATCCTTTTTAAATCTATTGTTAACAGAGTGATGAAAGAAAGTAAAAAGATAGCATTACCTATTAGTGTTGGAAATATTTATGAATTATTTTAGTTCCTCAATACAAAATAATTAAATTATTTGAAAAATTTAAAGCTTTGACTAATGACAGTATAGAACTATATCAACAACAATTCCCTCTGTGCAGTAATGACTTCATACACATGATTTTTTCACAAGACTATTTAATATTTATTATTGAAAGGTGTACTTCTATTTGTAAACTAGACCAATGTTACATTAAAAATGAGCTCTAGATTGAATAAAACAAACGATTACCTGAGTTTGTTGAATCCACCCCAAATCATGCTGACCTCATATGCAATAGAACGGAATGTTGCTCAGTCCCGTATCATCTTATGGCAATTAGCATGTTTGAATTCACTATTGCGGTCATTCCACAGCAGCCTGTAACCTAGGAGGTTCATCTTCCAGCACAACATCCGATACTGTTCTGTTGTGATGCCCGGGGTTTCAATAAATCATGTTCAGAATTAAATTGCCAGGCCTTTCTTCCTCGTCTGTCTTAGTCTGAAACATATTCCCCATAAGTGAAACTGATAGGCTTTGACATACCAGTGTCATGGGTTCATTCTAACATCCAAGAAGCCACCAGGTGACTAAGTGACAGATAAGAGTGGGAGCTAGAACATGCATATCAGTGTAGCCCTCTCCCTAGCTCATAAAGAGTTGGTAAACTGTCCTCTCTACATATAATGAATACAATATGTATTTATGTTACTTTTGAAAACTGTGCAATCCCTCAAGCATTTGTTTTCAGTGCATACTATGCACATATGCTTGCAGATTTTGTTTGCAGGGGTGTATATGCTAAAGCTTCAACACTCTAAAGAGTTCACCTGCAGCAGATAGTCCGAATACAATATGTTGTTTTGATTTCTTGCCTGCTGTTTCCATGTGCATTGATCGTGGATCCAAGCAAGATAAAATCCTCGACAACTCAAAATGTCTCCATTGATCATCATGTTACCTGTTGGTCCAGTTGTGAATATTTTTGTCTTCTTTGCCTTGGGTTGCAATCCACATGGAAGGCTGCCATCCTTGATCTTCACCAAGTTCTTCAGGTCCACAGCAAGTTTCAGCAAGCAAGGTTGTGTCCTCCCACCGTGATGCCACATGTGTCTTTAGAGAAAGCAGCTTCAATGGTGATTTGCTCAGCTCCTCGGCTCCCCACCAGATGGGCTCCTTTAGGCTTTGTGAGCATCAGGCGCAAGAGCAAGCAGCCTCACCCTCCTCCGGCAGCTCAGCTTCTTTGTCAGGACTGGATGCAATGAGAAACAGATACGGGTTCCAGGTGGTCTTCCTGCATTCCAGTTCACCTTTGCTCTGCTACACGAAATGTCTACCTTTTCTGCCCCTGCCAGATCCATTGATCCAGTGAGACTTCACCAATGCCCCCAGCTATAGAGCTACCAGTTCCCTATCGATGTCTTCACTGAGCCCCCAAGCTATACAAGGTCCAATTTATAAAATAAACCCCTAATGTTACCAAAGTGCACATGTACATGGATGTATTTGTTTGTTTTTAACACATATATGTAACCTTCTTATATCATCATGCCACATCACCACAGTGATTTTGTTTCCTGGCTGCACAGGGTCGCAAGGAGTTGAAATGGGTTCAGTTGCAATGGGTTTTTTGTTTGTCTGCTTTGGGTCGATTGAACTCTAAGTGATATACAGCCCTTTCTATGATTTAAAATTTGTGAATAAGCTTCTGTGAATATAACTTTTACCTCCAAAGAAATCACTTGACTGAGAATGATGTTTTTCCCTGGTAAATGCATCAATCTGGGAAGGAAATGCTGAGGAAAGATCAGATCTTGTTCTAGTTAGGGAATTGAAGTGCTCAAATAGAATATAAACAGTAGCATATATCTGTGAGAAATTATCAGATAAGAAGAAGCAAAAGAAACTTACTTGGATTCAAAGTAGTGTAGAATTCACATGAAACTGAATTGTTTGTGGTGTGGATGATTCTTTTTTTGTTCATATACATACACGTAAATAATGTAACAAATGGTGCTGTTTGGGATTTTTCCTAGCTCTCTTCTATTGAGAAGTCTCACAATACCTGGTCATATAGGTTACTTGACTCTAAAGATAACTGGCCAACTCTTGTGCAGATAAATAATTGTCTGGCTAACAAATCTGATAAACAAGTTTATTTAATGCAATAGTCAGGTATGGAGAATTGACTCAATGCACCTGCCTTCCTGACACATAAATTTAGCTAGTAGTTAACTCCATGCTCCGTCACTCCACTTCTTCGGTGTATTTAGCCAAAGAGTAAGAAAATAGAGTCACCTCTTCAACACATCTACTTCAGACAAGATCAATATTGACCTAGAGCTTTTCTTCTAGGCTTTGAAAAAGAAGACTAGCTTGTCGGACTCGTTGCAGGTAGAAGAAGGTTGGTTAATCATTTCTGAGAAGGCTGCATGATCCGGGAGGGAGGAGAGAGGAGCCAGTGTATGACAGTCTTAGGAGGTTGAATTACTTGCCCTTGGCCTACAAAGTGGACATGAAGAACCTATTTGTGTTGACAATAAACATACAGACTGCAGCTCTGAGGCTTCCGATCCGATTTGCTACTCTCTGCATTTTGCTAAGTAAGAAGCAAGAGGGCAATTAAGAAATCAATGATGATTATTGTATGACAAAACACAGTGTCTTGCAGATGGAAAAAGAAAAATCTCTCCGGAAAGAAAAACTTAATTTGGGAATCGCCATAATTCGCCCAGAGCTAAGTAACAGAATATACTTTTCAGACCTCCCTTAGAAATAACAGTCCATCCCTCTCATTCCCAGCAGAACAACTCTGCGGAGAAGATAACAACGTCGAGCTTCTTTGAAGATAAACATTTCCAAGCAGAACACATGCAATTTCAAAGTGAAATGATATGACCAAGAGTTTCTTCCTTCGTAATCTGTATGCTATTTCCCAAATAAATGAACTTCCCAGCAGAGAGACTGCTGTCTCGCCATTGAACTGACAATGGAGAAATGTTTTCATGTGGATTAATGGCAACAGAAGTCAGAATACAAACAGAACACATGAATAGCTTCCAGCACAGGAACAAAATGGACTCTCCATACACACAAGATGGATTACGGGATGGTTTAATGAAGTTACAGTAGAACCAAGAAGGTGGAAAAATAATTCCGATTATTCAAAGTAGTCTTTATGACTTTGAGGTTTAGGAGCATGAGGTTGAAGGTTATTATTATTATTATTATTATTGTTACACCATAGAAGATTTTGTATGAGGGTTCTCCAAAAAAATTCAAGGAAAAATAGAATTAAAAGACAGTGGGGTTTTTGAAAAAATTTTCTTAGACAACAATAAGTATCAAAAAGCTTTACAGCATAAATTCCTCTCTACGTAAGAATTCCACTACGAGTTATTTCAGTAAAATTTAGAACATAACTACAAATATTAGCCATCAGAGCATTATGTAAAATATCCAAAAATTCTTGACCCCCAGCAGAATCTGAGTGATTATATGAATTTCATATAATCACATAAAACTTCAAAGCAGATATTAAAATATCTGTTATTATCAAACATTTCCCAGAGTATATTAATAAATAAAAACTGATCATTTATCACAAAAAATTATTTTGGTGGGTGGGTGAAACAGAGTGTGTGCAGGTGCAAAGGACAAATAGAGGAATCTTGAATTATTTATAGGCAATCCCTAGATTATGAACCATCACTATCCCTAAGCATGTCTTTAGGTCACAACTGAAAGTAAATCAGATGAGAGGTATACAATGTTGAAAAGGCCAAAAACAAAAATCAATGATTAAAAATATGGTATGCAAGTGAAGATTTTTTTGCAAGTAAGAGTTGATTAAATTGTTTCAAAGTGAGGACAACTTTGCATGGCTGTGAAGAGCCAGTAGAAGCTGTCAATGGATGCCCTGCTCACGTCCCAGGAAGGACCTGCAGATAACTGTGTGGATTTTTTTTTTCATTTTCTTCTTATTAGTTTTTGCATACAGTGCTTTTCTACCATAACATACATTTCTCTCATAATGAAAAATAAGTTATTCTAGTTAAATAAAAATGAGTGGATTGTCACACAGAGGAACTGGAAATACAGGGAATCCAGGACAGATGAACCCCTCTGGACCAGTGGTGAGAGTGGCAATATCCGGAGGGTGGAGGGAAGGTGAGGGAGAAAGGGGGGAACAGATTACAAGGTCTACATATAACCTCCTTCCTGGGGGACGGACAGTGGAGAAGTGGGTAAGGGAGACGTTGGATGGTGTAAGATATGATAAAATAATAATAATTTTTAAATTATCAAGGGTTCAGGAGGGAGAGGGTAACGGGGAGGGAGGGGATAAAATTGAGGAGCTGATACCAAGGGCTCAAGGAGAAAGCAAATATTTTGAGAATGATGAGGGCAACAAATGTACAAACGTGATTGACATACATGTATGGATGTATGGATTGTGGAAAGAGTTGTATGAGCCCCTAATAAAATGATTTTTTTAGAAATGAGTGGCAATGGCACAGAATGACCCAGATAAAATTTTAGATTTGGAAGGCAGAGTTTCCCAGGTGGCCATCTTGTTGTTTCCTTTTTTTGTTTTCCACAGATGAGTTTGTGATTTTTTGTTTTGTTTTATTTTTAACAATTTTATTGGTGTACAATCCATACAGCATAGAATTGGTGAGTCCAATCGTTCAAACACAGCGAAGGGGAATTGTACGATCACCACCACAGCCAGCCTGGAACATTCCTTCCCCCTTGCTTGATTTGCCCCCCAAATGAGGTGTTGCAATCATGATCAGCTTTAGTGCTCCCTGCCCCCCTCCCGCGGTCAGTATTTCCTCCCAAACTCTCCTTGTCCTCCCACCCCTACATTCCCTTGCACCAGTTATTATCATTGTACATCCGCTCCTCCTACCCTTCACAGATGGGAAACCCCACAGAAAACAATGAAACGCGAAGGGATAACTCCTAGCAATGCCTCCTCAATTTATCTTCCCTGCCTCCTCTCCAGAGCATTCTTCCATCTGTTGACATCCAAGTGTACGGGTTCATGTGGGGGATAAAACATTTTACTGCACTGTCCAGTTGTGTGTCCCCTGGATGGAGAGCCAACAAGAACAGGACTGGCTCCAATGAGGGATACCTTTGTCAAAGGTAACAGGACATGACCCAGATAGAAAAGACAGCTGCTTTGGGTAA
The DNA here is from genome assembly GCF_000313985.2 of Echinops telfairi. NCBI lineage: Eukaryota > Metazoa > Chordata > Mammalia > Afrosoricida > Tenrecidae > Echinops > Echinops telfairi. The sequence goes on along the minus strand of NW_022109767.1, from coordinate 4,151,635 downwards.
AGGAGTGGAATGAGGTGAACCCTTGAGATGGAAGACTTAGAGAAAATCAGGAAAAGAACAAGGATATCTCTAAAAAATCCCCCCCAAAAGAACCCTGATTCAAAACGGCCCCATCTCTGTATTTAGCCAACATGGTCCAGTATTCTGGGTGGCACTCACCCATCTAAGAAGGGACCGAGGCTCCAGAAGCAACCAGACCTAGCACAATGGGCGTTCTGCCTTGACGAGGATTGGGGACAGAAGGTCTTTTGTTGAACCTGGCAGCCAGAGAGGACCTTGTGCTAAGCAAGACGTGGATGAAGGGTGTACATGCTCGCCTGTCACAAATGTTTTATTGTGTGTCTGGGTAAGTCGTTCTCACTTGTTAAGGAACAGCAAGGTGTTTGTTCTGCATGGGCTTAAAATATACCAGAAACATCAGAAGGGCTCCGGGTGGGAGGGAGCAGCAGGAGGAAGAGCTCGTATGGATGGTTTATGCTGATGTTTGTGTTTGCTTGAGCTCCTCTGTTTAGAATAATCAACTTCCTAGATTCCTTTAAGTTTTACTCCAGCGTTACCTCTAATTTAGAACTGAAATTTATTCGGATCATTTAAAAAATAGAATGTGAAATGTCCTTGTAAGCTTATTAAAAATGCTATTGTGGTAAAAGGGATAACATTCATACACTCTCTCCAGACACCTGGTAGGAGCAAGGTGAACGCAGCGAGATTAATGAAGGAAAAGAAATGGAGTGGACCTTTCCTCCTTTTCCCCTTACTAGACTCTGAAAATGAAAATCACCGTCCTTTAGTTAAAAAAACACTAACACGATAAAAAGACAATGAAAATATTGGGGGAGATGTGCTGTCTTTCACATTGCATATTCCCTTTGCTGACATTTTCTCCACATCTAGGACTTGTTCTTAATGAGCCTGCTAACTAAACGGCTGCCTGTCATTTCTGACCTCCCTGTCACTTCCCAGAAGAATGACATAGCACTATACACGCTTAAGGGGAGAGCCTCAGAAACCCTATGGTCCGTTGTACCCTGTCTTATAGGGTCCTGTGAGTCACAATAAACTCAAAGGCAATGGGTATAGGGTGTTGGACAACTGCTTCCCAGGGCAGGGTGATCTCCATAAAAAAGTATTCATATGTTGCCATCATCAAAAATTGATGTATGGAATGTTATAAGAGCTATAAGAGCTTGCAACCAAATTATTTTAAAATAAAAAATAACACCCACCCCCCCCACTATCATGATCCCAATTCTATCTTATAATTCCAGCTAGACCAGAGGATGTACACTGGTACAGATAGGAACTGGAAACACAGGGAATCCCCAACAGATAAATCCCTTAGGACCAGTGCTGAGAATGGCGATACCAAGAGGGTGGAGCAAAGGTGGGGTGGAAAGGAGGAACCAATTACAAGGATCTACATATGGCCTCCTCTCTGGGTGACGGACAACAGAGAAGTGGGTGAAGGGAGATGTCGGGCAGTGTAAGATATGACAAAATAATAATAATTTATAAATTATCAAGGGTTCATGAGGGAAGGGCCAGCGGGGAGGGAGGGGGAAAATGAGGAGCTGATACCAAGGGCTCAAGCATAAAGCAAATATTTTGAGAATGATGATGGCAACAGATGTACAAATGTGCTTGACACAGTGGATGGAAGGATGGATTGTGATGAGCATTTCACAAGCCCCCAATAAAATGATTAAAAATAATTAAATAAATAAAATTATTAATAGCTGACACATAGTCAGAAAATCTAGTTTCCAGGTCCAGCCCTGCTTTAGCTGTCATTTATACTTCAGCAAGTTACTTATAATCCTGAATCTTCAATTTGCTCATTTCTCCAATGTGGATATTATAACCTACTTTTCTCTTTAATGAGATTATTGAGGTTGACAAATGAGAGAACAGTTTAAGATGCTTCAGGATTAAAAATTAATTGATACGAGTGATGGTACAAGCCCTCTCTTTTAATTTTGTTATTGATGAATAACTTACACAGAGAAAAGCAGGAACAACTTGTGTGTTGCTAAACTCAGTGGTGTACCTACTCACCCTGTCAAGAGACCAAGGAAAAGCCGGCTTTCCAGAAGTTCCACTGCTGCCTCTTTCCCGTTATTATGTCCCCCTCCCTCCAAATGCCACACGACGGCATGTCTCATCCACACTGCATTACACAGGGATAAGCAAAAAGTATTCCAACGAGGGTTCCCATTCATACATGCACAGGTTTACTCCAAATAAAACATGCTTAAGCAACTCTCTAAGATCACTTAATAACTACAGACCAGTTCCCTCAATAATCCACATGTCTTAGCCTCACTGGAGTGTCTTTAAAAATGGGGTCCAATCAAGATTTCCTAAGGGAAGTTGGGCTAGTTAAAGTCAAGCCAGAGAGGTCAGCTCAGAGGGCTAGGACAACTGTTTTGTGAGGTAGGGGTATTCTTGGGATTTTCTTGAAGAATATAGGACAGCTAGAGGAACAAATTATGAAGAGATTTTTGTTTGTTTGTTTATTCATTTGTACGTTTGAATTGAAAATTGCACTGTTGAGAAAATGGCTAGGAAATTTGCACTAGGGAGTTGTTTTCCATTATAATAATGTACTTGATTCTTCAAGGGTGCCAAGGGATATCTTATAACCATTGTCTTGGGAAATCTTACAATATCCACTCTACAGCTTTGATCTCATTCCTTCACGCTTCTATTTTTGTTTTGTTATTTTGTTCCCTAAGCGCAAATAATATTTTAAGGAGCACAGAACACAATTCGAGTCCCTTCATGTCGCCCAAACTACTATTTATACATGATATAAATTGAAGAGGGAAGGATTGTGCAGTTAAGGGTTAGCAAGCTGGATACACTGCTTTGAGGAGTAGATAGCCTTAGATGGGGGTTATATCAAGAAAGAAGAGCTTCACATTTTATTAGTTTTGTTTGATAAATGTTCCTGTGATTTTCTAACAACACGTTTAGATTTACTCTCATGCTTATAAAAATCCACCCATGTTATTGGTTGAAGTTTTAGACTGTTCATTATCATTGATGTGTAGGATTCTGTTGTATAACTACACTATCAATTATTTCCTCATTTTAATGCTGATGGATATTTGAGTAGTTTGTAATTTTGACTATTATCAGCAGTGCTTCTTCAACAGTCTTGGACATGGCTTTGGCACATAAATGCCTGTGTATTTGTTGACTATATCCTTAGATGTAAAATTGCCACATCACAGAGATGTGAATTTGCCAGATCATGTGTTATGCATGTGTCCATTTCTGGTAGATAATGTGAACAATTTTCTAGAGCATTTGTACTGTAAGTCATGTGATAACTCTGCACAATGCAGATATAATAATATATAAAAGTGTCTACCAAGGCATCATTTAGTAGTGAACAATACTGAAATGTGGGTCCTCAGATCCTCATGTGCAAATTAATCAAGAAACATATCTTCAGTCTATCTATCAGATCAAGAATATAAAAATATAGCAGAGAGAAAACAGGACTTGTGAAAACAATCCTAAAAAGAATCCTACTTTACTATGGGTTGTATCTTTATCATCATTTTACCTCATGCCGAATCTAACACACTACAATGAAGACATTGGCCATTGCCCGGTACCTGACCAGCAACAGGGTAGCTAAGCTTGGGACCCTAAACCATGCCTGTGCATACATTTCCTGTTGTTGCGACTTGTATTCTAAACACTGATGAGTAGAGATTGGAGCCACCAACACACCCCAGTACAAAAGAGATCGTTGATGTCATGTGCGGTCTACACGATTCTGATTTATAGTGGTCTTATATTGCATTGCTTTGTTTTCTAAACTGACTTAAGCGCGAAGCCTTGTTTCAGGGAAGGAGAGAAATTCAAATGCATTCAGGTTTGAAGAATGATTCCTCTGGTTTAGGGTCACCAGAGATGGGAATGGGGGCAGGAATGGCCCCAACATGAACACCCGCCTTGGCATCTCTCTCTTGTGATCACCTTTGAGCTACTCATTGCTTAATCCCAAAGGGGGCAGCACATTGCCTCTGTGTCCATATTGAAATGGAGAGAGCTCAAGAGCAGGCTATTACATCTGGAATACATCCTACCCCCCAAGCTCATGGGCAAGGGCAGGGCACTAGGTTTCCTGTTCAGTCTGCCAGCAATCCAGCGTCAGTCAGCTTGTTTCTACTCTGCTCTCCCACGCCAAGCACAAGTCCATCCCCGCCTGAAAGCAACAATCCTATAGAATCGCTCTCCAAGCTTCTAATGGAAAGCCAAGGTCAATGCCTCCTTCTCTGAGAGGTCAGTCAGATGGAAGAAGAGTTCTCATCAAGTATTTGCTTATAAGTTCACCCATGTTACATATTGCATATATATATGCAGCTCTCAACATTGAACAAACCAGTATTTTCACAACTATTAAATCAGTTATCTATCAGTCAGTTAGACTCTTTCCTATCCTCTCACTTTATCCCATCGGCCAGGAATGTCACAGTAGACGTGTGCTCCATAGGGTTTTCAAAGGCTAATTCATTATCGGCATGAAAACACTAGACTTTTCTTCCAAGATCCTCTGGGGACATTCAAATGTCCAAAGATTTGCTTAGCTATTGAGTGGGTCAGTCCTTTGTACCGTCTGAGGACCCCTTCTGTTTTCAAAAACAAACAAACTCATTGCCATCAAGGTTTTCCGATGTACAGTGAACCCTCGTTTATCACAGTTAATCGGTTCTAGACCCTACCGTAATAAATGAAATTCCGCGAAGTAGGATTCCTTATTTGTAAATCAAATATTTTCGTAGTTAGAGCATAGAGGACATGAAAAAACACCCTTTAGTCACCATTACACTCGTATTACCCAATTTGTTAAACGAAAAAGGGAAAATACAGTAAAACATTTTGGACGTTACAATTATCATTTATTATTTATTATATTATTTATGGCATCAAGCGTGTACAGTATGAGCCAATCAGTGGCAGTAATGAGAGAGCTGTTACGCAAAAACCACGATAGAGTGAAGCCGCGGAAGTCAAAGCGCGAAGTGGCGAGGGTTCACTGTAGAGAGATTCCACAGGACAGGGTAGAACTGGCCCCTGTGAATTTCTCAAAATGCAACTCTTCACATGAGTAGAAAGCCCCTTCTTTCTCCCACGTAGAGGCTGGTGGTTTCACACTGCTGACTTTGCAGTTAACAGCCCAAGTCTACACCTCATGTAGTACACATCCCATTTACTCCACCTAGTCCCACCCTACCCCCAAAAAAAGCTGAAGTGCCCTGGTAACACAATGGTGACTGTAGACAACAATGACATCTCCTGGGCTATTTTACTAGATGGTGAGAAAGATTTGCATTAAGAAGCCGTGGGGATTTTTAAATGCCCTCGGCCATCCGTGTCTTCCATTTCTCTATCACAGATTTGTAAGGAAGAGAAGTGATGAGGCCTGGGGACCCATGTTGGGAACATCATTCAGGGCCCAGACACGTGCTGTTCACCAGATGTGTGCAGCTCCGATTGCACCACACCATGGACTCACCCATATAAATGGTGGCCACTTTGGGTTCATGCTAAGTGGGAACATCAATGAAAGGAAAACCAATGCATACTTGTGGGAGAGCCCTGCAGTCGCCATGTAGTATTTCTATCCTGTTCCTTCTACTTTAATCAGCTTTCTATGAATTCAACTAACTTCCCATATCACTCACTCCCCTTGCTCATTCAGCCAACCCAGGGGAAAATAAGTCTAACTTTATTAATTGTGGTTCTTGTTCTTGTGGTTCAATAGACTCAGACTCATGGCCACCTGCTGTGTACCAAAGCAAACTATTGTCTGGTCCCACAGGGTTTACATGGCCAGTGGTTTATTTGAGTCCATGACTCCAGCTATTTTGTATTTTAAGTGCCTCTGGCCCTCTGATCCCTAATAGAGCTTACAGTGAGTGATCTATAACCTATTAGAAATAGAAGGTCTTCAAGAATTACTTCTGGGCTACTGGGCT
>NW_022109767.1:4142880-4145420 GCF_000313985.2 Echinops telfairi | reverse complement strand
GCCTCCCCGGTTCACTCTAGAATTCAACGTTTTGGTTAACAGATGAGTGCGCTGGCCCTCAGCACCACCCAGGAATTACACACACACACACACACAAGGTTGTTTCAGGAGTGGTTGAACACAGCACTGGGCCCCATCAACCATTTTATTACTGTTTGCACATGTGGTGCAGAGCAGCATTGAAGGCCCTGGTGTCTGCAGCAGCTCCGGCAATTAGCTCTGAATGAAACAGTCATAAATAGTAATTAGCCATTCCCTCAGTCATGTCCCAAAGCCTTTTAAAAAATTCTGTAGAGAAATCAATGCATTCTTTTCTAAAGACCTATTATAGGCCCTCCACGCACTCCACCATCGTACTGCAGAAGCTGTGAGTAAGAACAGCATTCTTCTCCCTAGACCGTTGATGTGTGTGCTCCCAATGGGGTGTCCCAGCGGAAAGGCAAGTACAGAGGAGGGAGTGGGGCTTTGGAGGTGCAGCAGTGTCACATAAAGTCAGTAACACAGCCATCAAGGTAAGGGATGGTGGGTCCGGAAGATCTGGGAGTAAGCACTACCGGAGGCCACTGGAACGGTCTTGATTTCTAGAGGCCAACCATTTCCAACCAGGCATGCACCTCTGCTCCTACAGGCTTCAGGATCCTTTGGAAGAACCTTATGAATTCTCCCTCCGCTCATGGGTGAACTCCTTCAGCCATCAAATGAAGCCGATGGCCTCACATTACTCCTTCAGCGTGTCTGTAACAGCAGAGACCCTAGCGCCGGGCCTCATATTCATTAAGCTCCATGTTCCGTCCTTAAAAAGCAACTCAAAAACCCTGGAAGGCATGCTTATGTGTTGTTAGCGAGTTTACAATCACGACCACTCAGCCTCTCATCATCCAAGAAGCAGACGCAGTGTCCCTTCTGTGATGGGCTGGGAAGCCTGGATAGGGTCATTCTAACTCGCAGCCAGAGCTATGGAATGAGGCTGGAAGCATATGGGGCTTACTCCCTGCGCTTCCTTATGTCTGTTCTCCTCCATTTCAGACAGATTTATGTACCGCGAAACCCTGAGCTCAGCCTTTCTAGTTCAACCCTCTAGACCAGTGGTCCTCAACCTTCCTAATGCCGTGACCCTTTAATACAGTTCCTCATATGGTGGTGACCACAACCATAAAACTATTTTTTTTAACAAATAAATGAATATTTTTATTTCATTAGGTTCTCATTTAGCTTTGTAATCATCATAAAATTATTTTCATCGCTAATTCATAAGTATAATTTTGCTATGGTTATGAATCGGACGACCCCTATGAAAGGGGTCGCGACCCACAGGTTGAGAATGGCTGTTCTAGACTGTGGTCTCCTCGCTCACAGATACTTAATGAGAGTCATCTCAGCTGGGTGGTTCCAGCCGCACCAGTGGCCTGAACACTGCCTGGCTGTGCAGTTCGTCCATGGCCAAGGGGCTCTTCGGGTTCTTTCACCATCAGTTCTTCGTCCTGTGACAGCTGGGGGTTGCCAGGACGCTGGAAGCTCAGCTTCTGGCAGGTGAGCACCCTAGACAGGAAGATGCTGCCCAAGAGCTGCAACAATGGACTCCATCCGACCAACGATCGTGAAGATGCTGCAGGTCCAAGCCACCTACCATCCTGTCCTTGGCAGGCAGCTCTCTCTGAGTCGGGGCTGACTTCACAGCACCGAACAAACGGTGTTGTAGGAACCATAGGCCCGTGCGTCTTTCTCAATCCTGTTTCCCATGTGACACCTTCAGTTTTCTAGGTAGCTTGATCGTGCTATTAATTCCACGGACCGTTTACTTTCCATATGTCTCTCCACACCCCACCCCCAGCCCCCATTGCTAACAATGCTCTCTGACATTGAGCCACTCCATCCTTCCATTGGGTGTCATGGCCGGGGTTGAAGTGTGGCCCTTCTTCTTGACTATCGCATGTATGAAAGTCCCCTGGAAGCATCAATAACAATGACCACAACAGCCCCACCCTTGCCCAGACCCTAGTCTAGGTTCCTGAAATCAGAACCCAAGGGCAGGGGCCTGTTGCACCACGAAGAAGGAAAATACGTAAATCAATACACTAGCTGGGTTGTCCCAGGTGTCAGAGTAGCGTGGTGCTAGCTGGGTGGTCACATATGTCAGGCAGAGTAGCATGGCGTGCTCCAGAGGTCCGTCAAGGATGGGACTTTTGGAAGGGGAGCTTCTCGCCGGTCCTGTCTTCTGAGCTGACGCTGGCTTGATTCAAACAGTGAAAGGTTTCCTGGATAGCTAAGCACATAGCAAAGCACACAGCTCAGCATCTCCTAAGGTCCCTGTACAGATACTTGGGGAAAAGGATTCTAGAGGTTTCTTTTCCTGTGTTCATGTAAAGGTTGGAACGGTTTGAAACCTCAATTCTGCTTACCTGTAAATTATTACTTAAATCAGTGCTAATATGTCCTACCCCCCAAGTGTTGCCATGCATTCATAATTGTACAATGTGGGGGAAAATATATCTGGTATGTAATCAGCTGGCTGTGATTAGGTTATCATCATCTTTTTTTTT
>NW_022109767.1:4132643-4142357 GCF_000313985.2 Echinops telfairi | reverse complement strand
CTGGACACCCAATCTGCCTTACTAGGACTAGGCCAGTGTTGTCATGGAAGAACATTAATACCACAAACCAATCATTAGTTTACCTGGAACGCACCATAACTTTCCTCCAAGTATTCAAATGAAGCCACCCTTCCAGCTCTATGGCCAAATCCTACTTCCCCCTCTGCAAACTCTTCCCCACGCCAACCCATAGCTCTATGATGTGGATCGTTTACCTAGCAACTAAGAATAATGCCCTCCTAAGAGCCCTTCCTTTATAAGAATGCATTATTCTTGCCTTGTTTTGTTAGTCTTGCTTATATCTTATCTCTCCGAATAGACATCACATAGAAGTCCCTCTCTTTTGATACTCCCCTGGAGCCTTACATGAGATACAATAGATGACACATTAAGAAACATTAATATATCCTCTGTTGAAGAGATTATTGAAAAAAGCCACCCCAATGTTGGTGCACAATGGCGGTGGGGTAGAAATAGCAACCTTGAAGCAGAACCTTGAGCAAACATTTTAGTTGTATGATGATGAATTCCATTTTTCGGTTGTTGGTTAAATCAGTGGAGGCCCCAGATGTGAAAAGGGTGAGACAATCAGGCAGTGCAGAGATACTTTCCCTATCCCAGGGCTACGATGACACCACGTGAGACCTTGAGTCAGTCAAGTCCCCTTTAAGATTTTGAGGTTCTGGAGAAAACAAGGGCTGTCTGCTGGTTTCCACGGCAACTTTCAGTCTTTCTATTCTACATTTGTGGCTCCAGGATTTTTAAATACAAGTGTGCAAAATTACAGACATTGAGGAATCCCTAATAGATACTATTATTCTCCTGAGGATGGATGATAGAATTATGCAAATCATGCAAGAATTTCGGGGAAAGCAGGAAAATCTACTAAGCGCAACCAGCGGGGGAGAAACAAAGAGAGTGGGAGGCGGCATGATTTGTGGGCCTCTGCTGCCCTCCTCAGAGAGAAGGGTGACGGTGGGGTTTTATCACATCAACATGGGGCAAGAGGGAGAGGCCTTTTCTGTATTCAGAATACGCCAGGCAAGACTTTTCCTAGAGAAACAGGCTTTGAAATGAACTAGTTTAACTATAATGAACTAGTTTAACTATTTCTGTGGTACAATATGCCTCTGAGAGTCAGATGCACTCTTTTGAAAGCTGATCAGATCATCCGTATAATTAGTAAAGCCAACATTAGTGAAGTGAGCTCAGTGTCTGGGGCAAAAGTAGAAGCGACTCCAGTTTACAGAGGGGATGAAAACGGCCTTTCCAGCCTCATAGAAGCTGCCCCACTTTCAAGTGTGCCGACTCTTCTCATGGAAGCCGGAAATGAATGGTTCGAACCAGATCATCATCCAACGCATGTTTTCATTGTCTGAAATTGGTAGACGCAGGTCACCAGGCTTTTCTTTCAAAGCATCTCTGAAGAGACTTGAGCCTCCTATTTGTTGTTGCTAGCAACCCCGTGTGTGAACGATGGACACCACCAAGAGTCTCCCCGAGGCTTGAACTCCAAACCAAACCCTCTGTCATCCAATGGATGCAAACTCCTCGCGACACTATAGGACAGGGTATACCTGCCTCTTTGGGGTTTCTGAGGTTGTAAATCTTCAAGGAAACAGACTGCCTCATAGGTCTCCCTTAGAGGGACTGGGGAGGAGGGAGGATTTGAACTGCTGACCTAGCAACAGTCCAACTCGCTACCCACTATACCACCAGAACTAACAGCCTTTCCACCCCTGTATCGCCTGACCTTTTCCTCCGCTGCAGGAGAGGAGCCAAGCCCTTCGCTCTGCACAGTCACTCAGTCTGGCATAACCTTTCAATAGATATTCGCTCACTGTACCTCTCTGTGCAAATGTACATCACTATAAAGGACCACCTCCTTCTTACATCACTGCCTTTCAAAACCTGTTGTCAAAAATCCGTTCTTACGGATATCCAGTCTAAGCATTCAATGTGGGGAATTGCACACCCGTTTCTCCCTCCCTCCCATCACCATCTCTCATCCGCACTGTCATGACAGAAAATGAATTTTTTACAAAGTCAAACCCGCCCAATCAAAAGGAAAGATGATAGATTCATGGGGAAAATAAAATTGTCTCCCAGAAGAAGAAAGGACAGCCGTGTCAGAGCTTGGTGAAAGAAATTGCATGAGGGTATTTTTTTTAAGGGAAAAGGTTAAGATATTCTCTACAGGAAATATTTAGATAGATTAAACATAATCAGGTCAAATATTAAATTATCCTAGGATATGAGGAAGAAGTCCTAGTGGCATAGTGGTTTAAACAGTTGGCTGCTAACTGAGAAGTCGGTAGTTCAAATGCAACACCCACTCCTCAGAAGAATGTGGCAGTCTGCTTCTGAAAACATCACGGTCTTGCAACACTGAGGGATAGTTTGACTCTGTTGGGTAAATGTTGAATTGCTAACAGCAGGTTTGGTGGTTCAAATACACCGACTGCCTTGCTGGAAACAGATGAGGCTGTCTGCTCCTGTGTGTTAGTCTGGGTACTTTAGAGAAACAAATCCACAGAAACTCATGTATAAGACAGAGTTTTATATAAAGGTTAAGTGCACATCAAGAAAACATCCCAACCCAGTGCTGCCCAAGCCCACAAGTCCAACATGAACCCATTAACCCAGATGTCCAACACCAGTCCACAAAGTCCTCCTCGTCTCACAAAACGGATGCAATGATGTTGGCTGCAAGAGGAAAGCCAAGTCAGTGAATGTGTAAGCATCTCAGCGCAAGCAGGGGTCTCCACACGGCTGCTCCAGCACCCAGGGCTACATTGGGGTAGGTCCATGTGGCTTCTCCCAGGGATGTCTTGCAGGAAGTGAGCCTTGCCAGCTGAAGCAGGGACCTGGCTAAGGCACCTGCACCCTGGTCTGATCATCACAAAGCAAGAGACCCGAGAACTAGAAAGGCGAGGCTCACTGAGCCATTTATCCCTCCACCCTTCAATTAATCTCACATGTGTTTATCGGCCAGGTTGGCACAATAACTACCTCATCCTGTAAAGATCTGGTGCCTGAGAAACCCTATATAGAGGTCAAGGTGAGTTGGGAGGCACTTGATGGCAATGGATTTGGGTATGGGGTCACTCTGAGTTTGAATTGATATAATGACAATAGGTTTGGGTTTCTTTGGGTGAATATATTAGGATGTAAGAAAAATAATTTAAATATAGAGAAATGGGTGGTTTCACCTCAAAAATAAATCAAGCAAGAGCTGCATATACATGCTTTAGCGCTATGAAGAAAAGACTGAAAAATAAACAGCTCACCAAACTGAAAGTGGTTGCCTTTGGGGGGCCAGATGCTGTCAGGGCTGCTTTGGGTACCTTCCTTCACATAAGACTTTAAACTAGCTGCCTGTGCTATCCGACCAAGATGAGAGCAGCCAAATCAGTCCAGCAGGCAGGTGGGATGGCACCCCCTTTGTACTCCCAGATGTTGGTTTTCCCTTCCTGATCACACTCGATTTTGTAGTACAGCCATGTACTCTATGCTTCTGAGAGACTATGCGCACCGATGTCTTTTATGCTTATATCTTCTTTATACCGCACCGAATGCCTCTGAAAAGGAGGCTTCTAGGGAAGATTAACTCCTCTTGGAGGTGTACCTATTTTAGATTTGGTCAATACATGGGGCATTCCTATGTAACTAAACAATTGTTTTTCAAAACACTTTGAGAAACAGCGCCTAGTGCGATACTAGACTTCGTTTCCCACTAACATACCAATGATGCTGCAAAGAGCCACAGAATCTGTATTTGTGCAAAACTCATTGGGAGATTCTACTGCTGTCCGATTGAAATGTCACTACAAATTTAGAATACGTGACCGCAGGAGGGCGGCAGGATGTGGGACAAAGAAGACGATGTCCCAATATCAGTAGACTCTGCCTGCATCCCTAAAAAAGAGAAACTTCCACCCAATTCCATTCATCTAGAGCTAATAATCGCTGTCATCTAAATTTGCCAAAAGGAAAGTTTTCAGCCCTTGAGTTTTGCTCCATTAAATTCAGATAGAACTGTTGTCATTCAAGCAAGGCCCACAGGAGTTTGCACAGCGGAACTTAGATGCAGTGTCACCCTAAATTCAACAGACCTTAACGATGTAGACACTACATCCACTTTCAAATTGCCAAGAAAACATGGGTCTTGCCCCTAGCCTACAGAATGTACAAGTATTTTTGGACATGGACACTGTAGTCTCTTGCTGAATCCATGAATAAATGTGTCTGTCTTTCAACGGAGCTGCTTTAAATGTGCTATTACAGGGCCTACAACGTTCAGCCCTAAAGCACTTGCCCACAGCTAAGACAGATGCACGGACTAATTGGGCATTATTAAAGACTAGCTATCGAGTCGGCAAATAAGCACTTGATAACGGCTCACCTGCTCTATTAAACTAACAAATGAAGATTAAAAGCTAAAACCTGCAATCAAATATATACATTTTACCTATCAGAATGGCCAATATTATTAAAGTTATTATACTGTCAATGGACGGCACCAAAAACTATATCCAAAGGGCCATGAGGGCTAATGGAAAGCATTTAGAAACAGTCCCCATGTCCCACATTTAGGAAGATGGTTCAATCGATCATTATTCAGTGATTACACTCATGTTTTCAGAGTCTGCATCGGCACTGGGAAATAACCCTCATAAGACAAAATCATCTTTTAAAGTGATGCATCAAAGCTACATGAAATTTAGACCAGGTTGGAAAATCATATATTAATATATACACAAACACATATATATGTATATATAATATACACACACATTATATATACATATTTAGTTTGTTTAAAGCTTAAAAGTATTACCTGATACACAAACACATATATGTATATATAATATACACACACACACACACACACATTGTATATACATAGATATTTAGTTTGTTTAAAGCTTAAAAGTATTACCTGCTTAGCAACACCCACACGCTCATCAACAACACACATAAATTTGAAGAAAAGCCACTGCCCAGGGCAATTGCTACAATTCCAGAGAGACGTATAGGTCTGATTCAATTAGGGGGGAAAAAAGCATTACTACTTTTTTTTCCCCCTTCTGAGATTATTTTTTACATGTTGTCAGAGTTGAGGGTAGGGTAAAATCTACCACAAGAAGAAATAGATTCATTTTAAAAGGGTGTGTTCTGAAATAATTATATGTGAACTTATTTATAGCCTTTCAGGTTTAGTTGGAAAGCAGCGCCCTCGTTCCACCCCTCCCCCAGGTTCCCCTGCTGTTCCTTCACACTTTGAAACAGGAAAATAAATCAAATTACCCCAACAAAAAGCACCATATTCTCCAAAGAGTCCCTGGGCCCCTCCCCTTGTTCGACATTGTGCTTGAATAAAGCACGTTGGACCCTTTCCTTGAATTGGTCTAAATATAAAGCCTTTGGAAAATCGGGACCACTTCCTCCTTCCAAACCCACACACGTACAATTCCCATTAATGTTAATAAGAGCGACGTGGAGGGATGAGGGAAAACCACTCCCCATTATGTTTTATTACAGTTTCATTTTATGAACTGGCCTTGCGGACGATAAATCAGCACTCGCGCAGAAACCACAATTCTTTGGGGAGAAAACCTGCACGAAATGCTCCTTCTCTGTGCGATGCCGATGCTGTCCAATAGAGAGAAAGGCAAAAGACGACGAGGAAGCCTAATGCTGGCGTTGGTTTGCTGAAGGATGGCGAATGACACCCGCAGCAAGGGCCAGTTTCTCATTCATCATTAGCCGCCATTGCAGTTTTCCACCAAAGGGGCGGGGGCAGGAAGTAGAATCATAACCCAAACCCTGCCGGAGGTCATTATCATTGGATGTTCAAATACCCACACAGCAGCTTGCAATCAGATAACCCAGCATCAAATCCTGCCGGCCATGATCGAAGTTCCAGGCAACTGAACTGCTTCGGAGTCTGAACATCTGCTGGGCACAGATGCAATTGTGGCAACACAGCTCAGCCTTGGGACTGGCTACTCTGGAATGGCCTTATTTGTTTTTTGTTTTTTAAAAAATAATTGTATTGGGGGCTCATACAATTCCCATCACAATCCATACACACATCCATGGTGTCGAGCAGATTTGTACATTTGTTGCCATCATCATGCTCAAAACATTTGCCTTCCACCTGAGCCCTTAATAATTGGCTCCTGATTTCCCCTCCCTCCCTTCCCACTCCGCCCCCCCCACCCATGAAACCTTCACAATTCACAAATTGTTATTATTTTGTCATATGTTACACTGTCTGATGACTTCTCCACGCTTTCTGCTGTCCATGCCCCAGGGAGGAGGCTATACGTAGATTCTTGTAGTTGATTCCCCCTTTCTACCCCACATTCCCTCCACCCTCCAGGCATCACCACTCACACCACTGGTCCTGAAGGAATCATCTGCCCTGGATTCCCTGTTTCCAGTTGCTATCTGTACCAATGCACATCCTCTGGTCTAGCCAAATTTGTAAGGTAGAATTGGGATCATGATAGTGGGGTGGGGTGGGGAGCATTTAAGAACTAGAGGAAAGTTATATGTTTCATCGTTGCTACCCTGCACCCTAACTGGCTCATCTCCTCCCCACAACCCTTTAGTAAGGGGGTGTCCAGTTGCCTACTGATGGGCTTTGAGTCTCAACTCTGCACTCACCTATATTTACAATGATAGGATTTTTTTGTTCTTTGATGCTTGTTACCTAGTCCCTTCGACAGCTCATGGTCACACAGGCTGGTGTGCTTCTTCCATGTGGGCTTTGTTGCTTCTGAGCTAGATGTGGAATGGCCTTATTGGACTTTGCTCCCAGAGGGAAAGTACAAAACGTTCAAACTTCACGTCTCTTAATTTTACCTTTCCACATTGCACTTGCTGCTTTCCTACAGCGAACAGGAGTTTGGGGTTTCCAATATGGACTCTCCACTTTCCAACTATCTCTTATCTGACAGTTTGCAACGATGTCATTTTCCATGTAGAACAACGGAAATATATATTGCATGAGCTCCTAATATAATGGTTTAAAAAAACCCAATGGAAATATTATCGATTTTATGCATTAAGGATTTACAACTAGCACTTGAGAACCCTGGGCTGCAAGGCGACAATGGTGTTGGCGGTAATGGTAAGGCTGTGTGCAGTTGGTCTGGGCCACAGTTCTAAGTAGTTTGGCAGCTAGTTAATGTCTTTTGTCAGTTTTATAATAATATGATTTGGAATCATATTATTTATGATATGGAATGATATAAATTAGCAGCAATTTACTGATGAAATTTGACACTTACATAGTCATCTTCCAGTTTATGATTCGATGTGATTATCCTCCATGTTTGCACAATGCGGATTTTTTGAAGAACGGCCTTACTTTTAGGACCTAAACATGTTGATGGGAAAGGAATCTATGACCCCTTTGCCTTTTATATCCATTCTTATCTAGATTCCTGCATTTAAATAGCTCCTTGTCTTTACAACAAATTTATCTTCTTTATCATCCTAATACTTTCTCAGAGTCCCCTTTCCCAAATATGCTCATCCCAATAGTTCTCTCTCTTTTTCACGTTTTTACTAAATTTCAGATCCATATTATATAATTGACACCGTGGCAACAATTGTGCAGACCAGGACAGTGTTTTGTTCTGTTAGGGTTGATATTACTTGGGCCTGGCTCGATGATACCCCCAAACAAGAAGCACACCGCGTACGTGGCAAGGCTGGCTAAGTGGTGGAAGTCTAGCCTTCTAGGCAGGATATGGGAAAAAAAATTTTATTCCAAGATGGGATCAATCCCAGCCAATAGACCATGTGCACTCACCAATGTAGACGAGCCTGTGCCCATAATACTGAACAAGTTTCATTGGCGGTTTCACACAGAAACAGGCTAGGAGGAAAAACTGCCATCTGCTTCCAGAAAATCAGACAAAGAAAACCTTATTCATCACAGTAGCCCACTGGATCCTGCTGTGCCTGTGGTCAACATGAGTTGGGGGCAGTTTAAAACAACAATATTCAGTTTAGTATTATTTACACGATTTATGATATTATTCTAACTAGACACTAGATTTCCTTTTGCTGAGGAAGTAGGTCGCATATAGAATGTTTAGACTAATTTGCTCACAATGCCTAATAGAGTTTAGTCCGTATCTAATAACTGATTGATAATTGATTACTGTTGATGAATTACATCTAATTTCTGAGGACACCTTTGGCACATCAAAAAAAAAGACCATGAAATCCTAGGTAATGACAGGTATGTGTTTAATATCCTTGATTGTGAACGTACATAATGATAACAAAAGTCAACTAGAAGTCTCTAACGCACTTTCGAATATGTGCTTTGTTAAACCAAACATCATTGGAAAATGAGAGTACATGATGTTTGTTTGGTTTAAAAATAGATAGCCAACTTCTTCCAAAAGCTTCACAGCATCTAATTCCCTCCTCCTTTCCCATTCCGCACCACGGACCAAGCCAAATACCAATAATGGCTCTGGAGATTTCGACAGGGCCTTTGCTAGCGGTGAAGAACCCTGGAAGAGGCAGTAATTGCTGTTCATTTCACTTCCCTGAGATTCCGTTTCTTTACCTCTAAGATGCGATGAAGCTTACTTTGAGGGGTGTTTGTGAAAAAGTAAATGAGATGACATAAGTAGAGCATCTTTCCCATGTCTGCAAGATAGTAGTTATCATGAAGACGTAAGTTCTCTTCCAACTTTTCTCATATACGCTACTTTTAATTCAGTTCCAAGTCTAAATTGGGGAAACGTCTCTGAGGATAAATGTCTAAGCTTCCTGTTGTTAGAAGACAACAATTCTGTAATTTGGTGGAATTTCCCCCTTGGCTGTATCTGCCAATAAACTTAGACCCAAAAATCCATTGCCCATATACTTTAATCTACTCAGTTCTTATTACTGAAAGAACTCACTAACTCTGCTTCTGTTACGTGAACAAGGGCCAGTTTATAATGAAATCATCTCAAATAGTTAAATACATAAATGCCCCTCTGAAATGAGACAGAAATCACAACTAGTCTAAGAAAACTTGAGATTTACTCCCAGCTCATCCACTAACTAGCTTGCATGCTTATGCATGTAATTAGATATTAATAGGCCTCAGTAAAATGAAATTATTTGGGAGACTCTTTTAAATTATAAAATGCAATTATTCTGCTCTTTAAATAAAGACATACCCAGAATAGACACGCTTCTCTATAGAATCTTCTTACTGTGTCAAATTTTGAAGACAGAAACTGAATATATATCTCAAGAACATCTCTACTAATATTTCTCTATTGGGCAAGCCTTTAGTTAGCTGAAACCAGGGTAGAAAATATTTTTCAATTGCCATAGCAAGTAGACTTTATTTTTAAGTGGAGAAAAATGTTTTTAACCTCCTAAAGATGGGAATTTCCATTTGGTCCATCCAAGCCCTGTGTTCTTGCACAAATATTGTCTAATAGAAGGAATACTCAACTCCAGTCTGAAAAGGAAAGCACTGTGCATAAATACTTTGTGTTTGGACTAAGCTGAAGCAGTTACCTGCACATCCCTGGAAGTCAGCAGCAGACAGCATCAGATAAGATAACTGGTGGAACCAGATGTTCTGGGTTTGAAGAAAGCAGCAAGGAGCAGACAAGCAATTCTCAGAGTATCCAGCCCCCATATGCTAATTGCCATAATTGATCCCTCACCCAAGCCCCC
>NW_022109767.1:4130030-4132523 GCF_000313985.2 Echinops telfairi | reverse complement strand
GCCGAGCATGACTTCCCTGACCTGTTGGCCTAGGTCACGGAATCTCATCCGGGAGCTCCCCCTAATAAAGCTATTTCTGTTTCTGTTCTCCCTTGTCCTGTCGGTTATGTCTGTCTGTCTCCCTGTACCTCAGCTTCACCTTTACATTTGGTGCCCTAAACCCGAGAGGTAGGGACATGGGCTCTGTGTTGTCCAGGCCCTGGTTCGGCTGGGATGTAGCCCACAATTCCTCTCCTCCTGAACCTCTGGAGCCTGTCTGAATGAGCAACTTCTGGTCAGTATCTCTCTGTGTATGTTCATTCTGTCTCGTTTGTCTTGTTTGTCATTTTGGACACTCAGGACCAGCAAATTCCTATGGGAACTTAGGGTCCCCATTTTTCAGAGTGCCACTGCAGGAGTTTATTCTGCTACCATAGTACTAAGAGGTGCTGGACATAACTACCTTTCCCAGAAAGGGGTGCTACCACGATAAGGTCAGTTTCTCATGTCCATCTTTTCTCTGCATCTATCTTCTCTCATGTGGCCTCCAATCTTTTGTCTCTGTGCTTACCTTCTGGGATTCCTGCTGATAAACAAGACTCCTGGCAGTCACTGTACCTTCTGCCTAGACTGGACCGCAGAGAGTGTGTCTGAGACGTTTCTACCTGTTTGTGTGTTTTGAGTTTGCGGCTCCGCGATGCTTCCTCTAAAATTTTACGCTTCCTCTTCCTCTCACCCTGAACAAAGGCCTCTGACCAACCTCCATTTTACCGGCCTTAAAACACAGGCCCTCTCCCCCTCGTCAGCTTCCATTGTGTCTCCCTCTGATCCAAGGTCCCTGTCTGCTGGAAGAAAGCCGTAGGCCTGCGCCAGGGAACCTTTCTGTTCCGGAGAGTCCGGGATTCTCCCCTGGGGCCCTAACTCTGATCCAGAAGCCCCTCAGGGTTACGGGGCCATCTCCTGACTGATGGGTATGAAATGGAGACCAGGTGACGCCCTTCTCCTCTGCCTAGAACCTCTGCAGTTTGAGACACCATGGGAAGCCCCTGTCCCAACCCCCCTAAGGACAGTCTTTGGGGTGCCTACTGCCAACCTTACTGAATTGGGTTTGGCCTCTGTTCTCTGCCCAAAACGCCTGGTCTTTTTCCATAACCAAGTTTGGCCTCAATACCAATTGGACAATTAGTTGTTTTAACCAGAAAATAGCACCTTTGATTTAAACATCCTCCACAACCTTGACAATTTTTGTCGAGGAACTCACAAGTGGTCAGAAGTCCCATATGTTCAGTTATTTTTCTTTCTTCGCTCCGTCCCTCTCTACTACCTGTCAACCTGCCCCTGATAGGACTCCCCTCTCATCTTTCTCCAGACCCTTGACTCCTTGTCTGCGCCCCCAGTAAGGCCACCTCCATATTCTGGGAACCCCTCACCATCACCTCCCTCCATTACCCTCTCAACTCTCAAAGACTGAGGCAACTGTGCCTCCTACAACCATCCCCTCCCTGGAGCCAGACTCCCTGGAGTCTCTCTCCCCTTCCCGGCTCCCGGCTCCCTCCCTGCTCAGCCTCTTCTGACAGACCTCCCCCAGATAGGCAAACACCGCACAAATCCGTGATCTCAGCCCTGAGACAGGTAGGAGGGAAGGGTCAGAAAGCTCTGAGAAATATCAGCTTTAATCACCCTCCACACTTCTGATTTCAATATCCTCTGAAATCTCGACAATTTCTGCCAGTGAATTCCCAGAATCTGCTAGATTCTGTAAGTCTAGGCCTTCTTTTCTCTGCGCTCCCATCCCTTGCTCTGTATTTCTGCTCCCCTCCACAAGTCCTCTTGACTAAAGAAAATTCCTCTTCTCCTCTTGCTTCTGCATCCTCCCTCTGGTGTCTACCTTTTCAGACCTGCCTGAACACCTTGTATCTCCTCCGACTCACCCCTCTCCCTAGTCTGGCCACCCAGAGCCCCCCACGTCCTCTTCTCCCGATTTACCCACCTCATTGGAGGAACCCAAGCCTGCACCCACCCTGCCAGTTAGGAAGCACACAGGATCACAGAACCCCCTTCTCCTTTGTCTGCTCCAGAAAGTGGCTGGGACTGAGAGAGTGGTCCGGTTCATGTTCCCTTCTCTCTCACTGATTTATCTCAGATTGAAAAGCGTTTAGGCTCCTTTTCTAATGATCCCACCACCTATATTAAGGAGTTTTGATATTTAACTCAAGCTTATGCTTTCTCCTGGCACGATATTCTTGTCATCCTTCCCTCTACCCTAACCTCAGATAAGAAGGGACGCATTTTTCTCACTGCTCAACAGCATTCCGACCAGGTTCATTTAACTGACCCAGACAAAAACCTGATTAGAATGATCAAATGGACAATCAAGCAGGTAGGGACGGACATGCCCTCCATGATAAAATGCTTCAGTGTGTCCTGGCTGGACTTCAAGTCATTTCCCATTTGGTGTCAATTTTCATAAACTTAAGAAGATCGCTCAAAAACCTGATGAGAATCCAGCCACTT
>NW_022109767.1:4127887-4129697 GCF_000313985.2 Echinops telfairi | reverse complement strand
AAGTCACACCTGCCACCTTTTTAAGCCACTTAATGGATGCTTTACATTAAAAGCTTGAAAAGGTGGAGGAAAGCCTTCAAACCCCAGTCCGAGATTTAGTGAATATGGCATTCAAGGTTTTTAGTAGCTGTGAGGAGCAGGCAGACTCAGCCCGTCATGCCTGGTTCCAGCAGAAGGTAAATTTTCAAAACCGAGCCTTAGTAACAGCCCTGCGGCTGGCAATCCCTCGCGGCCCCAAAGGGGCAGCATGGGGTAGGGGTGTATGGGAACAATGACCACCACCTGGCATCTACTTCAAGTGTGGAGAAGAAGGGCACTAGTCACAAAAGTGCCCCAAGCCTAGAGCTCCAACCAAACCCTGCCCGGCGTGTGGTCAAAGCAGACACTGGAAGTCCGACTGTCCTTGGAAAATAGACAGCCCCTTTGCATCTCCACATGGGGAGACTGTCCTTCCAATTCCGGACCCACTGTTGGCCTTGCTGGGATTGGTCTAAGTCTGAGGAGACACTGACTGGACCCTCCCATTAACCCCGCCAAAAAAAGGCTATTGCTCAAAATATTGGGTGAGTAAATTTCCTTCTTACACAAAGGCTACCTTTCCTGACCTGCCCTCATTTTCAGGACTAAGCAGTCCTTCTTCAATCTCGGTCATGGATATTGATGGCAAGCCTACCTGTCCCAGGTGTACTAGCCCTTTACTCATTCCTTCCTTATCATCCCTTCGTGCCCGGTCCCTCTGTTGGGAAGAGACATTTTAAATAAGTTAAGAACCTCCTTATACCTTACTTTTGGTCTCACAGCACCTCTGCTCCTTGCCCTGCTTTCAGCCCACCTAAAAGAACTGGCCCTACAGACCTCGTTGCTTCCCAATGTTAACCCCTCATACAATACCTCCTTTCTAACAACCTAGATAGATGCTGGGGCATAAAACACCTCCAACTACCAACGTCAGCTGAACAAGCATAACTACTCCCCACCCAAATGTTGAGAAAAGTAGCATTCCTAATCCATCCCAGTCTCTCTAGCTTCCCTGTTGTGGCAGCTCAAGAGTGCTGTTATCATGATAATAAATTGGGGCTTGTAAGGCAAAGCATAGCTCTAATCCTACCTGTCCTGGTAAACCGTAGTTTTGCCTCCTCCCTCGCAGCGGCAGAGAATTCCAGTAGAACATTACAGCACAGCATGCTCCAAACACAAAACTCTAACAAACAACTCTAACTAGTCATGAACTCCAGCTCTGAGGTTCTCACCTCCTTAAAGGGACAGCTTACATCCCTGGCACAGGTCACCCTTCAGAACCATTGCGCATTGGATCTGTGAACAGCTGACAAGGGAGGTACGTGCATGTTTCTAGGACAAAGTGCTGTTACTCTATTAATAAGTCGGGAGTGGTTGAGTAAAATGTTAAGGTGTTAAACCATGGCCAAAGAGATCAAAAGTTGCTGCTGGGGCAAAGTAGCAACCACCTCCTGGTTCCAAAACCCCATTATGTCCTGGATCATGCCCTTGGAAGGACCCCTGGTAATAATTTACTTGCTGTTACTTTTAACCCCTTATCCTTTTAAGTTCCTTCAAAATTGAATGAAAGACAAATCCAATCTAACTGCTAACCACTTCTTGTTACACCTTTACAGCCCCCTACCTGCCAATGCTGGTCCAAACCATTCTAACCCTTAACCCTCCCCCTGTCGCTCCATACCAGCAGGAAGTAGTCAGATCAGATATTGATGCCCCTTTATCACTAAAAAGGCTAGACCAGACTTCAACCCAGAGCTCCAAGGTGTGAAGACAACATGCCGGCGCAGAGTAG
>NW_022109767.1:4091638-4123360 GCF_000313985.2 Echinops telfairi | reverse complement strand
GAAGTTGATAATATCTAATGGTGCAACATTGGAGTTGATATGGGTAGGGTGGCAAGACCTCCTCGGCTTGCTTTTAATCCCTATCTTGCTTTCCTATTGACCCTTCTTCCTGCTTCCTACTTGTTCTGATTTTAGCATAGTGGTGGGTCTCCTATTCCCCTGCTTGTGCACTTCATTGTTATGTAGTGTGGTGTTAGTCAGTAGGTAATCCGGACATGACCTCTGGAAGGGATCAGGTGAGGCAATTTGGGATAGGTCATGCAGACCCCATAGGCCATCCAGGCCTCTAGCTGATCCCGACAAAACATGAAAGAAGAGTTATGTAATCATCACCACAACCAATGTTAGAATATATTCTTCATTCTTATACTCATTAGTATTAGCTCCCCATTTTCCCCAACCTCTCCTGCCAGAAACCCAAGAAGCTATTAATCCCGTTACTGTCTCTATATGAAGAAAAACATGCTAAATAAATAAAGCACAGCACAGAAAAGCCTCAATCCAAAAGTGAGCAGAATACAGTAAAAGTTAAAACAAATTTAAAATGGGTCCAAACATGGAACAAATGCTAAGCTAAGACATTCGAATCTATTTCCATCGGTGTCAATCCACTTTCCGAGGTGACCTGCCTGATAGGTTACTCACATCCCCGGTCAGGACAATGGTGAGAGGAGACTCTCTGGAGGTCTACTGCATGGGGGGAATCTGCAAGTGAATGTGGAACTTTCCTCCACAGCCTCCGCAAACTGGGTGCTCAAAATTAGAGCTCTTCAACTTTCCTTCCTCTAGTGTCCGATTTTATGATTTACAGTCCTTAAGCCACTCATGTGTGGATTTAGCTGACACCTCACTTAGATTGTGGCTCGTTTTAATACAAGTCTTGAAGACCCCAAATGCTATTCTTTCTGATAGCCCGACACCATGTGGCTTCTTCACCACACTCTCCTATAGTACCCATATCTTCGGTGATTTCTTTATGAGGGCAGGTGTCAAGTAGGCCATGTCATAAGAACTAATTGTAATTACAATTAAGTGCAAGCTCAAAATCTATTCATATATCTTTGGTTTCTATATGTCTTTGGTCCACCTTAGAGATATCATTTTATTGGGGAATATTATAAATCATCCCCATGGTATATTTGTTCACTCAATTAATAGTACAATTAATTTAGCGAATGGTATAGACTTTAAAAATCTGTTGAGGAAAAGAAAGCATGCATGTATAGGACATCTTTTTAGACTAAAATATATGGATGATTGACTTGTACAAATTAAAACTTAAGTAACCAACTCTATTGACAGAACAATGAGGTTTGAAGATAGTGGAAAAACCTTCAATAATGCTCATTGAATAAGACAGAACTAGACCTGCTATTTTAAGACATGTCATAAAATAGCACAGAGTTAAAAAAAGGTTACTATATGGTAGTCATAAGGTGTCAATTATTGGGCACCCTCAAAGCAAGATATTTGAACCTAAGTCCAATAACTTTCCAAGTCCATAATCTTGGAAAAAATGAGCTAAATATATTGTAGTCCTTTAAATAGACCAAAAAATAAGCATACTAAACTCACCATTATTGAGTTGATGCCAACTCATAGGGACTTTATAGGGCAGCACAGAATTGCCCCTGTGTGTTTCCAAGACTATAACTACAAATGGGACTAGAAAGCTTAGTTTTTCTCCCAAGGAGCACTAGTGGTTCGAACTGCCGACCCTGTGGATCACCACCCAACGTGCAACCACTACACCACAAGAGCTCACTTTAAACAGACCATCTATCTGATACTCTACCATCTATGACCCTCACTAGTGCATTTTTCTGCCTGAAGAAGAAAAGTGTAACCGTCTATGCCTGTCACACACTTTCCCTTCTGAACCAAGTAAACACAACTTTTCAGTCAATTCTGACTCAGAGTGACCCTACAACAAAGACCTGTCCCATAAGGTGTCCAAGCTGTAAATCTTTACAGGAGCGGGTCTCACTGTTCTCCTTGGAAGCAGCCAGTAGGTTAAATCTCCCACTATTTGGCGAGCTGCCAAGAGGTTTAACTACTGTGCCGTCAGAACTCCGTTTTCTTTTCTTAGAACCTACTTGGGAGCCCTGGTAGTGCAGCTGGTTACACAATGAACTGCTATCCGTAAGGCCAGTGCTGTGAACCCACCAGTTTCTCCACTGGAGAAAGATGAAGCTTCCTACTTTTATTAAAGATTAAAAGTCTTTGAAAGTCAAAGACACAGTTCTACCCCGTCCTATGGGGTCACCAGGAGTAGGACCCAAATCTACGGCAGTGAGAGTTTGAGAATCTAGTTTTCCATGAGGTAACAACTTGTAGGAATTAAATGATGCCAAAATTGAGAAAGTCCTCAAAGGCTGGTTTCATTAATTAATTGTCATCTTTGTTTATTAAACTTAACTCTTCTCTAATTATTGTGCAGGTTTACTGAAAATGACCACTAAAGCCTTGCAAAGGGGTTGACAGTGTAGCTGAAACCACAGAAAACATCACTGCACAGCATGCTTCCCCAGAGTAGACGACTTTCTTATCCTACTTTCTCTGGGAAAAAGATAGTAAGGTTGGATTAGAGACATTTAAAAAGCATTCCCCTTTCCCCTCAGATGTGGTTTATGTTAACAATATTTCAAGAGAGATGAAATGTTCTAAATATAAATGAAATATTGGCAAGTTTAAAGCATGTAAATTGAGAATAAAGAAAATCCAGGGTTTATCTACCCCAAAGTAATATTTTCAAAGGTTACATATGCTACTTCTTAAGCTAAATGTCTTTTTTTCACACGTGCCAGCATCCTGTACCCATTGCAGGATGTCAGATCACACATTATTATTTTTTCATCATTGGATATTAGCGAGTTCTCAGTACCATTTGCCAGCAAGTCAACTCTGATTCATAATAGACTGTGTGTATCAGAGTAGATCTGCTGTGCTCCATAGGGTTTCCATTGTTTGATTTCTTCAGAAATACATCACCAGACATTTCTTCTTAGGCACCACAGAGTAGGCACAAACCACCAACCTTTCAGTTGACAGCGGAGTGCTTCACAACTCATGCCACCAATGATGCCTGACCTACAGAGCCTGAATCTTCATCCTACCCTTTTCTCTGCTTGCACCGATCTTTCCTGTGGTAACAGGTCACTGGATTCTTCTGCCTGATGATCACTTATTCAATAGTCTGTTGGAAAATATAAGCATTGTTTGAAAAAGAGTTAAAGACAGACTGGATCATTCTTCGATAAGAAAGAAAAGCTCTAATGAAAAATAACTTTGGTTGCATCATTTCCTGGAAGGCCAAATGTCTTCAACAGTAAATGAGGAAGAAAATAAATAAATAAAACAATTCTTAGCAGAGCTCTCAGCACAGATGGCAAACCACAAGAACGTAGCCTGACATCAACTTTGCATGAGAACTACAGCTAAGAGTATTTCCTTCAAATTGATATTCCCAAAGCAAAACGGTTGACTAAATGACCCATTTTTTTTAAACCAAGTCAGAGGCCTTTAGAAACTGGGTAACACTCCAGAAGTTAGTGAAAAGAGGAATGAGCTAGTTAAGGTTTCTTGTGCCAACCTGGCCAATAAACACATGTGGGATTAACTGAAGGGTGGAGAGATAAATGGTTCGGTGAGCCTTGCATTTCAAGTTCTCAGGTCCCTTGCTTTCTGATGGGTCGGACCAGGGTGTGGCTGCCTTAGCCAGTTCCTTGCTTCAACTGCCGAGGCTCACTTCCTGAAAGACATCCCTGAGGAGAAGCCACAAGAACCTACCCTGATACAGCCCTGGGTGCTGGAGCACCCGTGTGGAGACCCCTGCCAGTGCTGAGATGCCTACATGATTCGGCTTTCCTCCTGCAGTCGGCATCCTTGTGTGTGTTTCGTGAGATTGAGGAGGACTTTATAGATGAGTGTCAGACCTTTGGGCTAATGTTGGACTTATGGGCTTGGACAGCACTGGTTGGGATGCTTTCTTAATGTACACTTACCCTTTTTATAAAACTCTCTCTTATCCATATGAGTTTCTGTGGATTTGTTTCCCTAGTTTACCCAACTAACACAAGGCGTATTCATAGAATAATGCACACTTTTCCAACGTCTACACTGAAAGTTGGTTATTTCAGTCAGTCCCAAGCCAACTGGGATGACTGATCCTTTGAACTATACTAGCTACTGTTGGCTTACTGGTTAAATGCTTCACTTCTAACTAAAGGGAGATAGTTCTGACCCACCCGCCGCACAGGGAAGAAAGATGTGGCAGTTGGCTTTCGTAAGGATTTACCACCTTGGAAACCCTGGCACTTCTACTTTGTCCTATAAAGTCACTCCAGTTGAAATCAACTTGAGAGCAAGGAGAAATGTAAAATTTCTTTCCACTTCTCATTCAGTAGAAAGCCAAATTCCTTGCTTAGAAAACGAAATGCTTTCAGTTGGTTTAATATACCAGAAACTACAATAGTTTGTCTACGAAGCTGAGGTGGAATTGGGTCATTTTTTTCTAGAGTCAAGAAACCTGGTTTGAACTCAGGCTCACAGCTTGCTCTGTCAGACATCATCAAAACTCATCCCTTACCATGCCCAGCCTTAAATGTCGAAATCATGTATTGAAGGTGTTCTGTGACTTGTTTTTGAGGCCAAGGAAGAACCTTTATGTTCCTTGTACTTGTGGAAGTCTTAAGAATTCAATGGATGATTCACATCTTGACAGTCTTGTTTTTCTTTTAGAATTCAAGAGAATTAACACTGATGCTTGGCAAAAATGCTAAAGGAGCTGAGCCTACCTCTTTGCTTGTTTGCTTCACTCTTCAATGTAAGAACTTCCTTAGAGGCAAAGACTAAATTTGGAATGAAACAGAAAAATCAGCAGGAAGAACTAGATTCTAGACTTCTCCAAGCAAGGAAATAGCTCAAGTGTGAGGAGTATGGACCGAGATAATTTTAATTTTTGCTATCACTTTGCATTGCGTACAGCTGATATTGCCAGACATCATGAAATGATGTGTATCCTATGAACCCACCAACCCCCTCCACTCCCTCACACACATATGGACTTCTGCATATGAACGTCTGAACACCCAGAGTCTAACCTGATTCCAACTCATGGTGCCTTTATTGGTGTTAGAACAGAATTGAGCTCACAGAGTTTTCTTGGCTGTACTCTTTCTGGAAGCAGACTGGCAGGCTATTCCACCTCCACTGAGTGGGTTTGAAGCACCAACTTCTGAGTTAGTAGGTAAGAACAGATTTGATCCTATATTTTATTAGTAATTCTTTATAACGTTAGGGCAGCTGTTTAATACTTTGAAGAAAAACACACACATATTTATATTTATAATATTTCTCACCATGCCCCTCTTTCTTTATTCACTGTGTTGCTTGCTTACATAAATTCAATGCGAATAGAATATACATATATAGTGCAACCACACACAATATAAATTTCTAAATTCATTCTTCTGAAGTGTAACATGCTCTTAAAAAGTCCCAGGCATTTCATTGGGAAACAATACCTCTTAACCCTTATAGATATTTTTTAATGTTTCTATTTATACCAGGTTTATTCCAGTTTTTCCTAATATATTTTTCATTGTTGTGACAGTCTACATTCAAGCATTCTTACAGAACGTTTGTTGAAATATGATCTGTGTTTAGGGATGTTCTCTGCCTAAGAATAAGACCATCTCCAGGTTAAACCCTGTGGCTTCGCTAATTAGTATTTCACTCTGATTTTACAGACATGTTGGGATCATGTGGACTCACATAAATCCCAGTCTTCTTTCCTATTCAGCATCTGAACAATTTGTAACATCAAAGACATGGCAGAAGAGAGAACAAAATATTATATAATCAAAAAATCAAATACTTCATGGATTACAAGATGCTATGCAATTTCAGCAATGATAAAGGTGGAAAACTATACCTCATCACCCTGGAGATAAGCTGTTGCCTTTGTTATTCATAACAGATAGGCTGTATTACATAATTCCTATCTTGGGAGGGGACTCTATCAATATTGATTCATAGCACTACCACACAGTGACAAATAATGCTGGACTAGATAGAGTAGACCTGCCCAGTGGGTTGGAGGTAGGGTGTTGCCGGGTAAGACTGGAAGCTTTAAGGAGCAGATATGCCTACAATTCATAGCCACTTTACTCTTGAATGTGTGATTCAAGAGGAGGGAGCTGAGCTATGTGTGCTTCCAAGCTTCCACACTAAGTAGTCACCTTGCCATAAACAAACAAATAAAAATGATGGAAGTGTATGGAAACATGTGGAATGAGCATTCCTTCCTTGTCCCACCACAGCCTCAAAAAGAAAAAAGAAGAAGAAGAAGACAATCTGTAATTTCCATACACCCTGCTCTCCTGATTCTAAAGAATCTCAGCTACAAGGCATACAAAGACCAAAAAGCCAATAAAAGGAACCTGTGAGATACAATTAGACATTGTATTTTAGGGCTACCACTTCAATTACTTGTATCCTTTACCTAAAAAACAAGACAAGATTTCCTACACCCCACTCTGTCCTGGGCCCAGTTCTTGAGATATACACACTCATTTTCAGACAACCACATGGCATTTCACGATACTATTCATTTTTGACACAATTTACCATGTTGGGAAATATAAATATAAGTTTGCAAAAATGTTAGAGCATTGATTTGGTTACAGAAAGCAGCAGGAGAGATTAATACTTCATGCAAAGGTCCTCATTGCTTTCCACATTTTTATATCTATGAAGAAAGCAACAGCAAACCAGGTCCGTATTTTATAATCTTTGGGTTGACTAAAATTCTGGTGGAAGATACATACAATTTGGATTACTTAATAAATAACATCATTTAGAGGTGGTATGAAAAACTCCAGTGTGTTGACAACATTTTTGAGCCATTTCTGTTCATTTTCTCAATTTCATTATAATGATACACATATAGCTTCTTTAATATACTCCATTTGTTCAAGAAACTCATCATTTGTATCCTTCTGGCAATGAAATTTTAAGAGCTTGACCACTAACCCTTTTTGTTTTATTTTTCTGATTTTTTCAACTATTTTATTGGCATATAATTCACATATCATACAAGCCAAGAGAAGAGTTGTACAATAACCACCACAATAGTTTTAGAATATTTTCTTCATTATTATCTCCCCTGCCATACTTGCAAGGAACCATTAATCTAGTTATTGTCTCTGTAGACTTACCTCTCCTGGAGGTCATATACAGAAAATCATTAAAAACAAAAACTAACAATAACGAAGCAAAACAGAGAAAAGCCTCCATCGAAGAGAAAGCAGAAAATATGAAAAATTAAAACAAATGTAAATGGAGCCTCAAATGATAGGTGGCTAAATTTAAACCTAATTGAATCTACAACAATAAGCTTTCCAGTACATTCTGCACAATAGCCAGGCTGTTCGCGTCCCTGGTTCATGGTCAGAAGGCATACACCAGGAACTGAATCAGTGTGTATTTCCCAAATAATCCATACAGGGCCCAAGCACAGATTAAGCTTTTGGTGAATCTCCTCTGATCAAAGATGTGGAATATGAACAGTCCTGTTAACAAAGAGAGAACATGGTAAAGTGGATATGGCAGATATAGGTTAAAATGTAATATTTTATCATCTGATCTCCCTTTGGACTCGTTTTAAAGTTGTTTTAGTTTAATATATATATTTATTTTCATGCTGACCCCTTTGTTCTTTGCAACACAACCCCCCAAATCTCTGAAAATGCCTTTACTTTTTTGCAATAAAATATTCCCAGTCTTTATGTTGTGTGTGTGAAAGCCAGATGCCAGCTACTCTCAGCAGTTCTTGTTTCCTTAGTCAATAATATAAGTGCTAAACCTGGGGTCAACAGCAGCACAGAAATAATTTCTGAGTACTTGTGGCAGACCGAGGAGCTGAAAAAAAAAAAAAGAAACATGATTCCCTTTAGGTTATGTGTTTATATTGTTATTTGCAAGTTACCTCTATCATCACTTAGTCTGCTTTGTGTTTGTTTGGCTTTAACATAAAAGCTTGATAATAACCATCTTCTGTCAATTTCACTGCCACATTTCCCCCTTCACCTACTATTCTTATTTTGCCATCCTATATACTGTATCACACTACATACCCCAGCCAATAAAAGCATCCTCTTTGACGTTCGGCAATGCAACCCAAAATTGCCTCGAAAGTATACCAATAAAGAAGATTCTGCAGCATCTAAAACCAGCATTCATGACTTAGAAAGGGAATAGCAATGCTAACTTGCTCTAATACATACCAGCTATGTGACAGTCAAGGTGTGTAGAATCCCTCTATCCCTTGAATCAAATGACAGGAAGGAAATGTTGGAGGAAACAACCTGTTGGTTCTCAAGGTTTGCATCTTCCCATTCGATAATAACTACTTATTTAGATAGTCTCCATTTCCCTAACACGTTACTGCAGAAACATTTTGACAGACCAGCAGAAGTTTCCTATCTAGTTGTGTCCAGACCAAAAGAATTCAGAACGTTTAGGAGTGGAAAATTAGAGTATAAACATGCAATTATTTTTCATGAATCTGAACTTGCCAAATTTGAGGTAGTTGCATAACTTGTTGCAAAGAGAAAACACAGCGTCATCTTGGAAACATGTACGATATTGATATCTCACCTAATTTGACAAGAAGAAGCACCACCCATTATGATTTAGTGCATCAGATAAGGAGTCATGTTGCTCCTCCTGAGGTAAACATTAGCATTTTTTAAAACTATTTCTTTTACACCAAGTGACTTGAATATATTTGATACAATGATAGCACTTCAAGGTCAAGATATAGTTGATAAAACCATAGCACTTCAAGGTCAGTGGTATGCACAATGTTAGAACTATTTTTTAAAGCCTTCTCTTGGGATGACTTGGAGCTGGTACTGAACAAAAGGATGCTTTATTTCTGGTATGTTTCCGCACATGTAGAATTTTTGGACTCTGATCAGGGAGCAAATGCTAACAAACTCTGTCCAGCTGTGCGATTGGCAGCCTCCGGATCACAGGCTTCAACCATCTTGCTTTTGCTCTGCAGTGATGACAAGCCGCTAGGCTAGGGTTTGGCAGGCCCTTGTCTCCTCCACCTCCATGTCTTTTCACATTGATATGTAGAAGGCCGAAATATTTTAGAAGTGAGCCTAAGCTTTTAACCCTTGCTCTTTATTGAAGACAGAAAATTCATGCCACTTAGTTTGGTCAAAGTGCATAAGTCAGTCCAGGGGTATTCCAGAATGGGCTCCTGGCTTAAGCAGGTGAGGGGTTAAAGTCAGTATATTGGAGCAAAAATTGGACCTACCCTAAATGACTGCCCAAAATCTCCAACAGTGTCACACCCAACATTGGACTCTTAGTTGTTGTGAGTGTTAGGTGCCATCAAGTGAGATTTGACTCATAGCAATCCGATGCACAACACAACTGCACACTGCCTGGTCCTGTACCAGCCTCTCGGTTGTGGTTGAGCTTGAAGCCATCCTTTCAGCCACTGCATCAATTGTTTTCCTTGAGACTCTTCCTCTTTGTTACTGACCCTCCACCTTCCCGAGTATGATGTCCTGGTGTAGGACCGGATCCCTCCTGATAATATGTCCAAAGAATGTCAGACGAAGCCTTGTCACCTTCAGTTTTTGTTTGTTCATCTGGCAGTGCATGGTCCTCTCAAAACTCTTTGCCAACAACACAACTAAAATGAAACAATTCTTCTGTCATCTTCCTTTCTCATTGTCCGATTTCATATTTCCAAGAGGTAATCAACAATACCCTGACTTTTTCATTGACTCTCTATCAAGCCTGATGTCCTTTCCAGGGACCGGTATCTACTCACAGCAGGTCTAAAAACACTTGAGATGCAGTCTCACCATCACCTTCACTTCTGAGGAGCCTTCTGGCTGTACGTCTTCCAGGACAGATTTATCTCTTCTACTGGCACGCCTTGATATTTTCAGAATTCTTCATCAGCACGATTATTCCATACATCAATTCTTCTTCGATTATCTTTATTCAATGTCTAACTTTCATAAGCACTGACGTTGTTTGAAAATACCAGGTTTGGGGACAGACATCCCTCCCTTCTCCAAGGGAGAGCCTTATTCAACACTTTAAAGAGGTTTCGTGCAGTAGCTTTGCCCAATGCAATACGTCATCTGTTTTCTTGACTTTTGCTTGCATGAGCGTTCATTGCGGATCCACGTAAAATTAAATCCTTGATAATTGGATTGTTACAAGAATATAACTGATGTCTTGTTTGTTTCACCGTGTATTTTAGCTGTATTCTTTGTTCTTGGAAGACTGATAACAAGCGATGTAGGTTGAACCAAGGCAAAGCAAAGAGATTGATAAAAAAAATCTCTTTGGCCTTTTAGCTGGCAGAATGCAATGACCTTGAAAGTCACACTGTCCAAATTTATGATGCATGTCTTGCTTTTTGTGCCAGTGATACAGTGATGAACCAAACTAATGAAAGCCTCTCTCCTTGTAAAGCTTACATTTTACAAGTATAAGGGAAGCTATAGAAAATATATTCACTTCCTAGTTTTATGGGAAGATTAATTTTTATTTTATTTTACTTTTAAAAATTGGTTTCAGAAATCAGACGGGTAAAAGTACCACTGTTTTGCTATTTTTTAATCATAAGTCCCTAGTGTTTTGTTTCTTTCTTTTTGGTTAGCGGAGTATCAGCAGAGTGAATTTGCTGCACATTACAGGTCTAGGGATACTCATTGATAGCTGTATTCCTCCTCCATCTCTCACATATGTACTCATATGCCATCCACAATATATAGTACACGAATGAGCACATAGTAGGTGTTTGATGTAAATTTACAAATTTGATTACATTATTGCATTGTTGATGAATCAAGTAATTTTACTAACATGAAATCCTCTTCCATAAGTTCCTGTGCCTACCTTGTTTGCTGAATGGTATAGTCTGTACTCTATAATGCAAACAATAACAATTTTTAAAATTAAAAGGGAGAGTATGCCTTTTGCCATCAGGATTTCCCTAACCTGTCATCCATTTCAAAATCTCCCTGAGACCTGCATTTAGGACAGAGAAGCTAACTGCATATAATACCAGGACTGCCATTTTTTACATTCTCAGAGTTTAACTATGTACGACCCTTCTTTGTTCCAATAGGAACTTTCCTTTTTTTTAACTTCCTAACCTGGCTCAAAGAATGCAAATGGCACGACCTTGCTTGCAAGACTTGAAAAAGATTTGAAACCCTAATGAAGACCGAAGGCTACAGCCTTCAGTATGCATTACACTAACATATAGAAAGTATGGATTGTGATAAGAGTTGTATGATCCCCTAATAAAATGATTTTTTTTAAAAGAAAAGAAAATCCTCACAAGACCAATAAACAATATGATAAACAAGGAAAAGACTGACGTTATCAAAGATTTCATTTTACTTGGATCCACAATAAGCATCCACAGCAACAGCAGAAAAGGAATCAGACGATACACTGCTTTGGACAAATCTGCTACAAAACACCTCAAAGGGTTAAAACATACAGAAATCACCGTGAGGACTGAACTGTGATGGACCCAAGCCCTGGTCTTCTTGATCATCTCAGATGGGTGCAAAAATTGGACAATAAATAAAGACCCCCAAAGAATTAATCTATTAGAATTCTAGTATTGGCCAAGAATGTCAAAGATATGACAGACTGCCAGGGGAATGAACAAATGTCTATTAGCAGTCTATCCAGAGCGTTCCTTAGAAGTGAGAATGAGAGTTCTTATCTCACATTTTTTGGACATGTTATCAAGAGAGACCAATCCTACAGAAGTGCACCATACTTGGTCAAATGGAAGGTCAATGATAAAGAGGAAGGTCCTCATTGAGATGGTCTGGCACAGTGGCTGTGACAATGAGCTCAAGCCTAGCAATGATTGCTTTATGACAAAGGCCTCTGCAGTATCGCTTCTGTTACACATCGGGTTGGACAGATGAACTGAAAACCAATAGATACCCCCTAACATTAAAAGCCACCCTACCATAAAATTCACATGGTCCTTGTCAACTTCTGTCTAGTGCACAGTTGGATTGTTTTTGGCTGCATATAAACTCTGTTTCGACCACCATCTCATTTTAGCTATATTGCACCCAAAGTTTGAATGACCATGCTGAGCAAGTGCAGTGTGTATTTTTCTTTGTCCATAATTGCCTTTCATGCACTAAACTATGGGATAGACGACTGTAGCTCACAAGGAATATTTAGGACTCCTACTGTGATAAAACATTTCTGATTAGAGCATATTTTGCATTCTCTCCACTTAGACCATGAATTACTATCGAATGCATCCTGTGTTGCTCAAGTAATTGATTTACAAAATAGCTTTTCGCATGTAGCACATACAAACTCACTCTTTTACCAAATATGAAAGATTTTCAAAAGCAACAGTTTGGTGGAGCAGAGAGCCTGCTGAGCTGAAAAGCAAATACAGCTATCTGATTAATTGATTCTGACCTCATAAATATTATACTTTGGGGCTCTAATGGAACTTCCTGAGGGTAAATTGTATGGTTCACCTCATTCATTTATATCTCTGGCTGACAGATGTACATTATAAAATGTCACTGAATATGCTAGCAATAAATGAGGTATAACATTAGCATCTTGATTCTGTGGATGGATTTTTATGGAACACTTTTGTTAAATGATTTCCACAGTAGTAAAATATTACAATGTTATTCACCATACATAGCTCTTTCTATTTTAATCTCTCTCCTGGTTATGTACATTCACTTTTTGTCGCTGATTATGACTATGTCTATCTTTGTCCAACAGGTCCTTCTTTCACCTCTCCTGCATCATTAACAACTGACCACTCTTGGAAATCTCTGGACATTCTGGTTATTGTGCTAGTAATAGTCTCTCCTTACCTAAGAAAAGAATATAAGGCAAATTTTCAAAATTCAATGAAACCAAACTTTTTAAAAAATACATCACTAATGGATAGTCCTGGTTAGGATTTTAAATTCCAGTCCCATGATAAATATGGAGAGGCTATTGTTTCATTTTATTTCATTTGAGCAAACATAGTCAATGCTAAAGAAAAGTCTAGAGAACACAACAAACCCAAAGCAATTGTATCCAACAAGGTTCCATTGTGTCTTAATGCAATGACGTGGTCTGTTAGTGGACTAGCATCTCCTTGAGAAAAATGCCTTTCACATGTGTGAGGAGCCTAGAAAGCATGCAAATTCCAGTGAACATTAATCTTGCCAACGAAGGGATGATTATTATTTTAAAGACAACTTAGCTCCAGGAAAAGGCTAAAAAGGGAACTAGCCTAGTTGCCAACTGGAGCGATTTAATAATGTTCTTAGGGTGTCCTTTCTTCTGTTGTTATTTCAGATTCCTGGAACATGGATGTGTGTGTGTGTGGGGGCGGGGGGAGTTCTTTCCACAGGTTAAATTAGAAAAGACATTCAATGATTTTCTTGGGTACAAGATCTGAGGGTTTGGATCGTATTGTAAACCAAATGTCCCATTTGTAGCGCGATTATTGGAGTCACTGAGGGCGGGAATGGTTCTAATGAGCATCTCTGCGAACCACAAGACTTGAGATTTCAGTGCACCTACCGATGCTAAAGGGAAAAGCTGGTGAGTCCCAGCTTAAGAAATCAGCTGCTAAACACTCTCAGGACCGCGTTCAACTCTGACATCCAGGGCATCGCGTGAACTGGAATGGCTTCAATGGCAATGGCTTGGAGCACAGCTGCCGTCGTTCCTTTGTTCTGCTTCCTCTTGTACCCCAAAGGGAATTCGTTCTCATCAGTTATAGCATTTTCATAAAACCAACTTAGAAATCATGTACGGGATTATCATTTCTCCTTTTGTTTCTTCTGACTTCCACATGCTTGGCACCACACTAGCAACCCAGGGGAGGGAGGGGAGAAAGAGAATGGTAAATGTGGGCAACACACAGGTGTCTGCAGACGTACTGCAATCTGGTTTATTGAATTAGAAATGACTCTACAATGTTCAGGAAATTCACTCATTTTCTACTTCACACATATA
Organism: Echinops telfairi; assembly: GCF_000313985.2. Lineage (NCBI taxonomy): Eukaryota > Metazoa > Chordata > Mammalia > Afrosoricida > Tenrecidae > Echinops > Echinops telfairi. The sequence goes on along the minus strand of NW_022109767.1, from coordinate 4,109,293 downwards.
TGTGAAATGATCTATTTGAAAGACCATCAAGGTAACAGAAAATGACCAAAAACAAACATCTTTCAATAAGGACTAGTCTGAAGTGCTGATCAGGCCCAATGTCCAAACACCAGGCAGCCATGTAAGAATTGAGGACGCTTTGCCTTTATTGAAGTGCAATGAGCCCAAGGGACCAGTCTTAAGTAAAGAAAGAATGTGGCAAAACTTTTTTTTAAATCCTCGTCTATTTTCATAAGAATACGTATATGTGTGTAGAACGTATCTGGAAGAATTGTTTTAAACTTAGCAAAAGGTAGAGCCAACTGGGAAGGAGTGCTCATTTTGTCTATTCCGGTTTGTGCTTTTTATGTGAGGCTTTAGAATCCATACAAACTCTGCGCTACTCTTCTCTTCAGAACATGGGGTCCGCAACACTTCCCTTTGAGTGTGGGTTGGACTTAGCTGCTCGCTTTTCATCCACAGAGGGTAGAAGAAATGACGGCTTTGAGTGCTGAAGCCAGATCATGAACTGGAGTAGAACTTCCTCCTTGCTCTCTAGTGGATCACTGGTTCTGGGGGAAGCTAGCTACCATGCTGTGAGCAACTCGAGTAGCTCTGAGAATCGCTGTGCATCCTGAAGGACCCCAACCAAGAGCCCTGTGAAAGCACCCCTGGAGTGGTGGCTCCTCCAACTCTACCCAGGGGTCAGATGACCAGATGACAAATGGCCCTGCCCCCTTCCGGCCTCCCCTGGCCATCTTCACTGCAATCTCCTGAGAGACGTGGATACGAGATGTTCCAGCTCTTATTTCCAGATTCCAGACTCAAGGAAATTGTGCTGCTGTAAACAGAAGATGTTATGTTTGCTATGAATAGGATGGAGCTGCAAAACATTCGGGGAAGAAGGGAATTTAAAAGCCAATGAAATTTTCCACAAACTTTTAAAACCACCCGATGAAAAGAAATGTGTCAGGGAACCCCTCAGATTTTTTTAATAAAAGGGAGGTGGGTGAGGATAACTAAAAAGGATGTTCTGGGCGTATTCCAGGGTTTCTTGATTAACTTTTATACATGCTTAATCTCTCTGTTTCTTTCATCTCAGCAGGGAAACTTTCATTGGTCCTCTTACTACTTCATCTTCATTACTTCCTTTTCCCATTTATTCTTAATAAATCTGCTGAATAATTGAAGTCACATTTCATTTGCATGAGGAATCTGCTATCTTTCAGATATTTGGGATTATACCGCCTGTGCTTGATACCTTTACTAAATTTTAATGAGCTAAATGTAGCTTAGAGATTTCTATCACCCATGAATGTTGCAATCAGCAGGTGAAAAATATCCCTCAGTATAGGAAATTTTCATTTTTGTGTGGATTTCTGAAAGGCTAACATATTCACATTTTAATGTACCATTGACTGATTTCTCTGATAGCTTATAAATACCATTTATGTTAATGTTTAGAAAATATATTTTAAAGTTCTACTTCTCTCATCTTAAACCATTTAGATGGATTATATTGGTAATGATCAGTCAATTGATTATTTGGCGAAAAAATCTCGCATGAATCTTTTTTAGTGGGGGGTAGGCATTATGTCAACTAAACAATTCTGACTAGGGGTAGAGTCAGAACTGTCAATCAAGTGGTTGTTGGATGATACCTCATTGGGACTGTGACCTTTTGTAAAAGAGCAAGCCTAACAGAGATCATCTTTTTCTGCCACTTCACCTGCCTACTGGGTGGGATTTCACTGGGACTCTGTATCTGACTCCAGGGTCTATGCCATGTGGGCTGCCAAACCGTAGAATTGTCTGCTACCTGGAGCTGCCACTAACCCTGGATCTAGGAGATTATGCACCCACTGGCCTGTGGTCTTCCTTCTTCACCTTTCAGCATCATCAGCCTGCAGTTACATGCGTCTGAAGAGGGCTCCAGACAGCAATGGACCTACGATGTTAACTTGGACTGGACTGGGGCACTTTCTTGATGCAAAGTTGCTGCTTGATAAAAAGTTCTTTCTTGTACATAGATGAAATAAGGACACACTGACTTACCTTAAAAAGGCCAGTTAATCTTTATCTCTTCCTAATCGGAAAAGAAGAAGCCTGCCTTTCTCATAGGAATTTTAGCCAAAGGATTAAGTTTGCACTTGGCCTTTTGTAAACGTTATTTGCTATTGTCATTGTTAGCAGCCATGAAATTGCACCATAACTCATGGGGACTCCATGCACAATTGAGAGAAAACTGCCATATCCCGTGCCATCCACATGATATGGTGTGAATCAAACCTCTGTGATACATGGGGCTCTAGTTCATTTTCTGAAGAAGAAGATCGCCAGGCCTTTCTTCCTTGTCTGCCTTAGTCTGGAGGGTCCATTGACACCTGTTCAGCATCACAGTAATTCATAAACCTCTCCTGACAGACAGGTGGTGGCTATGCATCGACCAATAATCAAACTCATGTCTTCAGTATTGGAGGCAGAGTTCTACCACTGAACCACAAATGCCCCCACAGATGGTATTCATTCATGGCCATCAAGCCAGCATTGACTCAGATCAGTCCTAGGACCCAAGGTAGAATCTTTGCATCTTGAAACAGCTGGCAGGTTCCAACCACCAAGTGTTCGTTTGCAGCTGAGCAGCTTTTCCCCCCTCAAATTTTGGAATGACAACACAGTGTTTTCGTTCCCTAATCTCTGTGTGGATGGATATCCCTCATGATCTTGGGGTATAATGAAGGAACAATAAACAACGGTGCCAGTTGATTGTCTATTTTCTTGATGAAAGCAAATAGCATAAGGTGAGGCTAAGTAATTAGAAATGTTGGAGTTGAGATGCAGCTCCAGGGCTACCTGATTTGCAGGGCAGTGCCATAGCTCATCAATGTACTAGGTTAGTAATTGGTAGCCCTGCAACCTTTAAATTCTTCCCTTTTCAAAAGCAGTAAAATAAAGTTTAAATCATTCAAATGTTAATTCTGTCACCCCACCTTCAAATTATTCCTCTATTAATTGCCACCTCCCCAAAGGTATAATGCGTATCAAACACAATGAAAACCACAGAGGCAACAAACGACAAACTAGACAACTGGGACAGACTATCTAAAAATGAGACAACTATGTACATCAAAAACGAGAACTCAGAGACGGGATAAAAATGGTGATGACATTATCAGACAAAGGATCAATCTCTGCGATATAGAGACACAGCAACATCTCAACAAGAAAAACAGTTACTCCAATTAAAAAATAAGAAGAGAATATGAACAAGAATTTCAACAAAGGAGATATTCAGGCAGCCAAGCATGTAAATAAATGCTCACAATCATGAGAGATACAAATCAAAAGAACAATGAGATAACAACTCATCCCGACATTAGTAGCAAGACTAAGACCAACACCAACTGGGGTAGTCACATAAATTCATGTCAACTTGAAGATATATAAAGTGTAGAGGTGGAGTCTAGCCTGTCAATCAGCCTGACATGACTCCGTGGGTGTGGCCTTTTCCTAAGAAGGGTCCTGGGAGCCTAACCCTCTCTCTCTGCCTTCACTTTCCTTCTGGCAAGCCACTCAGACCTACCAGAGCCTCCTCCACTGGATCCATAGGACTTTGCACTGGCCTGTGATCTTCCTGCATTTTGCATCACTGCTTGTGGCTGCATGAGTCTGAAGAGGGACTTGTGGACTAATATCAAACTTATGGACTTGAATTGGACTAGGCGAGATGTTTTTCTGATATATAACTACTTCTTATATATACTTCTTGATATAAAGCTCTTTTTATACATACACGAGTGTCATGGGCTTTGTTTCTCTAGTCAATCCAGCCCAACACACCGACAAAAATAGAGAACAACAAATATTAGCAAGGGTGGAGAGAGGCTGGGAATGTATATACTGCTGATGGGACCATAAAATGATGAACCCATTATGGAAGGTTGTATGGTGTTTCTTCAAAAGTTGTTATTACAAATAACATATGACCCAGCATCCCTCTAGGTGGCATATATCCTAGAAAAATGAGAGTTGTCCTGAGTACTAAATGTACATCCATATCCATTATATTACTGATCAGAATAATAAAAAAGATAGAAACAGGGAAAATGTCCAGCAATGGGGAAAAATGGATAACTAAACTTTGGTAACGATACACAATGGAATACTATGCAACATTAAATAATAACGATGACTATGAACCTGGGGACATTATGCTAAGCTGAATCAGTCAATCGCAATTGGGGAAATGTTGCAGGAGTCCACTATCCTAAAAAGAAATGAAAAGACTTAAAACTAAAATAAACATTCTTTGATGGTTAAAGAGGCTGAGAGGGAAAAGAAAAGAGGGGAAGTTACTGGCTGGAAGGTAGACAAATATTTACTTGGATGAAAGGGGAAGTAATAGGTAATACAAAGATGTTTAGAAACAAAATGATGGAGGTAGGGAAGACACTGAGAGGTTTGTAAGAGTTAAAAACAACAGAGGTAAATGTTCTTGTATGCCTGCCACAGTCCTGCTACAGTGGTGTCTGATGCTTAGATAGACACGCAGCTTCATTAGGTGTGGAAGAGAGACCAGCAGTACCTTCATGAATATCCTCATATATAGGTTTGATAAAGGATATGTGTGTAAGTATATTTACTCTTGCTGCGAACATATCGATAAAAGTGGCGGGGAATATAGGACATTTTTATTAGTATTTCTTAGATACAACCAAAATCCTAAAGGGAATGAGTATCTGGGCCTGTAGGATCCAGGACAAAATCTCAGGTGACACCAAGGTTAATTGAAAGAACATAGTTCATAAGGAGAGTATCCTACATCCTACTTTGGTGAGCTGTGACTGGGGTCTTAAAAACCCATGTGCAGCCAGCCATCTAAGGTGAACCTATTGGTCTCTACCTACCCAGAGAGAAGAAGATTGATGAAATCAAAAGACACATAGACATAATTAGTCCAATTAAACCATGAACACATCAGCTTCCACAGACCTGAGAGAAGAAGACCTAGATGGTGCCCATTACCACTAAAAACCGTTCTGGAAAAGATCACATTAGAAAAGCCCTGGGTAGAGTAGAAGAAGAAAAATGAGGAATTCAAACCCATAAAAGAGACCAGGCTTACTGGTTAGACAGAGACTTATATAAGCTGCATGATTATGACTCTTAGTCATCATTCTGGTCTGAAACTGAACTCAACCCCATGTAAGAATAATCAACCACCTAAGACAAAAAGGGCAGCTTTCACCCAAGGATGAATTTCAGAGTATTAGGGAACAGGGAGGCTTGGAAAGAGGAAACAGAGGGAGAAAGTTGTATAAGTGAGGGCATATTGGGGGGACTGCAAAGATGAGTTGATTCAGATGTGTATAATTTGTTGCGTGTTTGACCTATTTAGGGATGCAGGGACACAGGTAAGAATAGACAATGCTCTTTGCATCTGCCGCACAAGTGCTCCTCAGCTCCCCTGGATTCATAATTCTCTTGCAACGTTGCCTCATTTATGAAGCACCATCCCTCCAATACTCGAATCTCCTTCCTGCTTACTAGGCTCAATTTCTGATTAGCTCTGTGTCCCTTTGTATATGTAACACAAGCAAAGAGATTGACCTTACTTCTTAGAATTGTTGTGGGGATTAAATGAGATAGTGAGCTAATCTATTGGAAAGTCTTAAAATAGTGCCTGACATTTAGAAGACTGAAAATAATAGCTAATCTTCTCAATATGAATGGTCTAATTTTCATGTTGTTGGGAAAAGGCCCCCAACAACAAACAAAAAGCCAAGGAAGAAATTTCTGTCATGGAACCAGTAAGAAATAACCAGTCCAAATTCAGATCACCTCAATAGGGTGGCCAATAGGCCACGTGTCGAGTTTGATCCAGCCTAATAAAGATTACAAGACTCTTGCCTCTGGCTAGAGCAGATCTGACAGTAGTGCAGTCTGACCAGATGCTCTGCAGATGGGTTCTGGGCTCTCACCGTCCCCCATAGCCCTCCACAAGTTGCGTGCTCACAATTTTTGCTCGGATGGCTTTCTCCTCAACATATTTAAGTTATTTAGTTGTCATCTTTGGATCACACAAGCTGCTGTGCTGCTTCCGTGTGAAGTTAGTTGACTCCTTGCTTAGATGGCTGCTTGTTTGAATACAAGACTTTAAGACCCCAGACACTATTCCTTAGTAGCCGGGCACCATCTACATTCTTCACCACACTTTGCTATAGCACATTCAGTGATCATTTCACAGTGAGTATGGAGCAGCTATGATGCAAGAACTGGTTGTTCTTAAATTGGGTCTAGGATTTAGTGCGAGCCCCAAACCCATTCCTGGATGTGTGCCTTTATTTAATTCATTCATTTTGCATTTAATTAATCTACTGTAGCTTGGGAGCCAATTCATATATCATATTATTCCATAGTTCAATCATGTGAAACCTAATTATACAATTTCTTGCATACTCATACAGGAAGCATACATTTCCTTCCTGGACTTCTTGACATCGTCTCTCCCTCTTTGTCTCCCCCACTCCTCAATAACTCTCTTCCCCAAACACTTGTTATACTTTCTTCCCCAGTAGGCTCAACATCCCTGGGTTTCCTTTACCGAAAGATAATAAGACAAATAACACAGCTTCAGGAGGGTGAGCCCCAATGGCAACACAGCTCTAAGATACACCCCAATCCAAACAAGTATAAGTTATATATAACAGAATGGCCATCACAGGGTTGCCAGGATAATATGTGTCTTAATACAGCATACTGAGCATTGATGTACCAAGACTTTGCTTGTCCACCAGCCAACAGTACTCCACTCTCAGTTCTGTTGTCCTCTGATCCCTCAGATACCGTGTGCTTTCTGACATAAGTCCTCAGGTTGCATGTGTGTCTGGGGTAGAGTTCAGTGCACCCGGTGAACTTCCCACTTTGGGTCTAACTGATGCAGCCTCTGGAGCATGAAGGTCAGGATTCAGTGTCCTAGTGTTCTGCAGCACCCAGTCTGGGTTCCTTTTGATATTCCAGGACACCTACAAATATTTCTTGAATTGAATCAAACTTTCACAATCTTTCTTTGTTAGATTCTTGGCTACATTTTCAAATTGTGCACTATTGTTACGGGCGATTGAGTCGGTTCCAGCTCCTAGCAATCCAATGTACACACAGCAGAGCGAAACCATGCTAGGTCCTCTCCTCTCCTCACGATTGCTGTTCTGTTTGAGGCCTGGGTGACAGCAATTGTGCCAATGTAGCTAACGGAGGCTCTTCCTTTTCCACTCACCTATTTCGCCAATAATGATGCCCCTTTTGACAACACATTTCAAAGCATGTGAAATTAAACCTTACCATTCTTGTTTCCAAGAAGCAGTCTTTCTATACTTTTAAAAAGACAGCTTTTGCTTCTAATAATTCATAATACTTTCAATATTCTTTACAAGCACCATAATTCAAATATATCCATTCCTTCTGGTTTCATTTATTATCCAGCTTTCACATGCATACAAAGCAATTGACAACATCCTGGCTTGGGTACTTAGTCATCAAATGACTTCTTTTCAACACTTTAAAGAGCAGATTGGTCCAATTCAATTTGTCATTTGATCCTTGAATTCTGCTTCCATGAGTTTGGATTGTGGGTCTAATAAAATAAAGTCCTTGACAGGGTAAGATTGTTCTCTGGTTATCATGATGCTGTTTATTTGTTCAGTGGTGAGGAGTTTTGTGTTTGTTGTATTCACTTGTAATCCCGTCTGAAGGCTGTAGTCTTTCATCGTCATCCATCATCAAATGCTTCAGGTCTTCTTTGCTCTCAGCAAGCGAGGCAATGTCATCTGCCGATGGCAGGTGGTTTATGATGCCACGCCCTTCTTCAGGTAATCCAGCTTCTGGCATTATTTGTGCAGCACACAGGTTGAATAGGTCTGCTGAAAGGATGCAGCCCTTTCCTGGTTTTCAGCCCTGCAGTCTTGACTTGTTCTATTTGAATGACTGCTTCAAAAGAAGCCAGTTTCAAGAGAAGAAATGGCATGAGTGACTGATCTCTTTGATTACGTCAATAGACCTTGAGTGAGAGCAGAGACTGCAGACATATGTTTACTTGTTCTTTGTTGGCTATCCACAACACATCGCAGACTATGAGAAGTACTGCAAAAAGTAGCAATCCCGAGCACATCATTGTAGTCATGTAGCACTTGAAGGATGGGCACAGACATGGGTATTTTTGTTTTGTTTTGTTTAAGTTACACATATGATTTTAATGTTAAGCCAGAGTTGAATTCTTGGCTTTGCTCCATGATCTTGTAATCTGATAAGACATGGGTAGCCAAGCCTTGTCATGTTGGGTTCTATACAAAACAATAACCAACTTCTTTAAACTCATCCAAACACAAAAAACAAAACCAGTGGTTTCCTAACTCATTATGATAGGGCAGAGTAGTAAAGCCAATAGAAAGAACATTGACAAGATTAATAATTTATAGTCAGTGTGGCCAATGACACATTTTGCCCAGACAGAGAGACTACCACTGAAGCGATCTTAAGGAACAAATCCTTTTTTTAGCCAAATAAGAATGAACCAACTGTCTGGTATAAAGACTTTGACATTGCAGTCAAAACCCAAATCTAAATCCACTGCTATCACGTCCATTTTGGCTCAGAGCAACCCCATATTCTCTATTATCTAGGGCTGCTGAAGCTGTAATTCTTTACTGGAACAGACAGCCTCATCTTTCTCCTGCAGAGCAGCTGGTAATTTTGGACAGCTGGTCTTGTGGTCAGTAGCAAAACCACTATGGTCCCAGGGCTTTTTGTGTTGTGTCACAGAAATGGAATTGGAATTTTAGATCTACCATTTATTTACTGCGGGAAATTCTCTTAGATGTATAAGCCTCACTTTCTTCATGTGTAAAAAGAGAATAGTAACACCAATTTTAGAGAGTGTGTATAATAATATATGACGAAGACTCTCTCTCTCTCTTACACACACACACACACACACACACACCCCAATTGCCAGCACATTTATTCTCTAAAACACTGGCTATGATCTCTCGCAACCACCTTCCTTCGCATATTAAAATATAGTGCATGATTCTTAAGCAATACAGATACTCAAGCTACAAGGAAATCATGCAGATATTTCTCAATAAAGCCACACATCATGTCTACAATTTTACCCTTAAATTCTAGCTATAGCTGTTTTCCAGAAACATCTATGTTTATAGGTTGCTGTTTAAGAGACACAGAATAACTCATGGCCCTAAAAATATCCCAGACTTGCATCAGGCAGAGGCTTGAGATTTGCCCCTCCCCAGCTGCACACCCCTCTTCATTTACAGCATTTCATCCATTATATGTGACACACCTGGCAGGATTCCTAGAAGGAAACTCATGACCCATACAGTTAACTTACCTCAGTAGTCGTAGACAAACAGGCTTAATTTAACCCAGAAGACACACCAAGAAATAAGAACTTGGAAATGGAGACCAGGCTGAGCTAATACATTGGGCAGCAGTGAGAACTATCATTTATAGAAGGGTGTACAGCTCTGAGGCCCAGATTAGCTCACTCAGCAGGCAATGGGCCAGCAGCCCAGTTTCAATTTTAATTATAAGACAACTGGTCGGTTTCTGCTCTAGAGATTCCTGGGAATTTGCTCAGTTGAAAGAGCGCATATCCATCTTGCTCCCACGCAGACTACCATGAGAAAATCCGTGACTCCAATGAGGGTAATGTAATATATTCAGCCAGACTTCAGACCCCTCCTTTCCAACTCTCCCTGCAAAGAACAGAATCACAAAACCAGGTTCCTCTGACATACATTGGAATCCTTCCGTGTCTCCAATCTAGAACAATTGCTTTTGGTACATGCAAGGGGTTCATGTGAGTGTGCTTTTAAGAAGTAAATAGGAAAGTGGTTTTTTCCTCAAGCTTCCTGGTCCAGTGATTTTTTTTTCATGCTGTCCACTCTACAGAGTTTAGAATAGTAGACCATTAAGAAATATTACGGACGGGACCAAAGTCCGTAATCAAAGTGTTTGGTAGTACTGGATTGTCCTTTGCAGGGCTTTCTCATTTTACAAATTTGCCTTCACTCCAGAGTTAGAAGAAAATTAGTGTAAGGAGGAGGCACTCCACGATCTCACGTTATCAGTGTAACAGCCAAAATTTGTGACCAGTGACAAGTACGATTATACTTGACTTGTTCCTTTCCTTTATCCTTCCTCCTTAAACATCCTGGTATGAATTGGTTGCGTTTTCTTATAGCCCTTCCTTTTCGAATAACTCTTCCAAAGTGACTGCCCGTCTAAGAAACCTGGGGTGTAGTGTAACAATGCCAGAGGCATAGTCACTCTGAAAAGACCGCCTCTAGTCTTGAACTCTAGTAGCCTTGACTAGGTCTACAGAAAGGCAGAGAAGGGAAAAGGAGGCATCTACACACACCCCTGAACTTTTCAGAAAAAGATATATCTCACCTCAATACCTTCCATGACTTTGAGGTGACTCATAGTCCACAAACGTAAGACCGTTTTGAATGGGAGATAGCAATTTCAAGAGGTGGAGAACCTCAACGCATCTTTTCATATAACCATTATTTTATTGGACCGCAATTATGCCAAGGTTCTTCTCTCTAGATGCTACCAAAATTAAGATATATAGCATATGGACCAAGGCACCAGAGAAATCATAATTTAGGAGGTGGTTTAGATATAAAATATTTACTGTGTACTATACTATTTCCATAGTGCGATTAGGTACAATTTCATCAAGACAACAATAAAACAGAACATAATGTAAGTCTAGCTATAGTCATGAGGGAAGGTTTTTTTAGAAGAGGCAGCACGTAAGCAAAGGTTTAAGGAATTAATATGTGTGTCCAAGGATATAGAATGAATGAATGGGAAGGAATATAGGCCAACGGGGGTGTATCACTTTGTAAAAGACTTCCAAGCAGGGTTGATGACAGCAATGATATTGAAGATAAATAGAAAGGTAGGGGTATGAAGAACTATAGGAATAGCAGAACCTCTTAGGTATAGGGGCAAAATAGTTTATTTTGCCAAATCCAAAAGAAAGACATTTTTATGAGGATATTTATTAAGTAGTTTCTAGAAGGTTGTAATTCAACTACTCACCAGTACTAACTTGAGTAGTCTAGGCTCTCCTGCATTTGATATGATGGTAATATGTACGCATACTATATACATCTATCTGTATATAATGTATAGATTTAGTGTACGTGATTGTGTATTCTTTGTGTGTGTGTGTGTGTGTGTGTGTGTTATTGTTGGAAGTGAACTTGTTTGTCGCAAGACTCCAAGTCCATTTCCATTTGACTCTCCTCCTTGTTTCCTTAAGCCACTCAGACCACTGTTTAGGTTTGAGGGCTAAGGAATCCGGAGGGAGATTGTGTATTCTTACGATTATAAATGCACACAAATGTCCACACCAAAGGTAAGAGATAATTTCTAAGGGTATTTGAGTGAAGGGGAGTTAAAAAAATAAATGAAAGAAAATGTAACAAAACCAAGTCCCTTTTCCCCCTTGATGTTACTTGCTGTATAAAATGTTTGTGGGCGGGGCTGGAACAATCCAGAGAGCTGGACTCAAGGATATACCTTTGTAAGAAACTGGTCTCTCTTCTTGCATATGAGAAGACCTGGTAGTGTAGTGGTTGCCAGTTGGGCTGCTAATTGCCATGTCAGCAGTTCGAAACCACCAGCTGCCCCGCAGGAGAGAGAAGAGCCTTTCCACTCTTGTTAAGAGTTATTCTGGGAAACTCACCTGGACGGTTCTATCCTGTCCGATAGAGAGTCTCTATGAGTTGGCATCGACTCATGGCAGTGAGTTTTTTCTTCATATACCTTATAAAGTTTACAGTCCAGTGTCTGAGTCTCCCATCCCAGAAGTACCTTGGTAAAAAAAACACTATCAAATTATAATATAAGCACCAAGTATTATTTCTGGAACATTGCCTTTTTATCCCTATGGATAGAGAGATAAGTAAGACAGGATGATTGTATAAACACATAAAAGAGACACTAGAAATCAAAAAGTAAAGTATGGCATTTCATTATCATGAAGAAGCTTTAGTACATACCTTCTATTGCACACAGAATATCCCCAGGATGCCTTACCCATAATCTACCCACAGGACACTTAACCTTTCTATTCCTCAAATAGTTATTCTGCTGGAATCTAAAGTAATTTCCATTACTTATTTCTTGTACTCATTGTTATCAGCTCCCCATTTCCCCCCAACCTTCCCTGTCACACCCCAAAGGAACTATGAATCCAGTTACTGTCGCTATAGATTTACCAATCCTGTATTTTATATACATAAACCCATATATAAATAAATAACAGCCAAAACAAAGCAAAACTGAGAAAAACATCAAACAGAAAGAAAGGCAAAACTATTAAAAAGCTAGAACAAGTTTAAAATTAGGCAAAGGAAGATCAAATGATGAGTTGTTAAATTTTGACCTCACTACATTTGCCATAATCCACGTTCTAATGCACTTTGCATGATGGCAAAGCTATTCACATCCCTGATCAGAAGGTAGACACCAGGGGCTTCTTTTTTTAATATCAAATCATTTTATTGGGGGCTCTAACAGATATAACAATCCATAGATCAATTATGAAAGCAATCTTGTACATATCTTACCATCATCATTTCAAAACATTCTCTTTCTATGTGATCCCCTTGATATCAGCTCCTCTTTTTTCCCTCCTTCACCCACTCTACCACCCTCATGAACCCTTAATAAGTTACATATTTTTATTATTTTTTATGTCTTACACCAACCCATGTATCCCTTCACCCACATTTTGGTCATTCCTCCCCTTCATGGGGGGTTATGTATCCATCGTTGCTATCAGTTCCCCCCTTTCAGTCCTCCCCACCCTCACCCCCATGGAATCGCTACTCCCATTACTATTTCTGAGGGTTTGGTTTGTCCTGGATTCCGTCTGTCGACAGCTCTTATCTGTACCAATGTACTTACTCTGGTCTAGCAGGATTTGTGAAGTAGGACTAGAGTCATGATAGTGGGGGGAGGAAGCATTAAAGAACTAGAGGAATATTGTGTGTTTTTTCGGTGCTATGCTACACCCTGAATGAATTGTCTGTTCCTCCGTAGGTCCCTTCTGGGAGGGGATGTCCAAGATCACAAGATCAGCTCTGGCTCTCCACTTGGACCCCTCTTTTTCACATCCATATAATTGTTTGTTTGGGCGTTCTGACACCCAATCCCATCCACGGGACACCTCATAGTCACACAGGCTGCTTTATTTCCCCTTCGCTTTTTTTTTTTTAATGGAAGCAATGTTTTTAATAAATCCAAAGGAATCAAATGATAAGATATTGTAATTTAACCTAACTACATCTACCATAATCTACTTTGCAATGCTCTCTGTCTGATACCAGGGTGTTCACATCCTTGTACTATGGTTCCTTCTCTTTTAGGAGCTCTGGTGGTGATGTCAGGTAAGCACTGTACTGTGAAGCCTAAGGATGCTGAATCAAACTCATCAGCCAATTGTTAGAAGAAAAAGGAAGCTTCCTGCTGCCTTAAAGATTTACAGCTTCACTGACTTAATGGCAGTGGGTTTGGGATGTTTTTTGGTATTTAACATTACTATCCTCACCAAAAAATTCTTTCTAGAATTTTTATTCTTCATCTTCCTAGAGCCATCCAGTCCATCTTAAACACAAGGCCAATATCATCTACCTACATCAGAAGAACAGTAAATAGCACTTAAAAGTATAATGAATATACACAGCCTAACAAATATAACAAAATATCTGATCCACTTAATAGATAATCAATTGCTAATGTAAAATGAGAGGCAACATCATTCCTAGTTAGAAGACCAAAATTAAGTATTTGCATTTGGCTTTTCCAGTCTCCTCCTTCCACCTTGCTCTGTTTTCCACAACTATTCCTGCCTTTAAGCTCCCTCCAACTCCTAACTGAAATTTCACCTGTTCTTACAATAAATGCTCTTCATTATGTCTACCTATGCCATAACTTCAAGTTAACTTTACTTCTCTACTCTTTATATCCGCCTAGTTGTCAAAGCAGCAACATTTAATCCTAATCTCTGAGTTGACCCCTAGAGGCAATGCTACTTTGATAAGACTTAGTTCTCTTGGAAATCTAATCAATTAGGCTAGAATTAACTAAATAGGATATATTTCTCAACATTTATATATATATATATGAAATATATCTAATAACTACCCTACTTAGTTAATTCAGCATTCAAATTCCTTATACATGCATATGTGTATACACAAGCCCTGCTGGTGTAGTGTTTACTCCCTGGGCTGTGATGCAAAAAGTCAGAAGTTCAAAACCACTAACTGCTCTGCCAGAGAAAAATGAGGCTTTCTACTCCTGGTATCAGTTACAGCCTCTTGAACTCACACGAGCAGTGCTACCCTGTCTTGTAGGGTCACTATGAGTCAGCATCGACCCGATGGCAGTGAGTTTTGAGTTTGATATGCTTGTATTGGAATTTGAATGCCATTTCATGAGTGAGAGAGGAAGGAATATTGTGACATGGCATGTTGAAGTGAAAATTTAAGTATAACTCAGTCCTATTCCAATAGAAGGAAGGACCCACAGAGGATTAAGAAATACAAGAACCATTTTGGTCGGGACCAGGAATGATCTTTCAAATACAGTGTGGTTATGGCAGGAAGGAGAGTGGGTTAGATCGCAGGGGACTTTCTCAGGTTAACACAAAAACCTCTTCAGGCCTTTTACATAAAACAGAAAAGGCAGTGCAAGAGGTATGCTGCCTTAGGCACAATTATAACTATGTATATATGCCAACGTTAGAAATACTAGGTCAAGGAAACTTGCCTTCTTGCCCCCACCTTTCTCTTAACTCTCCCACCTGTACTGGTTTCTTAACTAGAGTTGAATTCTGAAATCCAAACATTCCATGGATGTGGAGGAAGGGGGAAAGATGGGAATTCAACTGATCTGATAAACAAAGATGGCACAGAACCTGGCAGCCATGCCCAGGCTCTGAAATGAGTCCTGTTTTTCCCAGAGTTTCCTCTGGAGACCGGCAAGTTCAGGAAGGAGGACTGAAGGTAGTCTCAACCCTTTACCCTGATCCGACAACAGCAATGCTGCTATTTTTCAAATATTGAAATTCCATTAGGTCTTTTCTGTTGTTTTCATTCTTTTGAGGGAGAGATACCACTGATTTACAAATCAACTGAGATGACAAGTATATACGTTAGCCTATCAAACCCTAAAGCCAAATCTGCTGACATCAAGTAGCTTCCAGTTTATGGGATAGAGCAGGGTAGAGCTGGCCCAAAGGCTTTACAAGACTTTAAATCTTCATGAAAGCAGACAGACACATAGGTCTCTCATAGAACAGCTAGTGGGTTTGGACTGCCAAACCTTTGGTTAGCAGGTGAGTGCTTTAGCCAGTGTGCTAACAAAACTAACTTGCTGTCGGGCTACAGTACTGGGGCTCTATTAAGAGTAAGGGTAGCTGAATTAGAAGATTGTCTCTGAGTCTTCTAGTTCCGCACTTTATTTTACCAATTGCAAATGGAAATAACTTTAGGTCACTTCTCTTCTACAAAGGATACAATAAAGATCAAATGGGCCAACATTTGAAAAACTCTCGCAAAACTTGAAAGTCCTACATCCGTGCAAATAGAGTATCTATAACATTAAACTGATTGTGGGTTAGATTCATCTATTTAACAAAGACCACCGGGCAAAAGCTATTCCACAGTGAACTTGAAAGCTCCCCCTTAGTTCATTTCCTCCTCAATGTCAATGATGTTGTACACTACTTGGGTTCCATAGCTAGCAAGTTGTTCTGTTGTTTTAATGTTCTATTTTTGTTATTGCTCCTAACATTTGCTTTAAAGTAGTAGAATCCTTTTCCTTTTTTTTTGAAGTGAGACCTTATGTGAAGTGTCATTATACCAAAAAAAAGAGTAAAGCATAAAGCAGTCTGAACCCAATGAACCCAAAGAGGGCATCCAGAAGTCTGAGTTTACCTTTCTGACACACCAGGCACCCCTGCAGTGCCGCGAAGGAATCATAGGGCTTGCTCGGCAGAGTTGAATTACTCCCATGGTGCCTTGTTGGCACCATTGCCGGTTACTGAAGCTTTATTTTAATCCCTTAAACAATGTTATTGAACATTTTTCCATTTTTCTTTAGAACCAGTACGGATGATATGTAGTGGTACTTTAACTTGAATCAATCAATTTTAATTTTAGCAGTTCATTGTAGTCCATCAATAATCAATTATAATTCTGTCCTTTTTAACAGGATGAGGTTTGCCTTGAGGGCCTCTACCTTCTCTTCTGCAAGTAATGTTAATAGATTTAAGAATCAATGTGATTGAGAGATGGTCAGATTACTCAAGCTAAGGTTAGGAGACATTTTTTATCTTGAGTCTACAAACTGTGAGCTGGGTTTCACTGGATCAGGGGGAACATAGCAGCAAAGGGCATTCACATTGATGACAAAGTCTGTAATCGTTCCTAAAGCTTTGAGTTACATTAGCGCCTCTTTTGCCTAACACATCCCAAACCTGTTTTTCCTAACTTTGTTATCCACTTTTTAGCTACTCTGGATCATTCTGATGAATGATCTGAAATTCATTTTTTAAAGTTAACTTTGAAAACTTGCAAAGACAAACACACAAACAAATAAGTCTTGCTAGCTCATGGGTGATATGTGGGGCAGCTAATTTCAAGGTCAGCCGTTCCAAACCACCAGCAGCTTCCCAGGAGAAAGATAAGACTGTCCAAGTCCTTGAAGAGTTACAGTCTTTGAAACTCATGAGAACAGTGCTACTGGGTCCCATAGTTTGGGTTTTTGTTTTGAAGTCATCCCCTGAGACTATAATTTATTAAATAAATTCCAAAGGGGAAAAATGAGGAGCTGATACCAGGGGCTCAAGTGGAGAGCAACTATTTCAGAATGATGAGGGCAACATATGCACAAAGGTGCTTGACACAATGGATGGATGTATGGATTGTGATAAGAGTTGTACAAGCCCCCAATAAAATGATTTTTTAAATAAAATGTAATAAAAAAACCTCCAAAGGAACTAAGTCATTACAATGTTCTGCCTTCTCTCTGCAAATGTCATATGAGTGTATGGATGTGTCTGTTCTATAAATGAGTTGCTGCAATAATAAATAGCTGTTTCTTTTTCAATTGTATAAATGAGGAAAGTCAGGTTCAGATAAATTACATAACTCTCCTAAATTTAGGTAGCTGGTAAGTGGCCTGGAAGTTCAAAAGGGCATCCATTTGGTTCCTAAACCCTGGTTCTTTCCATCTCCATAGCCTGAGTTGGATTATTTGGCCAAAGAATTGTTGACTTTGCATCTTGACCAGAGTTTCAGGATGTATTCCGGGAATAGGAAAAACAAAATCTTGAGTAGAGAATAAATCTGTTTGTGTTTCTATGTTTAAAAGGATGCATCAAGGTACAGAAGTACTGCAAATAATGAGTGTTATTTTTAGCATAAGCACAACAGTTAGGAAATGCCACATTTTGCATTACTTCCTGTAGGTATTCTCAGCCAAAACCTTGCTGGATTGAAACGTGAGCTGATAGCGCTTCATTCTCTTCCACTGGAGGTCAGGCCTGCTGCTGTCGCTATGGATGAGATC
>NW_022109767.1:4087957-4090211 GCF_000313985.2 Echinops telfairi | reverse complement strand
ATGCCCTCCTTCAGCTATTGATCCCTTCTGAAAGCACATCTAAAGTAAGTCAGCTGGGCGATGTTCAAGTGATGCATGTGCTTTCATTGGGAAATTACCAGGGCCTTCTTCGTAGTAGGTCTTTGTCTGAAAGCTTCCCTGAAAGCTGTCTACTATGGTCACCATGCTGGTATTTGAGTAATGGTACCATAGCAACTGTCATAGCAACACACAAATGATCACATTATGACAAACTAGCAGACAGGTAATGGAAATGAAACAGGATTGACAGACCCTAACCTACCCTGGAAAAGAAACAAACTGGGTGAAGCGATAAAGAACAATGTGGGAAAGGAGAGATTTCCAGATAGAGCACCCATGAACGATGTCTCCTAGCACATGATCTTGGCCAGAGAATGACAATGAAATGAACTAGCAAAAGATGTAAGGAGGAGTATTTCAGGCAAAACAAATTATGATAACATAAATATCCTGAGATGGAAAAGACCTTGGCATTCACAAGTATCCCATCAGCCAGCTTGGCTGAAACACTGGAAGAATGTGGGAAGTGACATGAAAGGAGTAACCTTGGTTGGTTTTTGCATAGCTGTGTATCATTGAGAAGATTGCAATTCATAGCAATCCTACCCTGCTTCCCCGAAAATAAGACAGTGTCTTATATTAATTTTTTGCTCTCAAAGATGCGCTAGGTCTTATTTTCATGGGATATCTTATTTTTCCATGAAGAAGAATACGGTGCACATGTACTGTTTATTATTTTATTAAAAGAGACCTCACACTTCCTGTCTGCTCCAGCTGTGCTGCTGCCAACAGTGAGCTGCGCGGTGATGCCCGCCACTATGGCCCAGAGTCCAGAGTTACAGTAGCTTCGGGGGGGCCTTATTTTCGGGGAGGTCTTATTTTCAGGAGGATGCCTTACTTTGGGGGAAACAGGGTATATTACAGAGGAGAACGCCCCACACTGTTTCCTAGGCTGTCATCTTTATGGGAGCAGATGGTGAAGCATTTTCTCTGACTGAGCCACTCAATCTCTGCCCCTGAATCAATTCTAACTCAAAGTGACCAGGTAGGACAAAGTAGAATGACCCCTGTAGGCTTCCATTTCTGCAATTCTTCATGAGGGTAGAAAATCACATCTTTCTCAAGAAGACTTTATCTTTGTGGTTGCGAACTGTGAGCGTTGCTGGTAACAGCCCAACTTGAAACTCACTACGCCCCCAAACTTGAACCACTAGTGAGTTCAGATCTCGAGCATTTGGGTGAGCAGCCAAGGCTTTAACCATTGTATCATCAAGCCTCCTTGGTAAGGTGCTTGGATTTTATGCTAAGTTCAAGGGCAAAGTTAATCAGGAGCATGAGAAGGCATGGTTTCTGTGTTTGTATTTACACTAGCTGCTGGGTGGAAAATGCACTGGGAAAGATGCCAGGCTATTGCACTGTGTTGAAAATCTGGTGCTACCTGTGGCACAGTGGCATAGTGGCAGCAATCAGGACGAAGAGAAGTGGGAGAAGTGGTGCAGAGAGCTGTGGGGAAGGAAGAAGAGAGGGTTTCTTGTTTGTCATAAATAAACTAGTTTCATGTAAAGTTATGTAAATAATTCATGTTCAAGTGTGTGTATGTATCAAACCAAAAAGCATGGAAGAAAAGGAAAACGTACCACTCCGGATGAGCTATCGTCTTCAATTTTTAATGCAGTGCAGAATAATCTTCACAATATGGTTGTGTTGAAACGACATTCATTTTTCCCCAAAGATGGGCTTTCCCCTCATTTCCAGCTTTCACAACTCTAAGCAATGCTCTTTTACACATTGCCATTAGATCTTGTTTTTCCACCCTTATGTGAATGATTCCCAGGGGGAGACTCCATGGGTAAAGGCTGTACTTGTGTTCATACACATTTTTAAAAATTAATCAATAATTCTACAAGGCTTTTCCAAAAGCTGTAAACATCCTCTTTCCTATCAAAAAACCTTTTACTGCCTGTGGCAAGGGGGAGAGCTTGGATACATCGGCAAGAGCCGTTGCAGGTAGATCATGACACAGATTTATGCAGGGAATGGGAAAGGGCAGGACAGTCCTTAGACATGAGGACGGTGAAGTTTTCTATCCTGTGCTACAGACAGGTTATCGGAGAGGCTCGTCCCTGAATAAGAACACCGTGCTTGGTAAAGCAGTCAGTGAAAAACAGGATCCTTAACGAGACTGTTTGACACAGTGGCTGTAACAATGGGCTCAATCATAGGGATCCTGGTG
>NW_022109767.1:4085461-4087026 GCF_000313985.2 Echinops telfairi | reverse complement strand
CGAGATCTGAGGTTTGGCTGCAGGAGTGGGTGGTGGAAGGGTTGCAGTTTGTGTGTGCTGTGTTAGGGTGAAGTGGTGGGCAGCAAGCTGCAGCACCAGAGGTGGGTGGGAGCAGCTCATAAAACAAGGGATGACCAGAGGTTGATGTGTATGTGTGTGTGTTGGAGAGACAGAGCAGCTGTTTGGATTTCTTCAGGGTTCTGTTCAGCTAGACTCAGCTTTCTGCATTTTTCCTAGTGTTTCATACTGAAGAACTAGAGCAAGGTCAGCAAATGGCAACAGAAATTATGCTCACATTGTTCCCTGATATATCAATTGTGCTTTCACAACAATCTTATAACAGAACTGTACCATGAATTCCCTGTGGTAGACAGCTCTGTAAAACCATCAGAGACAGGAATGGGCTCAATCAGCTGTCCACTCTTGTCTGTCAGGACACATTTAAAAGACCAGTGGTCGCATCCAGAGACCTGACCCTCCAGACCTGTCTTTCCCTATAAGTAGTTACTATCTTAGAGAGGAGGAGGAGGGAAGGAGCCAGAATCAACCAATGGTTGAGCAATTTTAAAAGGATCTGAGAAAAATGCTAAGTGACAGTAGAAGGTAATGTCTCATGAAAACTTAAACCAAATCTGTTCCAGTTTAACATCTTTACCCAATCACTTGATGGCTCCTCAGAGGGATGGATAAGCCAGGTGTGTCAGACTAGCTCAATCATCTATAAATAAAAAGGTTTATTGCGCATTGAATTATATCCCTCTGAAATGTGTGCTGGAATCTTAATCCATATATTTTAATAGGTCTTTATTTGTCATGTTATGAGGGCAGATCAGTGCAATTCAAACCAAACCCATTGCCATACAGCTGATTCCAACTCATATTGAGCCTAGATAGGCTTTCCTAGACTGTAAATATGTACTGAAGCAGACAGCCTCATCTTTCTCTCATGGAGCACCTGGTTGGTTTGAACCGCCAATCGGGTAGTTAGCAGCCCACAGTGTCACTAGAGTACCCTTGTCAGTGTAAGCCATTTCCCAAATCTGGTCACTTGAGGTATGAGGACCAGGATAATCACAGGGATTAAAGAACACAAAAGGGGGAAGCCAGCTGCCACATGGAGATACTCAAGGTACCAAGTGGCATCGAGTCCGCAGAAACTGAGACAAGACAGACGTGGGATGACAGGCGTGGACCCATTTGTTGGGACCCTGAATTTGGCCTTCTGGCCTCCTAAACGGTGAGACAATGCAGGTCTTCTCGCTAGAGCTGCCCACTTGTGGTATTTCTGTTATAGCAGAACAGGGAAACTAGACAAAGCTAAAATGCCAGTGTGCTCGCACTTTCCCTCCAGAAACATGCATGGGAGCTAACAAACGAGACCTCTGTGTAGGCAGCAATTTCAGTAAGTCTACTACTCAAGAGAGGAATGAAACGAACAGATAGCTAAAGGAAAGGTGAGTACTGCCACAGCTTTCTAAAAAGTTGTTCACTGTTTTTTAAAGGGAAAGCTATTCGTTTGACTGGTTTTCCTTGTTCGGCAACTACAGTGTAAGCAAGCAGATGGC
>NW_022109767.1:4081463-4084630 GCF_000313985.2 Echinops telfairi | reverse complement strand
ATTTTCCCTTTTTCGTTTAATAAATTGGGTAATACGAGTGTAATGGTGACTAAAGGGTGTTTTTTCATGTCCTCTATGCTCTAACTACGAAAATAGTTGATTTACAAATAAGGACTCCTACTTCACGGAATTTCATTTATCACGGTAGGGTCTAGAACCGATTAACCGCGATAAATGAGGGTTCACTGTATATCTCTGAACCTCAAAACGCTATGAACGTGGAATTACCCACCATTTACAATTACCCACCATTTACCAGATAAGACAACTAAGAACCAGCACGGTGAAATAACGGAACTCATCCACCTGTAATCAGAAGAGCCAAGGTTTCATTGCCACTCGAACATAAAAAGTCATGTAATTTCTTTATTAAGTCTTATGGAATTTGTCCCTCAGACATTGGGTAGATTTCATTATGAATAACCTTGTTAAAAAACTTGCAACTTACTGGAGAAAAAAAATCACATGAAGTTTTATTTTGTTTTGTTTTAATACAGTGGATGCTACCCTATTTTAAACACAGAGAACACCAATTACCTTTTCTTGTACTTTTTCATCCAATTGAAGGATATGAACAGACAGACAACCGACAAGTTTAGAAGACTCTTATCTGGAAGACAGGATCCATTTTAGAGAACATGGTATAACGCAGTTTTTAGAATGAAAATAACGTAAGTCGTCAATACCTAAAACAGGAACTGTGGCATAGTTGATTTGTTTGTATTATTCATTTGATGGATGACTTAACTACTTGATTAATAAACAACCTATGTCTAGACACCACTACTTACTTGCTATCAGACCTTAGGTAAATTAGACTACTTAGGCCCTCTGAATCTTTCCTTCTTAAATTGGCAAACAATACAATAAAAAAAAATGAGTTAATAAATAATAGATAGCCTAGTTATAGTTCAAGTGGATTCTAAAAGATGAAGAGGAAGAACATAAATTATCATTTATTACTTTGATAGACAAGTCCTCCTACATTGTATTAATGAGGGTTAAGTATGAAATCATTTAGCAAAGATTTTTATGTAAACACTCTATAAGGAAATTATCATTAAAATATATAATTTGAATATAAACTCAAATTGATTCACTGTTGAGCTGAATGACATGAGAACTTAACACTAAGTATGACAATAACATATTTAGGATGAGTAGAAGAATATCTTTCTTTACATAATAAAAATAAATAATCATTTGAACATGTTAACATCAAGCAATGAAATAGGGAAGAAAATCCAGTTGCTTCATCTGTCAGCGCATGGAGATGCCAATTGTGTCAAAGTAGAACTTTTTACTCAATAGAGTTTTCAAGGGCTCATGTTTTGGAAGTAGATCACCAACCTTTTCTTGTTAGGTGCCTCTGCTAGGACTTGAACTGTTCACCTTTCAGTTACTAACAGAGCACCACTCAGGCACCCTACATGAAGAAACTCAATGATCGCTCACTGCCATGGAGTCAACGATGACTCATAGAAGTGCTCCTGTGTTTTCTGAAATTGCAACTCTTTACCGGAGTAGAAAATCTCACCTTTCTCCACGGAGTGGCTGGTGGTTTCGAACAGTTGCCCTGTGGTTACCAACACACTGTGTAACCCACTATACCACCAGGGCTCCTGCACATTAAGAACGGCGGGAATACATTATGAATGACAGAATCTTAACATGGCCGCCATGAGCAGCTGAATCCTAGAGAATCGTTATGGTTAATGAAAGAAAAGAAAGCCGTGCCCATATTCAACATTTGAGGAATAGAATCGTAGACTGGCTAAACAGAGGACAGAAGCAGTGAGGCACTGTGGCAAAGGATATAACTAAAGTTTCCAAGGTTGCACAGAAAGTCATAGATCACACACACACACACACACACACACAAAATGCAGTGAGGACTTCCAGAGCTAAAATCTAATTTTACAATCCTGCCTTATACATTAGCCAGCTTGTATTGGCCCAGAGGGTTGGGGTTATTTCTGCCCTGCATCCCGCTGCTAGTGTTTAGGTTTGTTAGAATTCTATAGCTGATGTACAAAAGTAGGACACCCGGCACCACAACAAGGAATAACTCTTGTTCTGTTGAGTTTGTCACCTACAGGCACAAATAATGCAGAGAAAGAAAAATGAAATAGCGATGTAGTAGCAAATTGTATAAATGTGATTACTTTCTAACTGAGCACTTGGAACATAATTTCCCACAGGAGAAGGTAAAAGACTAGCAAATACTAAATGGTGACTTGTGTTGTGTATAACGGTGGCACTCATGCTTAAGGAAGACCCTTTGGCAACACAATGGCATTGAAAAGACCAACTTTCTGCTCTGCACTTCTCCTCAACCCTGGGCCATTCTGTGGAACATGCTGTCTGATGGTCTTATTTCTACCACATTCAGTTACTGGAATAAACTGCTTGCCATCAGTGTTTAAGATTTGTGTGGATAGAGAATGTGGTAGTTACATAATCTGGTATCAACTTGCAAAGAGGCCTAGTCTAGACTGTCAATCAGGTCACAGCTTGATGACCTCATTTAGAGGCGTCTAAGAGATACATAGCTCCCTGGAAGACAGATACACTCACTTCCTGTGAAACTTTCCTGCTGACAAGACACAGGAAGCTATGGTAGAGTCCTGGACCTGGAGGAGCCACGTGGAGACCCCTCCCTGTGTTGAGATGCTTCCACTGCCATGAATCCACAAGACTTTCCACCCATGAGCCTCTGATCTTCCTACATTTGGCATCATTAGATGTGTCATGTGAGTCTCAAGAGGAATTCATGGGCAAATATTGGATTACAGACTAATATTGAACTCATGGACTTGATCTGGACAGGGCTGGGATATTTTATTGACCCATAATTGCTTCTTGATATAAAGCTCTCTCTTATACACATATGAGTGTCTCTGGATTCGTTTCTCTAGTCCATCTGGACTAACACAGGGAGGGAACATATCAGTACACTGACCTATAGGATTCAAGGGTCTGATAATTGTTGGTATGAATAATGTTCCAGATGAGAATCATTAATATTTGCATTTTGAGATTTTCTTCCATTTATTTTCCATGTGGTTTTCACCAAAGTAAATAAATAAATAAGAACTAAGTCAGTAAGGTAGGTAGTTTATTGTTCCAACCTGGCCAACAAACACATGTGGGGTTAATTGAAGGGC
>NW_022109767.1:4057963-4080515 GCF_000313985.2 Echinops telfairi | reverse complement strand
TTGGAATGAACTCTACGGCAATAGGCAAGTAGTTTTAGAGAACATATAATGTTGTATTCATTATGAATGCAAAATAAATTAATTTTCATTGAATTTATATTACATATTACCCCTGTCCAAAGAAGTTGTCATGTAAGGAGTATGTGTCATGTGGTGTAGTAGTACACGTTCATCAGTTCGAAACCACCAGCCAGTCCGTGGGGGAAAGACAGGACTTTCTACTCCCATTAACAGTTACAGCGCACAGGGGCAGTTCACTAAGGGTCGGCATCTATTTGATGGCAGGGAGGTTGGTTTCGTTTTGAGAAGTAATGTCATAGTTATCTTTGCAAATGCATACCTATCTGAGATAATGGCTTGCATATTTCCCTATTGTTAGACATTTTGGCTACTTTGAATTTATTACAACTTTTTTTTTCATTTTCAACAGCTTCGGTGAACAGTTTCCCTAATAGTTCTACTTTTTTGTATTTCTTTACTGCAGATTATCTAAAAGTTGAATTTTATAACTTAAAAAGGGACATGCAGTTGTTTAACTTTTACATTGATTGACAAGTTTCTTTCTCAATATATTGGACCAATTTATGTTACTAACAGGAATACATAAAAATGGCAAATCTACTATTCACTGTGTGTATATTCCTTCCTTATCCAAATAGACAAACATACCTGAAATCCAGTTCAACAGGCATTTATTCATAACTAATGATCCACCAAGTATTGCGATAGACCCTGCAAATACCCAGGTAATAAGAAAAAGCACAATGTCTGTTCTGACGGAATTCTCGATAATTTTGCTGACAATAATTTCAGAGAATCAGGAGGCAAGAAATATATGTAACCAGCGCACATATGTGTTTAGTGAACAAATTAGTTTAATATGATTTGAGTGGTGCTGTATCTTCCAGCATTGTGTGATTCCATCCTGAGTATGTCATTCTTACTCAGTTCTCAGTTGTCAACACTCTCTTGAATAGGCCATAAGCATCTCTTTATGTTCCACGTCAAACCTGAGAATAACAAAAAAATTCATCAGCTCTTTTCATAGATTTCCCAGATGAATCCATTGATGTGGAGTCCAGGCAACAGTTCTTTCCCAGTTTCCAGATAAAAGATGGTATAACTCTTTTCAAAAGCACCGGAGAATAAATGTGCCTAGGAGGGAGGATGTTTCTGAAGGACATCATGCTTGGTAAAGTAAAGGGGAAGCAAGGAAGATCCTCAAGGAGATCGATCAATGGAGACTGCAATGAGGGACTCGCTGATGGAGACAATTGTAAGGACAGTGCAGGAGTGTGGGCAGTGTTCCCTTCCATTGTGCATAGGGTCACTATGAGTCAGCACTGACTCGATGGCTTCTAACAACTCCATGAGAAGGGAACACGGAAGCAGGATCGAAACGTTGCGTTAGCCTTACTCTGTCACTAAGTATGTAATTATGATAAGACATCTAATTAGTCTTTGCCTCCTGACTCAAGGGACCCATTTTCCCTCCACTCCATGACCTTCATGATCTGGGCAGTACCCGTCTTGAGATCCCACTGGAAACACGATCTCCTACTCGGATTCACCTTCTGTTGTTGGTGCTGTCAAGTTGTGTCAACACATGCTGACCTTGTGCACAACACAATGAAATGCTGCCCAATCCTGTAAGATCGGCACGATGGTTGGTGTGCTCAATTCAGGATGTGGCTGGTGATGCCCCTCCCCAAACCAGAAAAGCCAAACCCATTGCCATCAAGCCCACTCCAATCAGGTAACCCCATATGGTAAAAGTAGAACTACTTCATCAGGTTTCCTTGGCTTTTATCTTTATGAAAGCAACTCATCAGGCTTTTCTTCTTCTTTTTTTAAAATCCTGTTATGGGGGCTCTTACAGCTCTTCTCACCATCCATACATCCATGGTGTCAAGCACATTTGTACATATGTTGCCATCATCATTTTCAAAATATTTTCTTTCTACTTCACCCCTTGGTATCAGCTCCTCATATTTTTCCTCCCACCCCCCTCACCTTCATAAACCCATGTTAAATTATAAATTTTAATTTTTGTATCTTACACCATCCACTGTCTCCCTTCCCCCATGTTTCTGCTGTTCCTCACTCTGGGTAGGGGGTGATTATATGTGAGCATTCCTCCTTCTCGCATCACCATCCCCCAACCCTCATCGTATTGCTACTCCCATTATTGTTCCTGAGGAATTTATCGGTCCTGGAGTCCATGTGTCTAGAGCTCTTATCTTTACCAGTGTACATGCTCTGGTCTGGCTGGATTTGTAAGGGAGAACTGGGGTCATGATGAGGTGGGCAGCATTAAAGAACTAGAAGGATGCTGTATGTTTGGTCACTGCTATGCTGCATCCTGGCTTGCTGGTCCCTTCCTTGTGACCCTTCTGTGGGCTTTGGGTCTCCACTCCACACACACACCCTCATTTGCATGGATATGATTGTTTGGGGTCTTCTCATGCCTGATATCTGATCCTGTGGACACCTCATGATCCCACAGGCTGTGTGCTTCTGCCATGGGGGTTTTGTTGGCTGCTTTTATATCTTCAAGCTTTTAAGACCTAGACGCTATATCTTTTAATAGCTGGGCACCATCAGCTTTCTTCACCACATTTGCTCACGCACCCATTTTGTCTTCAGTGAGCATGTCGGTAAGATGAGCATTACAGAATGCCAGGTTATTAGAAAAAAGTAGAGGCCCAATATCAATTTTCTAACTTAATACTTAACATATAAATATATGAACATAGATCTATTTCCCTATCATTATATATAAATATATTTACATGTGTATGTGTCTGTATTTATATCTCTATGAATGTCCTTTGCCTCCTACTTCTTTCCTCTATTTTCTTTTACTTTCCTCTATTCCCAGGATCATGTTTGACCTTTATTCGCCTTTCATTAATTCCTCTCGGCTACATTGCATTTGATCAAGCCCCACCAGGCATCCTAATCCTTGCCCCTGTGTTTGTTGGCTTCCGTCTCCTGTGGTGCTGCTGAGTGGATTGTTAGAACCCATGCCATGTGTAATCTCAATTGCAAAGCCTCAGTTCTTCAGTTAAAATTCAGCTCAACTAGCATCCCCTCCACGAAATTGTTCCCAAGTCCAGCCAGAATTAATTTTCCCACTTAGAGCCAGTATTTGATCACTCATTGCATTTGATAATGTTAAATTCAGCATCTTATAGTCACTTATTTTAAATAATGCCAGATAGTCTTCTAGCATTATATTGCATCTCTTGGTAATCTTTTCATTAACTCTAAGATCTCCGCAGCAGATAGAGCCACATTTAATCCCAAAACATCTTCCATTGCTGCAGAAGCATAGCAGGTACTCAGACAACATCTGCTTAAAATTAATTAAAACCATTCCTCCCTCCCAAAACAGACAAACAAAAATCAGAACTTAAGGAAGCACAATGTGGGACATGAAGGACCTACAGGAAAAGGAGTCTACAATTCACTTTATAATCCGGCATCCTGGCATTTTCAGACTCTCAACCTGTGAATACATGAGGGAGCCAACAGAGCATCCAGGAGAAAGCACTGTGGGCATCTTGACGTGCTGGGCATGAATGGTGGCATTCAAGAAGGGTTATTAGAGATCCTGAGTGGCATAAATGGTTAGTATAAATGGTTAATTCACCTGGTTACTTGAGGAAAGGTTGAAGATTAAAGTTCACTCAGAGGACTCTCAAAAGTAAGGCCTGTCAATTTCTATATATATAGTAGGAAAACAGAATGCTGCCATCATTGTTAGTACTGCTGACATAGAGGATAGTGGTTTAAATTCTGGGTCATACAAGAGGGTAAATTTTTAGTAAACACTTTTCTAAACAACAATGGCTCTGAGGTCTTCAAAATGGCAACAAAGTGAGACGAAGGTGCTATAAGGAGCCTCTGAATTGAGGATACATTGGGGAAAATAACAACCCTGATAAAACTTGAAACAGCCTTCACGAGACCCATCTTCCATGGAGTAAGGAACTCAGCCTTTGCTGTAGTGATTTCCATGAAGTAAGGAACTATTATATACTGAATTATAGCCTGGTGACACTGTGGGCAAGGTGCTATTGTTAGGGGCCATCGAGTTGGTGCCTACCCACGAGGAGTCTATGCTCAACAGAACAAAACATGGCATGGTCTTGTGCCATCCTCACAATTGTTCCTGTGCTTGAGCCCATTGATGCGCCATTGTGTCCATCCATCTTGTTGAGGGCCTTCCACTTTTTCCCTGCCCCTCCACTTTACCAAACATGATGTCCTTTTGCAGGGACTGTCTCCTCTTGATAACATGTCCAAAGTATTTAAGACAAGTCTTGCCACCCTTGTCTTTAAGGAGCACTCTGGCCTTACTTCTTCCAGTACAGATTGGTTTGTCCTTTCAGCAGCCCATTTCAAGATTCCTCTCCAGCACAATGACAACGGACTCACCTCCTCACTTAAGCGGAAGAAGCTGCTGAAAATCTTATGCACAGCTTCGAAGCATTTTCAAATACTGAAAGCCTAAACAAAGGTGCTGGGCCACTCACCACAAAGCTCATTGCTCCAACCCACCGACTGCTGTAAAGGAGAAAAATGCAGCTGCCTCCTCCCTTCCGATTGATAGGCTCAGAAAACTAGTTGGAGTGACTAAGAGTTGGTAGTGGGCTTGGTTTTTGAGTTCGAAGAGAAAGAGATCAGGAAGAGTCACTAAAAAGAAAAGCAAACTAACACTGAGGACAATATCATCGACAGACACGAGAAGATTTCAAATTTTAAGATTGTTTTTACTGAGTCAGTGATAATTAGATTATAAATGAAAACAAATAATTGATGTGTGAATTCTACAACAACAAAATATGCAATGTAAATGATATTACCTGATGAATTTTAAAAATCTCAGACACAGCATGACAATTCAAGAACTAGAGCATTTGTTTAACCCCATCAAGGTCCCTCTCGACATTTCTGAGAAAATTGAAACTCCAATCCCAGGAAATTACTAAAAATTAATTTGACATCCTCTAGAATTTCATAGAAATAGAATATTACGATGTGACTTCTTCTTAGCCTTAACTATGTGATTGTGCGTCTTATTAACTGCTAGCTGAAGAATGTTCCATTGTATGAATATGTCATCATATTGTTCCGTTCAATTACTGTTGGACATTTCAGTCGTTTTCAATTTGGAATTAATATAAGTAAGGATGTAAAAAATCAGCTACAGGGCTTCTTTGTAAAATATTTTTTTAAAACCTATGTAATTACAGGTATGCTTCAGCAATATTTCAGGCTGTGTTTCAGACCACCCCAATAAAGCGAATACTGCAAAAAATGTGTCACATGGATGATTTGGTTTCACAACACATGTCAAAGTTATGTTTGGACTATAGTTTATTAAGTGTGCGATAGCATTTTATGGAAGAGTTTGAAAAAATGATAAATTTATCAACATGGGATACAGAGATGCAGAGTGAGAACCTGGTGTTGGGAAAATGGAAGCAATAAACGTAGTTCATTCACCTTCAATTTGTAAAGAAAAAAATGCAGAAAATGTTTACCTATGATAGCCAGAGTTTTCCTGTTACTGAAAAATTTAGAGTTCTACAGAACACTTTAATTTTATGATCTTTTTCAATCCATTAAAGGTTTATATAGTGTGAATTAATATACATTTTTTTCATGTACATATGCCATTGCTCTAGTACTGTGAGAAGCATGTTTTCCAATTTAATTATCTAGGTTGAAACCCTATTTCTGTATGTGTGTAAGCTTATTTCTATACTGTTTTGTTACACTGACCCATATGCTTATTCTTATGCCAATAATAAACTGTCATTATCTCTTCAGAGTTTTTTAGTTTTTTTTAAACATCCAAAATGTTTTAATAACAGGACGGGACCTGGGGTTAGTTTTTGTAGCCTCGGCTGGCACGTTGGCCTCTGGGTGGCTCAAACTTCTGGCCCTTGGAGCGAACATAGGGTTTGGTGTGATTGTGGGGGGGGCGGGGGGTCCCTGGTGCCTTGTAGAAATGCCTATACATCTCAGGGCCCTTGCGTGGACCTGGAAAGGGGGGGACAGAGAGCTATACAGAGCAGACAGCAGGACAGTGCCACAACCCTTGGGGGAGTCCAGGGCTAGCTGGTCAAAGGTGAGGATCTTGCCCCCAGCCTTGAGGATGTGGCTCCGGGCCCGGCTGTTCACTCGCAGGGTGCACACCTTCAGCTTGGGCATCTCTTGCACCCACACATCATCCGTGATGGTCCCCACGACCATCGGTGTCTTGTGTTCTTGGCCAGGAAGCTTCATCTTCCGGATCATCTGAGAGAACGACAGGGGCGGCCGGTTGGTGCGGTTCAAGGTGGAGTTGGTCCGCCTGGCCAGAAACCTGTATAGCTTGACCAGGAGGCGCAGGGAGATGTCCTGACTCTTGGGTTCCTTGCGACGAACCTTTCGGTCCTTGTGGTGGATGTCACCTCCCATGATGGCGCCTCCTGCTCATCCAGGTGCGGAAAGAGGCCAGAGTTTTATAGTAAGTCTTGAAAGCAGAGTAAGTCTGTCAACTTTGCTCTTTGTTTGTCTTCAAAATTATTTGAACAATACTAGATTCTTAGCCTTTCCAAATAAATTTTAGAATCAGCTGGATGTTTTTTTAATCTACTAAATCCAAACAGTTTAGAACTTATACAGTAAATATTTTAACAATATTAAGCTATCCAATCCATGAGCATGATCTATTTGTTTGGATTCTTCTTAATTTTTCTTAGCATTGTTTTGTATAGCTCATTAAAGAGTTCTTAAACACATGTTACTGTATTCTGGATGCTATTTTAGATCAGTGTATTATTTATTTTAATTTTAAATGTTCATTGTTAATAAGTAAATTATTTTAATAGTTGCTTTTGTATTCATATATTTGTATTATATAGATAATCTCCTATGCAGTTCTTAGAATTTTATGTGTACAAAATTTATATATATATTTACACATATAAATAACATCTGGTTTAGAGTTTTACTTCCAGTCTAATCAATATACATTCTCTCTCTCTTTTGCATTATTACAAAAGTGTTTAGAATAATATTGAAAGGGAATGGTAAAAAAGGAATCACTTATTCCATACACTTTATCTTAAGGAGAAACTCTGTAAGTCTTTCATCATTAAATATGTTAGTGACAAGGTTTTCAAATTTGTATTTTATAAAATTAATCAAGCTCCATTCTATTCTTGAATTCGATTTTTTTTCATTATAAAAGATGTTAATTTTGGTCAAATGTTTTTGCATACCTTTAATGAAATTATTCATAGTTTTTCTCCTTCTGTAATTATAGAAATTTTAATTTATTGAATTGTAAGTGTAATTGTATTTGTGGGATAAACATTTGATCGTGATACATTATATGTTTTGTATAAATCTGGGTGGGATTTGCTAGTATTTACTTGAGGATTTTTATATCTATATACCTAGGCATCCTAGTAGCACAATGTTTAAATGTTCATCTGCTAACCACCAATTGCCAGTGATAACTCACCCAATGACTCAATGGGAGAAAGAATAGGGAATCTGCTCCTACGAGGCTTACAATCCAGAAAGTGCTATAGCACAGTCCTCCTCAGTCACGTGGGGTTGCTAAGAGTCAAAAACCAACTGCCCGTGTTTGACAACAACAGCATGAGAGATATTGGTCTTTAGCAGCAAATAATATTTTCAGTTACATTTAAGTAATTCTAATGCCGTTATCACACAACTTGTCTGTTGGTTTATTGGACTGTGTTGGCTTGCATGTTGCTGTGATTCTGCAGTTCTATCATCAGTAGTTTACATACCAGCAATCTCACCCATGGTCAGCAAGCTACAGGAGAGCTTCCAGACTAAGGACAGACTGTGCAGAAAGAACAGGCTATCCACTTCTGAGGCACTGGCCACTGAAGATCTTATGAATGCAGGGCAATATTGTCAGATATCACATCAGAAAAGCAGGCCGTCAGGTGGGAAGGCACTCTATTTAGGGTTAAAGAAGAGCTACCTTCTCAAAGTAGAGTTGACCATAAGGGATCGAGTAAAATTTTCAGGACTTTAGTTTACAAATGAGGCATGACTGAAAATAATCAGAACTTGGAATATATGAAGCATGAATCTAGGAGAATTAGAAGCCCTCAAAAAACGAAAAGGAACACATAAAGATCAATATCCTATGCATTAGTGATCTGAAATGGACTGGCATTGGCCATTTTGAATCAGAAAATCATAATACTTTGTCAGGAACGACAAATTCAGGAGGAAGGACATTGCATTCATCATCAAAAAATATTTCAAGATATAACTTGAAGTACAGTGATATGTGTGTTAAGGTAATATCCATATGCAGACGAGGAACTCCCCCTAATACAACTATTATTCAAGCTTATCCACAAACCACTAAAAGTAGATATGAAAAATTATACCAACTGTTTCAGTCTCCAGTTGATCAAGCTTGCAAACAAGATACATTCATAATTATTGGCAATTGGAATGCAAAAATTGGAAACAAAAAAGGAGCACTAGTGGGACTATAAGGCTTGGTGATAGAAATGAAATTAAGAGATGACATGATAGAATTTTGCAAGATCAATGACTTCTTCATTGCAAATGCCTCTTCTCAAAAACATAAATAAATGCTACACACATACACTAGCTACATGAAATACACAATAATCCAATCGACTATAACCTTGGGAAAGGATAATGGAGAAGCTCAATATCAGCAGCCAAAATGAGGCCCAGAGGCTGATCTGGGGACAGACTATCAGTTACCCCTTTGTGAGTTCAGGTTGAAGTTGAAGCAAAATAAAATAAGTTCGCAAGAGACAAAACATGACCTTGAGTATATCCCACTTGAAGCTTGATAATATCTCAAAAATAGGTAACGCTGTATCAGAAGACCTGTTGAGTTGTTGGATGACATCAAGATGGATGAAGTTTAGGGACAGCAAGTAGAATAAGGATTTGGGGGTGGGGGACATGTACAGTGGTGTTGGGGGGAGGTGGGAGATGATGTCAAGGAATTAGGAAGAAAAAGAATGGTTGGAAACAGATTGTGGCAGCAACTGCTTGATGTGATTGAATTATGGAATAATATAGTATATGTATGTATTAACTCCCACTTAAAAAATAACTTTTTTTTAAAAAGCACCATATCTGAAGAAAACAAAAGATCATTAAAAAGACAGGAAAGAAATTATTAAAGTAGATGTTAGAAGGTACTCTAACTTGCTCTTGATCATAGATCAATTAAAGCAAATGGAAGAAATGATGAAATAAAAAAGCTAAACAGAAAATGTCAAAAGCAGCTCGAGAAGACAAAATAATATATTGTAATGAAATACAGAGATCTGGAGTAAAAACACCAAAAAGGAAAATCTAGCTCAGTATATATCAAACTCAAGATGAAAGAACTGAAAAAAGTCAAGCCTTGAGTTGCAATACTGAAAATTACATGTTCAAAATATAGAATGATACCGGAACCATCAAAAGAAGAGGGAAGGAATACACAGAGTCCCTAAGCTAAACAGAACTGATTGACATACAAACATTTTAGGAGGTATTATATGTCCAAGAACTGATTATATTGATGGAGGATATCCAAGCTGCACTGAAGTCATTAGGGAAAAACAAGGCTCCAGGAATTAGATGGAATGCCAATGGAAAATTATTAACAAGCTGATGAAGTACTGAAAATGCATTGGTTGATGAGAAGAAATTCAGAACACCTGGCCAGCTGACCAGAAGTGATCTGTATTTATGACCATTCCAAAAAAGGCATCCAACAGAATTTGAACATTATTTAACAATATTATTAATATCACATGCAAGTAACATTTTGTTGAAGTGGTTGCAGCAGTACATCAACAAAGAGTTACCAAGAATTAAAGTGGAATTTTTATGGCAGATGAATCTCAACTGAAAGCAGAAAACACCAGAAAGATGGGGTTTTTTTCCTGTTTTATTGATTAAGCAAATACTATTCAACTGTGTGGATCATGACAAATCATTGTTAGCTTTTAAAAAATATTGAATTTCAGAGCACTTCACTGAGCTCATGCAGAACCTGGTACATGGCAATCATTTGAATAGAACCAGGGGCTACCGCATAAATTACAATCAGGAACGTTATATGTACGAGTTGTAACATATGTGCAAGCCTTTCACCATTCTTTTGCATGCAGTAGAAATCATCTTAGAAGTTGGATTATATGAAGAACAGGGCATCAGAAATGGAGGAATACTTACTAGCCATCTGTTTAATGCAGACAACACAACCTTGTTTTCTGAAAGCCAGGAGCAATTAGAGCACTTGCTAATGAAAATCAAGAATTGCAACCTTCAATATGTATTGCAACTCAATGTAAAGGAAACTAAAATCCTTACAGCTGGAC
Organism: Echinops telfairi; assembly: GCF_000313985.2. Classification (NCBI taxonomy): domain Eukaryota; kingdom Metazoa; phylum Chordata; class Mammalia; order Afrosoricida; family Tenrecidae; genus Echinops; species Echinops telfairi. The sequence continues at coordinate 4,070,106 of NW_022109767.1, read as the reverse complement.
CAATAGATAATATAATTATAAATGGAGAAATATTAAACATGTCAAAGTTTTTCTCTTTCTCGATCCACAATCAATGTTCATGGAAGTAGCCATCAATCTACTCTAATTATGAAATCATTTATACTGTAAGAAAATTAAAATATAAGAAAAAAGTATATTTATAAATCGTAACATTTTCAGGAATTTTCAGTAATTTGTTGGGCTCAAGTTTCATATGCTATAATTCTACTACACTCTGAAGACGTTCAACATTTCTTATCATAAAAGTCAAAGAGTGGTAAAAGCTTTCCTCTTATTTTTTTTGTTGCTGCTGTTTGAAAAAGCCATTTTATTGTCTTTATTTTTTTACAGAATATTTGTACAGGGTACAGGATTCCATGTGTACAGTTCTTGTTTCTAGCATTTTTATTTTCTTCTACTTGGTATTCATTGAGTATCCTGGCCTGTGAATGTATAGCTTTTAAACCCAGTCATTGTAATTTGGGGGCAGTGGGCCACACCCTGGTTTGGGCTGCTTACCATGGGGTCACCAACTGAAGCCACACACTGCCCTCCCAGAGAGAGAGGAAACATTGTCCTCTTGTAAAGAGTGTTCATGTGGGAAATTAACTAGGACACGTCTACTCTGTCCTGTAGGGTCATCATGCGTGGGAATCGACTCGGTGAGTGTGAGTGAGTGCAATTGTACGTTTCAGATGTTACCCTTTCCGCTCCAAAATTTCATTCTAGTCTTGTTTATTATTTTCATTTGTGTTCTTGTGTGAGTCTAAATTTTATTTAAGATGTAAAAATCATTAATATGTAAAAATCAATGATTTCACATGACTGCCTCTAACCATCATAACCTTTGTCTTCTTTGTTGGATCTTGGATGCCTCTCATTTGTACTTGTGAGCTCGCTAATCCCCAGCAGCGGCCCCACCACTTCCCCCACCCCTCACCCCACCCCCGGACCCACTTAGCTTTATCCTACATGTAAGTTGTTTAGCATTCAGCCAAAATTTCAATGACACAAGTATGCATACGCCTGGAACATTCTGTCTGCACCGAACTCTTTAATACTGTGTTAGACACACGTTTCAGTCAATTCACTTCTTCCCTTGAAGCCATTCCCTATGCCCTGAACTAAACAAAGCCACCGTGCCGTGCCCTCCTTCACTCCAGTATGGAGAAAGCACTTCAAGTACACAGCAAGTAGAATCGAAAGGATTGGCTCGTGTACTCTCTCTTTTTGCTAAGATCTTTTTGCTAACGTCTTGCCTTGCATTGGGCCCAATTTCAGAAAATATGTTTTTACTATATTTAGTTCCAACTTCTTTACCATGGCTAAAAGAAAAAGTCTGTCTGTAATTTCTCAAAACAATGGTTGCCAGTCTGTAGAAAAGTCCCAGAGGTGCCAAGAAACCATGGTAAAATTCAATGGAAACAAAGCTATCTATGAGACAGATCCTGCATATGACAAAAAATTTAAAATCATTATGACTAGTTTGATAAAGAATTAATGAGAAAGAAGAATTTCCCTAAAAATAATTCTGTGAAAAGTGGTCATTAAAGTTTATAGAACTAAAAATCTTAAAACCTAAAATTGCAAATTTGATATGTACATTTTCTAGCAGATTTACCATCCGAGGGTAACGGGAAAAGCAGATTGAGTAAGCATAGGACTGCAAAGGAAAGTATGCTAATTTCTGTCAATGAGCTCAACATTTGTAAAAAGTTTAATCGGCAAAAGTTTCGCACTGGCTTTATTTACAGCAACAACAACAAAAAGGTAATTGTTGAGGCTTCTTATGAATAACCAAAACCCTATGGAATTCAGTTCCTTGGTTTGGAGGTTTAGGGCCATGACTCCATGGGAGAGTATGGTTCATCAGTCTAACAATAGGTTTAGTGTACTGTTCGGCTCCTAGTTCGTTTTGAAATGCCTGGAGTTAGGAAAGCTTGCAAGCAGCTATCCAAGGTTAGCTTGGATGATTGGTTTCCATTCACCTGGAGCCGCAGAGGAAAAGGAGAATCAGGAAAAGGAGCAGGAATGGAATGTATGGATAATTGCCTCCATGCCCCTGAAGAGCAGGATGGTGCCCTGCTATCAGTAACGAACATTTTGATCAAAGATTCGACAGAAGAATCCTGATCAAAAGAGGGAGTATATAAAAATGAATTAAATTCTTACAGAGTCCAGACCTTGTGGATCCACGGAGGCTGAGCAGACCCCGGCAATGGTTCTCCTCGGCTCATTTTCAAACTTTAAACCCAAAATATGCCATGAACTTTCAAGAACCAAGCAATAGCTTAGTTTAATGGGTGGAAATATCTGCCTTGAGCACTAGGCTCTCTTAAGAACTTTCTATATGTGATCAAATTAACAATTGTCACTCCAATGATTACATAGGAAGGTTGCATGGTCAATGAATTTATGTTAGCGGGGAAGGAGCAAGTCCACAAAGGGAGTGGAAATGGTTGCAGAACTTGAAGAATCAATGTCGCTAAATTGTACATAAGTCGGTTAAGTTGGTGCATGCATTGCTGGGGATAGCCTCAACAACAATAATAAAAATAGATCTTTTTTAAAAAAAGAGAAGACTGATTAAATAGGAAGACACATGATATTAATTCTCTATTGCTGGGCAGAAGACGAGCTGAATTTTAGGGGTTAAAACAACGTCCGCTTTTTAAATGTATTTTAGTTTCTCTGGAGGAGGAGTCTGCCGTGGCCCACAAAGCTAAAAGCTGGGGAATAGCCAGTGCTATCGTTTCATCAAAGGCTCAACTATGGAAAGATCTGCTCCCCAAATACCGTATTTCAAAGATATTACCAGATGTATCTCATTGCAGTTGCATATTTAAATTCCCATTTTCTTGCTGGCTCAGGGAAGCCATACCCCCAAATTTAAAAAACGTGTGGCTCCCCTGCTCCTGGAAACTTCCCACAACAGCTTGTCATCTAACCCTCTCAAACATGCACGTGTACTTCCAGCTGTCCCGTAGGTCTCTCTCTGACCAAACTACGTATATAACACGACCTAATCAAGGGGGTGATGTCCTATCATTTTTGCCATTCTTTTGGTTAGAGTAAAGACACAGGCTCTACCCACATTTCAGGAGATGGCAAAACTTAGGCAGTAACTCATCGGTGGTCGCCCTAGGGTCTGTCTGCCAAAGTCACTAAGTAGATATCACATTAAATCTCAGAAATTTAAACCTATGTACATTATAAAGCACAGAGACCATTTGAAGAGACATCAGGAACCCAAGAACAATATCTACCATATGTATATTTGAAGAGAGGAAAAGGCGTAAAGCAACCAGTCACTGGGCATGTTTACAAGGTTTTTAGTGGCCAATTCCTCAGAGGTGGACAGCCTATTTCTTCCACAGGGTCTGTTCTTAGGCCGGAAGCTCGGTGGAAAACTGTTCACGTTGGGTGACCTTTTGGGTGTCTGAAATGCAACTCTCTTCCAGCAGCATAGCAACACACTGTGCACTACAGTGCAACGAACTGACAGACGAGTGGAGAATAAGCTCAAGAGGCTGAGCACTCCAGCTTTAAGATGTGGCCGAATCAGGTGCTTAGCACTCTGCTCATGAAATTGAAAGCACTCAACATATAGGTGCTGAAAAAGGACATAGATTTCTGACTGTTGGTGCTCAGTGCTTTTAACAAAGCATCTGCCTCTCAGATGAAGCCCACGAAATGTAATGCGAAGTTGGATAGAACTTGAAGATGGATGTGATTATCCGATCAAATGCACTGCCATTGAATTATCTCCAAATCAGAGTGACCCTGTAAGGCAGAATAGAAGTGTCCCTTTGGGTTTTGAAGGCGGGAAATCTTTTAGGAGTAGAAAGTCTCTTTTTCTCCCACAGAGCAGTTGTTTTGAACTGCTGACCACACATGTTGTAGGGTAACCTACAACACCATCAGGCTCCACTGATTATTAGACAATTCACTTAATTTTAATAGATAATTGGCTAACATATTAATCTCAGTAAATTTCCTTCTGTTGATTCATCCAAATATCTATTTAGTACTTATAGGGAATATGATGGTAAACAACAGAGACAAGATTCTTGCTCTTATGAGGATAACAGTCTAGAGAGGCAAAACAAATAATAAATAAGGTAATCGATTGAAAATAAATGAATAGATGAATGAGCAAGACCCATTTTAGGATAGACACCATGGGACTATTTTGATAAGGGCACCTAGGACAATCTTTCCTGACGAGGAAACTGAAATGACAAGAAGTGCCAATCAAACAGAAAAGGAGTCTATGAATTCCAGGAAGAGGGACAGCAGAAAGCATTTAGATGGGATTAGTAATTCTGATGAGCAAATAGTCAGAGAAGCTGGATTATATGGCTCAGCATCGGGATTTGAGGAAGGCTAATTAACAACTGGGAAAGGCAGATAACACAACATTGCTCACTGAAAGTGAGGGGGACTTGAAACCTTTGCTGATGAAGATGGAGAATTGCAGCATTCAGAATGGAATATGACTCAAAGTAAGGGGAAAAAAGATCACAATCCTTATAAACTTGACATATAGGTTGCATCATGATAAATGGTGCAAAGATGGACGTTGTCACGGGTATCGTCTTACTTGGATCTACATCAACGCTCATGGAAGCAGCAATCAAGGAGTGGACAGACTCTGGACCTCTGCTCAAGCCCTCCCTCAACACAAGAACCCTTTGTTCTAACAACCTGGCATTCTGTGATGCTCACCCTCCTGGCCCAATTGCTGAAGACAAAAACGGGTGCACAAGCAAATGTGGTGAAGAAAGCTGATAGTGCCTGGCTATCAAAAGCTATAGCGTCTGGGGACTGAAAGGCTTGAAGTTAAACAAGTGGCTATCTCGCAGGGAAGCAACAAGCCCACATGGAAGAAGCACACCAGCCTGTGTGTTCATGAGGTGTCGATAAGATCAGGTAACAGGCATCATAAGACCACAAACAAACAAACAATCTAACATATTGCTGAGAATGAGACTCTAAACCCATCTGTAGACAATGTGACATCCCCTCACTGAAGGGTCGCAAGGAAGGGAGGAGTCAACCAGGACGAAGTATAACACCGAGGAAAAACACAATATTCATTTGTTTCCTTGAGGCTTTCTCACCCCCCACTATCATGACCCCATCCTGCCTTTAGCTGCTCACTAGACTGAAGCATGCACACAGGTACAGATACGAGCATAGGACACACAGAATCCAGGTCATATAAACTCCTCAGGAACAGAAATGGAAGTAGCATACCAGGAAGCTTGGAGGGAGGGAGGGAGAGGAGCGGGGAGGAAACCCCTGGGAAAGAGAGACAGTGGCCTGTGTTAGATATGAAAAAAACAATGATTTGTAATTTATCCAAGGGTCATGAGGGTGGTAGGGGGAGAGGGAGGGTGAAGGAGGAGCTGATACTAAGGGCTCAAATAGAATGTAAATGTTTTGCAAATAATGATGGCAACATATGTACAAATATGCATGATAAAATTGATGTATGGATTGTTGAAAGAGTTGTGAGAGCCCCCGATAAAATTATCTTTAAAAAAAAAAACAAAGAAAGAAAAAACTTTAACTCAAAAAAATAAAATAAACAAACAAAAAAATATTAATTCTACTGGAAACAAAGAGAGAAAGAGAGGGAGATCAAAAGATGCAGTGCATTTGAGTAAATCTCCTGGCCAAGACCTCTTTAAAGCGTTGAAAAGTAAGGAAGCTCCTTTGAGAATTAAGATGCACCTGACCCAAGCCATGATATTTTTAATTGCCTCATCTGCAGGTGACAGCTGACCATTGAATAAGGAAGACTAAAGAACTGATGCATTTGAACTGTGGTGCTAGAAAGGAACATTGAAAATACCATGGACTGCCAAAAGGACAAACAGATTTGTCTTGCCAGAAGTACAACTAGAGTGCTCCTTAGGGGCATGGATGGTGAGGCATAGTCTCGTGTACTTTTAATATATAATCAGGAGAGGGCAGTCCCTGGGGAAGAATACCATGCTTGGTAAAGTAGAGGAGCATCGAAAAAGGGGAAGATCATCAAGGAGATGGATTGACACTGTGACTGCAGCAAATTAAGCTTAAGCATAGAAATATGTGTAAGGATGGCACAGGACCGGGCAGTGTTTGGGTCAGAACCAACTTGATGGAAGCAAACAACAGTAGTGCTGAAGATTTCTTAAAATCGTTTCACTGGGGACTCATACAACTCTTACCACAATCCATCCATCCATCCATTGTGTCAAGCATATTCATACATATGTTGCCATTATCGTTTTTCAAAGCATTTTCTTTCTACTTGAGCTCTGGGTATCAGCTCCTCATTTTCCCCTCCCATCCAGTCCCTATCCCTCATGAACCCTTGATAATTTATAAATTATTATTATTTTTTGATGTATTTCACTGTCCAATGTCTCCCTTTACCCACTTGTCTGTTGTCCATCCCCCTGGGAAGGGGTTATAAGTAGGTCATTGTGATAGGTTCCCCCTTTCTACCCCCACCTTCCCCTTAACCTCCTGGTATGGCTACTCTCAATTTTGGTCCCAAGGAGTTTATCTGTCCTGTATTCCCTGTTTCCAGCTCTTATCTGTACCCATGTACATGCTCTGGTCTAGCCAGATTTGTAAGGTAGAGTTAGGTTCACAATAGTGGGGGGGAGGAAGCATTAAAGAACCTGAGGAAAGCTGTATTGTTTCATCGGTGCTATACTGCACCCTGATTGGCCCATCTTCTTCCCATGACCCTTCTATAAAGGGATGTCCAACTGCTTACAGATTGGCTTTGGGCCTCCACTCTGCACCCCCCACCCCTTATTCACATTATGACTTTTTGCTCTGGGTCTTTGATGCCTGATACCTGATCCCATCAACACCCCATGATCACACAGGCTGGTGTGCTTCTTCCATGCGGACTTTGTTGCTTCTCAGCTAGATGGCCCCTTGTTTATGTTCAAGCCTTTAAGACCCCAGACACTATATCTTTTGAAAGCTGAGCACCATCAGCTTGCTTCACCACGTTTGCTTATGCACCCACTTTGTCTTCAGCGACTGTGTTTGGAAGATGAATGCTGAAGAATTTGAAGACCAGAATGCTTGAACCTTAGTGAACAAAGATACCTATTAATATCCACATATTAAAATGTTGGTGTTGCATATTATATGTAACATCGTTCATGCAAGTTCTGATTTAAAGGCCCACCAAGTACTGAAAATGCTCACACATGCACAAAAATCCCAAACTCACTGTCAATGCTGACTCATAGTGACCCTCTGAGGGTTTCTAAGACTAATTTTTTAAGGGAGTAGAATGTCCGCTGTTTCTCCTGCTGAGCTGCTGATGGTTTGGAATTGATGACCATGTGAATCACAGCCAAATGCTCAGCCAATACAGCACCATGGCTCAGTATCTGCTAATTTATGAGCAGTTGAACTATGACCCTAAACTTGCATACTTCACGTAGTAAAACATGCATTGCTGCAAAGTTAACTCTGGATCATGTTGTTATTAGGTACCACCCAGTCCGTAGCAATTCACACCCACTCTACGAATAATAGAATAAAGCATTCCTAGTCCTGCACCATCCTCCCAATTATTCCTATTTTGAAGCCAAGGTTGAAGCCACCTTGTCAATTTATTCCCTTGAGGTTCTTCCTCTTTTTCTTTGATTCCCTTAGCAAACAGGTCCCAGAGAAAGACAAGGCTTTCTACTTCTATAATGTCAGTCTTGGAAAACCGTAGGGACAGATCCACCCTGTGTTCCACGGCCTCTGTGAGTCAGAATCACCCTGATGGCAGTGTTACGTTTTGGGCAACATGTCCAGAGCAAGGGCGAGAAAGTCTGGCCATTCGGCTTCTAAGGAGTATTGTGAGTGAACTTCTTCTGAGATCAATTTGCCCTTTCTTCTGGCAGTCCATGGTATATTCCAAAACTTTTGTCAACAAAATAATTCAAGTGCATTCTTCCTTCTCAGGTACTCCTTATTCAGTGTCTAGTTTTCACATGCATAGAGGTGATTAAAAATACCAAGACTTGGCTCAGATGCACCTTAGTCCTCAAGGGACAGCCTCACTCTTTAACGAGTCAAAGAAGTCTTTCATAGTACATTTGACCCATGTAATATAGAATTTGATTCCTAACTGATACTTCCATGGGTGCATATTATAAAGCCAAGTAAAATGAAATCCTTACTAACTTTAAACTTTTCTGTTCATCATGATGTTGTGATTGATCTTTTGTTTCCTTTACCTTAGGCCACAATCCATACTGAATGCTGCAGCCCTTGATCTTTATTAGGGAGTACTTCAAGTCCCCTTAACGTTTAGTAAGCAACCAGCATATTGCAGGTTGTTAATGAGGTTCTATCCAATCCTGATACCATATTCTTCTTCATATAGCCAAGATTCTTGGAATAGTTGGCTAGCATGTAGAATGCATAAGCATGGTGAAAGGATAGGACTCGATGCACATCTTTCCTGATTTAAAACCATTTACTACCCCCTGGTTCTCTTGGAGACTACCTCTTGGGACAAGTTCCCCATCAATACAAATAAGTGCTCTGCAATTCTATTCATCACAATGCTATCCACAGTTTATGATCCACGCAGTCAAATTCCTTTGCATGAAGAACACGTTTATATCTTTCTGTGATATCGCTGCTCTCAGCCAACATTCTTGTGATGTCATCAGTCCCCTGCTGAATCCAGCTTGAATTCCTGGTAGCTCCTTGTCAACGTACTGCTGCAACTGTTGTTGATTATTCTTCAACAAAATTTTACTTCTATGTAATATTAATGAAATTGTTCAATAATTTCCAGTCTAATTGGTCACCTTTCATTGAAACAAACACAAATAGGGATCTCTTTCAGTCTGTTAATCGTGTAGCTGTATTCTAAGCATAGACTGATGAGTGCTTCTTTTGCTATATCAACTTTTAAAAACATTTCCAATGTTATTCTACCAATTACTCGAGCCGTGTGTTTCCCTAATATGCAGCTTAGCTTTCTTCCTTCAAAACCATTGGTTCTTGATTGTATGCTAATTCTTGAAATGTTTGAATGTCCACCAGTTCTTTTTGGTATCAAAACTCACTGCCATCAACTGAATTCTGATTCATAGAGACCCCAGAGGACCGTGCAGAACTGTCCCTTGGTGTTTCTGAGACTGTAACTCGTTATGGCAGTGGAAAGCTCCATATTTCTCCTACAAAGCAGCTGGTGGTTTCAAACTGCTAACCTCACTGTTAGTACCCCAACTCATAACCCACTCTGCCACCAGGGCTCCTTATTCTTTTTGGTATAGTGACTCTCTAGTCTTTTCATCTGATCTGATACTTTCTGTATTGTTTAATAGTTTGAATACCCCCATGGAATACCTCAGCGTTGGAAATGAAAGCTTGGCTACTTTCTTCATTCCTTTCCATCTGAGGAATGCCTAATGTGTCCTTGCCTTTTGGTTGCCCAACTTCGTGTCTTTGTATATTTCCTTATAACACTCGGTCTTTTCCAGCTTCTCCTTGAGAGTTTTTGTTCATACCTCTTGCTTCCTCGTTACAATTGCTTTAGCTTCTCAACATTCGACAGTAGATTTCAGGCTCTTCTAACATCCATTTTGTTCTTTTCGTTCTTCCCCATCTTTGAAATAGCCTTTTGCCTTCTTCATGGCTGATGTTCTTGAGGCCATCCCACAGCTCTTCTGGTTGGCGGTTATTCATGCTCATGGCATCATATCTGTTCTTGAGTTGATCTTGAAATTCAAGTGGGACATACTCAAGGCCATATTTTGACTCTTGTGCGATTTTTCGGATTTTCTTTAGCTACAACTTCAACTTACGTATAAATTATTAATGGTCTGTTCCAAGGCCAGCCCCTGGCCTCGTTCTGACTGTTCTCTATTGTCTCTTTCCATCAAGGTAGTGATTTCGATTCCTGTTATCTGGCAATGTCCGTGTGTATCGTTTTGGCTTATATTTTTAAGAGATATTTGCACTTAATAGGCAATTTGTCAGTCATAATTTATATGTATGAATATAGTCGTATTAATTCATCTTATTTGTAAGCATCTAGATAGTATCCTATCATATCTAGCATTGTACTTCCACAAAGATCGCGGAGTGTTCTTTTTGATGATAAATAGGACACCTTTCCCCTTCATCTGCCTTTCTTGGCAGAGTAGACTACATGGCTGCCGTTTTCAAACTGGCCCACACTTATTCATTTCAACTAACCCCTGGGATATTGATCTTTATGCATTCACTTTCGTTGTGTACAACTCCCAGCTTCCTAGGTTAATACATTATAGATTCCGCATTCTGATTATTCGTGTATGATTACAGCTACTTCCTCTTATTTTGAGTCATGTCACCTAAGTAAGTGAAGGCACCGAAAGTTTTGCTCTGTGTCGTTACCTCCAACATGACTTTGCGAAGGCTACTCTTTCCAAGCTCGATTTTGAGTGCCTTCCAACCTGAGGGACTTAGCCTCGAGTACCAAATCAGACAATGTTCTGTTGCAATTCATATAGTAACAGAGCCTAAGTTTTCAAAGTGAGCTGTCTCTTCCTTCTTTCTAATTTGTCTTAGTCTAGAAGCTCCACTAAAACTTGTCCACCATGAATGGCCCTTCTCTTATTTGAAATATTGATGTTAATATGTATGTATATATATGTGTGTGTGCGTGTGCGTGCGTTATAGCCTTCAGCATCACTGAAGGACAACAGCCACCACAAGAAGACAACAGATTGAGTGCAGCTCAAAGCAACACTAAATGACAGAAGACAGCTGCCCCAGAGGGTTTGTAAGAAGACAACTACACTCGGCAGGAGCTTAGAAACAACTGTCAGGATGGCGCAGGACTGGGCAATGTGTTGTTCTCTTGTACATAACGTCCCCCTGGGCCACAACTGACTCGATGGCACCTCACAACCACAATAGTTAACCGAAGCAGACTACCACATCTTTCTCCCGAGGAGTGGCTGATAGGTGCAAGCCACTGATCTCACAGTTAGCTAGTGACAGGTTTGCCATTGTGCCACAGAACTCCTATCGCCAAGCAAGAGCTGGAAATTGCCTAGACACACCACCCAGAGTCAGTTTACTGAGCAACCATTTTTCTTTGAGCCTCAAATTTTTTTGATTTGCTTGTCATATAGTTCAAATAAGTATAGTGAAAGGCCCTAGTGCACATCTTTCTTAATTTTAAACCGTGCCCTATCTCCTTGTTCTATTTGAATGAGTGCCCCTTGGTCTGAATTTGCACAAACAATAATGGTACTGAGGAGTCCTGGTGGCAGAAGGGTCACATGTTGGGCTACTAAATGCAAGGTCAGCAGTTCAAAACCACCAGCTGCTTCGTAGAACAAAGATGAAGCTTTCTCCTCCCAATAAGAGTTACAGTTCTCACAGGGTCGATATAAATCAGAGTGGACTCCCTGGCCATGAGCTTGGTTCCGTTTGGACAGTACAGATTCTGAATTAGCACAGGGTCTATCTCTCCCCAGATGACTTATGAGTAGTACGTCTCACCACAGAAGTTCAGTCACTTAACCTGCTTTCTAGCTTTAACGTGGACTGTGCTGTTCAGTTGAAACGCACATGCTGGCTGAGGAAGGCTGGGGTGTTTGAGATTCCCCGTTTCTGACAAATTCCCAGGGGAATGTTGCTGGTTCTCAAACCACATTTTGAGTAACAAGACCTTAGAGTCCTTCAGAGAAATACAAATGTCTACGTCTCCCAGTGATGTTTAAGCACCTAAAGATTTTCACAGCACTTCAAAATGGTACTCTGGACAATAACTCAGAAATCATTTCTTACTGCGGCTCTGGCTGCACTGATTATGTTAAGGAATATATGTGAAAGCACTTTACACATACTAAGAGCAAACTTAATGTTATTGTTATCTAGTGGAAAGTTAACTGCTTTCAATAAAAACGGAATTACTGGAGGTAGCACGATTAAAATGATATCTTAGTGAAATAAGTCCTTAAACACACTGGGCTTCTAATTTCTTTATGTACAAAATGGGATACTTTAACATATGGCGCAAGTCCTTTGGGTTCAACCTTGTGTTCAATGCTGAGAGAACATGAGTGCTTCTAACAGAGCAGCTTCTGCTCTCAAGGATCTCCAATATCAGGACAATTGAT
>NW_022109767.1:4050913-4055007 GCF_000313985.2 Echinops telfairi | reverse complement strand
CCAGTGGCCTACAAATGGGCTTTAGGTCTCCACTCCGCACTCCCCCCATCATTCACTATGGTAAGATGTTTTGTTCTGATGATGCTTTATACCTGATCCCTTCGACACCTCGTGATCGCACAGGCTGGTATGCTTCTTCCATGTGGGCTTTGTTGCTTCTGAGCTTGATGGCCGCTTGTTTATCTTCAAGCCTTTAATACCCCCAGACACTCCTAAAGGCCAACAAATGATTCTTGGACTAACTACAAGTTTTTCTTTCTTGTTGCGTTTTGATTTGTTCTTTGTCAGTGGTTTGTGGTTGTTGTTGTTTTGTTGTGTATTGTTGCTTGGTTTTGCTCTGTCTTGTTTTTGTGCATGTTATTATCTCCACAGGTCTGTCTAAATAAGATAGGCTGGATGGACAATCTACTATTTTACAGGGTTGTTTAATATCAGCATAAACTTGATGGCAATGAGTATGTATGTATTTGTGTGTGTTTATGTATATATATGCAAATATGGATAGGGACTATATCTGTAGCCATGAGACTATGTCATGTCAGAATCAACTCGATGGCAACCAAGGACAAAACCAACATTTTAAGGGATAATTTAGGTATGGAGTATATTTGGCTCAGAGTAAAGTTTAAAACTGGACAAGTAAAAAATGAACAAAAAGGAAATTATCACTTTACATCTTCATCTACACACTAGCATGTACAATAATTATATGGGCTAAAAGATGTCCTTTGTAAATAGAAGCTGTAAATTAGCTGTATGAACTTCTCTAATCTTGAACAAGCAACCCTTGATTTGGTGAAAGACTTTGGGAGTAGAATGTAACAAATATCTTAGTTCTGAAGAACTGAAGACAAACCCTATAGTTTGGGAGAGATAGATGCATAGATAGTCATATTCTTTGAAGCAGTAATTGCAAAATTTGACCAATATATTTTCTCAGCATCTTTTGAATACATATGCTTCTTTCTCTCATAGCTGAAAGAATCTTTAAGATCCGTTATGGATCTGTGCACTATTTTTAAATGTAAGACATGCGTAGTTTAAAATATAATTTTCAGGAATATGCCGCTGTTTTGCTATTTGCCAGCCCCAAATAAATGGTCAATATCAAGCCTACTATTGGAAGTAATCAAGTTTGGGTATAAAATCTGGGAAATGTAATCTCGGCCCCACCTTGCTACTCATCATCTACTACCAATTACAGTCTCTTCAACATGGCACCCAAGACCTTTCATGCCAAGACTTACCTAATCTTCTAAACTCTGACCTCTTGCCACTCTTTGCCTTAAACTTTTCTAATCATGATACCAAACCACTTGTAATTCATTACACACTATCCTGAACTATTTCTCTCCTCTTTGCATTCGTCCTGCCTACCCAACCTGCCTAGGATTCCGTCACCTCTAATTTGTTGGCATTATCTTTAATTGCAAGTCAAGAATTCATGTTACTAAGGATAAATGCTATTTTTATACTTTATGTCCCTGTGTGTGATATTTGATATTTTCATTTCTAATGGGCTATTAATCTTTTAGCATTCTACCTTCTGGGATCAACCACTGCATTCCATGTTGCAAGTAGGCATTTCCATCTTTTTACTGTGCCTTTACAGTTTTACATGATTTTGATGCTGTCAAGTGCTATCAAAGCAGTTCACTTGATCAAACCCCATCAGTCATTCTACGCCCTCCTTGCCATCGATTTTAGGTCTGTTATTGTTCCCTTGTCCCTGGTTTGTTGGCTCCCCACTCTCTTACTCTTAGCCCTGCCTCCTCTCATGGAGACACTATGTAAAATAGAACCAATGTTACTCAGTCCTATGTATATCTGTATATATATAGAGAGAGAAAGATTGCAATTTTCTCTTTGTGAGTTGCCTCTAGTCTGAATTCCTCATCAGAAAAGCAAAGAAACAAACATATAAACCTCTGTATTCCCAACATATAGGAGATTGTCTTGAAAGCAGTGTTGTTGTGCAGCATGCCATTGAATCCACTCCCCCTCACAGCAACCCCACAGGGCCATGTAGAACTATGTCTACATTCCTGTAGGTTTGAATCGTTGTGGGAGCAGGGTCAAGCTGCTGAGTGGATGCAAACTCACAGCATTGCAATTAAGTAAGTGTCGCAGCAGGAAGACTCCTTGAAGCAATGAGGACGCTGTGCCTATTTCAGGGCAGTGTGCTGAGCTATGCAAATGCTTCGCTGGGACTCACAACTGGGGTGAGGGATCCCAGGGGCCAGGGGCCAAGGGAGAAAGAGTAAGAGGACTGGGACCAGACGGCACAGGGGGCACAAGGGAGACAGAGGGAGGAGAGAGCTGTGGCCCCAATAGGCCTGGAGCAGAACCAGGTGCGCCTGCGCAGGGGAGGGAGACTTCACCCTCCGACCTGCCACTGATCAAGAGCTGGGTAAGAAAGAGAGCAGCCTTCCCACAGTCAGGCTCTTTCAAACCTCGGACTGGGGAGGCGTGGCTGATGGTCTTGGTTGACCCCATTAGGTGAATTAAGCCCACCTGGGTGATGCCAGGAGCCGGGGCCTAGTTTGAACTGCCCAGGTGTACCTCCCACCTGGCTGGGGGGCTTGAATTGGAGCACGCTTAGTTAGGGTCTTCACAGGTGTCTAATAGTCACCTGACTTGCCTCCAACCTCCACCAGGGAGCCTGTGCAGGCGTGGGAGGGACAGCCCTTCCCCCCCCCCTACTTCTCCTCTCCCCCCATCCCTATATCTAGCTACCTAACAGATAAACTGCTGATACAATAATGACAGGAAGCTATCAGAATGACAGTACTGCACAGTGATTATGAGGGTGTGCACTTCAAGGAAGACTGCCTCGATTAGGCTGCTCAAACATTTACAAGATAAATATAACGAATCAAGTTACTCAAAATTCTAAAAGCAATCCTAAAATTGCTTCAAAACTCTCCAACGTGCGAGTAAACATTAGTATGTAACACCCAAAACTGTTGCTATGATGCAGTATGTTAATAACTGTACAACGTTTAGAATATCATTTTACCAAGAATACTATGTTAATCGGTTTGGAAGCGGTAGTGATAATACAAGCATTCTTACTTCTCATGAGGACCATCAAATATATTGATGATCGAGTAATTCAGGCAAAGCAATTACATCCGGCCAACCATAGTCAAGAAGGAATGAAGTTATCCTCATTGACATTCAATTTTTTCCAAAATCTTCACAATATATTTTGACAGGTTATTGATGCCCACCGAAATGTATACTGTTACTATAGGGAAGTATGAAACAAAAGAGCAGAAGGAATTTTTTCTAATATAGAAAAATTTTAATATAGTTGCAATAGGATACAGCAAATATTGAAGTTGTCAGGGAATTTATATTACTTGGATCCAAAATTAATTCCCATGAAAGCAACAAATGGATATATTGCATTGGGTGAATCCACTGCAAAATGTCTTACTTAAAATGTTAAAAAAAAAACAACACCATTTGCATCATCTATATGCATGTGACAGCTGGACCATGAGGAAGAATTAATGCCTTTGAATTATGGGATTGTTGAAGAATATCTATAGAAACAAATCAGTTGGAGAAGAAGTACAGCCTAATTGTCTCTTACAAGTAAGGATGGCAAGACTTAGTTTCGGACGTGTTGTCAGAAGGGTCAAGTCCCTGGAGGAGGGTCTCATGAATCGAGAAGAGAGGGCCAGCAAGAGGGAGCGACACTGGGCAGCAACAATGGGATCCCACAGACCACTGAGCGTGAAGATGGCGTAGGATGGGACAGCGCTTTATTCTATTGCCTACAGGGCTGCTCGGGGTTGCAACGGATTAAGTGATACCTAACACTACCAACAACAACGCAGAGAAACACACCCATAGTTGTGTTTTTTTTAAAAAATCATAGAAACTTTTCTTAAACCAAAATAGGAAAGTAGGAAGCTATTGTTTCGGAAGTAGCTTTCATCAGAATCGATACACTTCAGCAGGCAGTGCTGCCTTTCCTCAAATTCTTTTCTTTGGAAATTCTTCCCTCTTCAATTGAGACCACAGCAAAATGCCAGCGTTGACCTCGGCAAGGGACTCAAGTCATATTCCTTTTCAATGTTCTT
>NW_022109767.1:4043947-4048612 GCF_000313985.2 Echinops telfairi | reverse complement strand
GCTGTGGATTTGTTTCTCCAAAGTACCTAGACTAATACAGATATAATCTAAAAACTTGCAGTCATTTTCAAAACTTGAAGGCAGAGAATCATAAGTCAACACACTCTCCTATGAACAAAATATTTGCTGTTTTTAAATTACATATCTGAAATAATTGTGAAACTGGACAAGAGTAAAAGTGGCAGTGTTCAGGAAAATTAACCACAAATACCAGAATATCTCCAGGACTTGCCTCTTTTCATCTTTTCTGTATTTCATCATGAGGTCTATGAAGGATTTATAAAAATTCTTGGAAAAATTCCAATTTTTTAATTCTATTATTACATGAACTATTTGAAGCCCCTCTTCTCTTCTACTTGGCTTCGGTGTGCCACAAATTGGCCAAGTTCACTCTTCTTTGTCCCAAACATGCCAAGTGCATGTTCTCTCCTCTATACCTGAAGCAAGGGACAGATTACACCTGACGAATTTTCTGAGTTCTTCTACTAAATATTAATCTTTCGAAGGGTAAGACAATGGTCTCATTGGCCTTGAATTCTTAACAGCTAGAAAGATAAAAATAAAATGTTGATGACTTTGATTATACTTAGGATTTTCCCAGTTAAAATTTCATCTCATGCTTGAAAAAAAAAAATGTAACTTTTACTTTGCTTGGATTCGTTGTATGCTGCTCTCATCAAGTATTGCCCGAAAAGCTATATGAGTCCTTGGGCTATAAATCATATCTTCTGCCCTGGAAGCACTTAAAATAACTGAAAAGTCAGAAGAGAATTGTTTGCTGTTTATATAATGTTTCAATTGTATGGTAATGATGTAATCAGTCACTGCTTCACTGAACAAAAATTTAGAAAATCCCTACCATTTTCCAGGCACAGAGTGAAAAAGGACATGCAGGTTTCCTTTGATCGTGGAACTTTTGATCTACCGCGTGAGACAAGCAGTGAAATGGGAACTTTCTATGAAAAGTAAGAAGGACAACAGGAAGAGTACAATGAGCTGTGAGGACAGCTAGTAGGCACAGCTAAGAAAATCTACAGGTTTAAAGACAAGTTTCTGGTTAAGTCTGAATTCAGTGTGTGTGTGTCAAGTACCAAAACAGTAAAATAGTAGTGACCCAATGAAAATAGAAATGTATTTCTCTCCCTCAACACTCCGTGAATCCGTCAGGGAGCCAGGCTCTCCTATTTCACTGCTGCAGGTTGTTCAAAGTCCAGCCTCAATGGGGGCCTGGTGGCAGAGTGGGCTACGCATTGGGCTGCTAGCCACAAAGTCAGCAGTTTGAAATCATCAGTTGCTCCAGGGAGAAAGATTCTACTCTCCTAAAGAGTTACAGTCTCCGAAACCCACAAGGACAGTTCTACCCTGTTCTATAGTACTGTATTTCCGCGAGTTGGAAACTATTCGATAGCAGCACATTTGTTCTGTTTGTTGGCTTCAGTGTTCAAGGTGGACATGGCCTACAGTCCCCATATTCACATCCCAGCCAATAGGAAAGAGGAAGGGATAGACCACACTGTCACACACTTTCAGGTACATGTCAAAGAAGAGTACCATTATTTTCACTTATCTCCAAGGGAAGCGTAAAAGTTGGCGTTCAATTTTGACCTGTTAAAAATGAAGTTTCTGCCCCTGAAATTAATGAATTGACTTTTTTTAAAAAGAAGTTTCTGTCACAAAAGTAAAAGCAAGATAAGGATGTGATATGAAATGCATTTTAAGTGACTTAGAATGGTAAGTGATAGGATACACTCCCTCAAATGTCAATATTTAAAGGAACAATTTTTAGTTAAAAATTTAAATATTAAAATGCTACACTATGAAAAGATGGATCCCCAATCAAAACCGACAAAGGTCTGAACAGCTTACCGAAGAGGATGTCTTGTGATTGTTGTGGTGGTGTTAGGTGCCACGAGTCTTTTCTGACCTATAGCAACCGTATTCACAACAGAGGGAAACACGATCCTCACAATTGTTCCAATGCCTGAGCCTACTGTTGCAGCCAATGTGTCAAAGTTATTGTTTGTTCCCGTCAAATTGATTCTGATTCATGAAAACTTCATGGGTTTTCATGAGGCAAATTAGCATGACTCCGTAGGAATTTTTCACCAGCAGTTTCACTAGCATATGATTTACATGTCACATCATTCAAAAGTTCAGTCAAGTCACGAAATGCACAATCATCACCACAACCAATCTTAGAACACTCTCTTCATTCTTGTTCTCATTGTTATTAGCTCCTCATTCCCCCATCCTCCCCTGCCGTACCCCCAAGGAATAGTTAATCTAGTTACTATCTCTGTAGATCAATGCACCCTGGATATCATCTACAGAAAACACTAAAAATGAAAACAAAAAAATAGCAACAGTAACAAAGTAAAACAGATCAAACTTCAATAGAAAAGAAATCAGACCCTATTAAAACCTAGAACAAATGTAAATGGACCATAAAGCAGATCAAATGATAGGGTGCTAAATTTTAACCTAACTGTAACTACAACAATCCCCTTTCCAAAGTCTTCTGCCTGGATAGCAAAGCTTTACACATTCCTGGTCTGTAGTTAGAAGGGATTCAACCAGGGATTTAATCCATGTGTATTTCCTCTTCACTTTTCCTTCTTTCTTTCTTTCTTTCTTTTTTTTTTTTTTTACTGAAACAGCTTTAAAATGGGTCAAATGGAGATCAGATGATAAGATACTGCATTTTGACCTAATAACACCAGCCTAAATAGATTTCAATGCTCTCTATCTGATAACAGGGCTATTCACATCCCTCAACTATGCTTGGAGGGGATTTGCTGGAGGCTTAATCCATGTGCTGACACTGCAAATGGATTTTGGGCTTCCTCTGTCATCCCCAACATTCTGCAAACACTTTAAGCTCTGATACCATTCCCTCCTTTAGATTTGGATTACATTATTTTAAATCCTGAATCACACAGACAGGAATGCTTTCTCCATGTGGGCTTAGTTGACCCCTCAGATAGATGGTTGCTTCTTTAAAGACAAGCTTTTAAGATCCCAGACACTACAGCCAGGCACCATCTAGTTTCTTTACCACAATTTGCTACAGCCCCCATATCTTCAAGGATCTCCCCATGAGAGGAAGCATCAAGCAGGCCCATGTCATAATCTTTTGAAAACACATCACTAGGCCTATCTTAAAAGTTAAATTCAAACCAACTATCTTTTAGCTAGAAGTGGAGCACTTAACCTTTTGTGCCACACAGATTGAAAATAAGCATTTTAAGATATGTTCAACACCATTTATCATTAAGGAAATGCAAATAAAATAAAATACTACTACATACTTTTCCAAATGAGTAACATTCAACAATATAACAATACCCCTTCTGATAGGGATGTGAAGCAATAAGAACTTTGATTCATTTCTGATAGGAATGCAAACTGGCCGAAATTCTTTGGCAATTTCTTATACAGCTGTATATACTCTTACCTTTGGATCTGGTAGTGATGCTGATGCATTTACCCAAATGATCCAGAAATCTGTCTATGCTAAACTCTACATGCGAAATTTGATATCCACTTTATTCATAATCACCAAAAACAAGAAATAAGCAAGATAGCCTTCAATGAATAAAGGGATAAACAAAGTGTGATGCATCCATACCGTGTAGTACAACTGAGGCATATGTCATGTGCATACATGGGTGAATATTAAATACACATGTTTCTAAGTAAGAGAGGCTAGGTTGGCAAAACTGCATACTGTGTGATTGTATGTATATGGCATTCTGCAAAAGACAAAAATGACATCAAATTTCTATAAATATTTACAAAATAAACAACAGAACTACTAAAAGGAAAATCATTTTAATCTTGTTTTCTTCATAGCTTATGGTAAGAACTTAAAATTACCCATGGTGATTTTCAAATAAAGAATTTCTCATTGGTTTATTAAATTCTACTGAAGAAACTATTAAATTAATAAACATGGTTAAAAATGACAGCAGTGATATAACCTTGAAGATAATCAGAGAAATTTGGTCAAATTACCCTAAGGTTTTAGACTAGCTTTATCAATGGTTATATGGGAAGCTTAAAAATATGATAGATAATGGTTTCTATTATCACTGGTTGAGTGCTATAACCATAAAGTGATATTTTATGACAACCTCTGATGAGAAACAATCAAATCTTTCAAACATATAATGAAGCCAGTGTGAGATTTTTGAAATGACCACACATTTGAAATGTTGAAATGGATGTGTGCCAAAAGGGAAGAGGCATTGTAACAGTTTCCCTCCCCTCTTGGTCTCAAAGGAGATACAGTACACTAAGAAAGCCCCGTTGTACTCTCCTAAGGAAGCTCCTATGTCAGAGAAACGAAGCTCCACACACAGGATGCTGTTTCCATAAAATGGTCAAAAGACGCCTTCATTAAAAACAAGCATATCTGCAGGCAAGAGGGTAAAGGTTAAAATAGCAGAGTAAATCAGAGCACTTTCATATCAGTATAATTCTAAATATTACTGTGTAAAAGTAAACTATTTCCAGGGAGAACATGAAATGAAGATTTTTAGCACCTCTCTTCTAACAAGCTTTACATCTGCTCTCAATTCTGTAGAATCTCTAGGTGGTAAAAAATGGCTAATGGATTTTGCTGCTGATCAAACGGTGGGAGATATTCAAATCTACCCAGAGATG
>NW_022109767.1:4041225-4043691 GCF_000313985.2 Echinops telfairi | reverse complement strand
CCCCCCCGAGGATATTCTTTTAAACGTTCAAAACGATTCAAAAATCATCTACATCCTTAGGTATATTTATTGTAAAATAAGATTTGAATTCAATGACTTAGATCGGTGACAGTGGAAAGGATGTAGATGAGAGGAGTCATCTAGGCAGAGGCTCTAGGTAAAAGCCCGAGTTTGCATGTCCTCAGAAAGGGAGGAACCTCCACTAGAAAATCAAGGAGAGATTCTTCAGAAAAGGCATTTTACATCATGGGAGAGAATAATAAAATAAATCACGGAGAGAGTAATGACTGTGACAGTGGAACAAATGGACCTGCCATATATCATGGACCAGGGATCCAAGTGCTGCCTCCTGGAGGTGAACATTCATATGAACATTGACACATTAATTCCATTTGGTCAACTGTAAAGTGAAGAAATGAGTTCTTTCTCACCAGGTCACAGAGTACCAATGCGATGTATGTAAATGGCTTAGCTCAGAATCAAACCAGATTGGACACCTGGTACGTGCTAGTTGACTTCGTCAGAGACACTTCTTTTCCCTGAAAGATCAATGTGTCTTGGAAACCAACATAGCGCTGAAAAGCCATCGAGCGTAGAGCTCAGAGAAACACTAATTCTTTGAGAAAAGTCCAGTGTTTTTGAGTTGCATTTTATTCAGTGCCAACTTTATTCATGGCCAAGAAAAGTTGACTATATTCCACGCGTGCCCAGGGATAGAATTCACCTGATTGCAAATCCCATTAAGAGAAGGAGAAAAGCACGAGGTACCTGGGCAGTGAATGATGTACTTTAAAGGAAACACATTCTTTTGGGAATTCCTCAGAGGAGCGATTGTTGCCAGGGACTTCTGTCCATTTTGTTGGTCCCATTTGAAAACATTCATCTGAAACAAACACTCAGTAGATGAAACTTAGAACACCCAAATGTATTCAAAGAATCAAGCTAACGGAACTGGAAAAGTAATTAAGTAACACAATATGTCTGTGTAAAGGATGTAGAAAGTCAGCTACTCTTAGATTTGTTAAATGCATGTTTTCCTTTTAGAATACTTTTGGGAATAGGCAAAACCCAGAAGGTGTTTGACAAAGCACTTTTCCCGTTTGTGTAGAAATATCCCAGTGGAAATTTAATTTCCATGTTTCTGATACTTTCACACTTAACTTGAAAGAATTGTTTTGGAAAAGATATTTGATATATTAAGAGGTTTTTGAGCTCTTTCCCAAGGCTTTCAAAATTGTTTTTCTTGGAAAAAATAATGTAGTCATATATAACCAAGAGGAAACTAATTCATGCACCACTAAGTTCAAACTCAGTTCAAAAATTTAAAGCCAAATTATTCAGTGAAAAGTCACTCCTGGTTAAAAAATAATAACTTTTCCAACATTATAAGATACAGAAACGTTTTCCCCACTTTAGAATATACATGCATGATTGTCTTAATGAATTGTACTAATGCATTAATAATACACGAATTCCATCAATAGAAAAAGAGAGAATCCTTCATATATGGAAATGAGAAGATTTAACCCTGTGTAGAATGCTACCATAAATTGAAGATGCATGAATGCCTTCCTCAAATTTCCTCACAGATATCAATGGGTGAATGGAGAGAAAAGAAACTCTGTATGTGTGCAAGCATGTGCGGACACACACACACACACACACACACACACAAAGAAATTAAAGTTACAGTGGTGTTCGTGTCGACTCAGCAACTGCATGTCTGTCAGAGTAGAACTGGGCCCCCAGGGTTTGCAACTGCTAGGATTTCTCTAAGCAGATAACCTCCGATTTCTTTTAATGCAGCTCTGGGTAGACTAGAACTTCCAACTGGTGGTTTGTAGCCCAGAACACTGGCCTTTTGTACACAAAACACGTCTCATCCCTCTCCCTCTCCCCTCCCTATGATGCTAACCAGTTAAAGTCTGCAAGCTGCCACCATTCAACATACTAGAAATACACAGTCTTAATTTCCTCTGTATTTTGGATCAGTATAATCTTTGGCTTTTCTAATTTCTTGCTGCCTGGACTATAGCTAAGCCTACTAATTGTTCCCCACACAATTTTTCTTTCCTCTTATCAACATATTTGCATAAAGCAAGATTTTTTGTACCCACTTCAACTGAACTCTAATTGCATAGCTATTTGATTTACAAATTTCAGTGTCTATTTTGCCAGAAAAACAAATAAACACTGACTTCCTTAATGTATCCTCCCCCACAATCACAAATCTTGTTTCACACTCCATCTAGAATTAATACCTTTTCATGTCCTTTCTTGTCTCTAGAGCATCATCCCAACCAGTTCCCTTGGTATAATCAAATGAACTCACTTTTATGATTCTTACCATTCATCCCTTGCTTCTGGAAATCCTTCTCTTCCCACCATGCATCCTGTTATAGACATATTTCATTATACTTTCAAAGTTGCACATCAAATATGGAACTCTTTTTTTTTTTTTTAAAC
>NW_022109767.1:4025698-4038226 GCF_000313985.2 Echinops telfairi | reverse complement strand
ATCATGTTGAATAAAAACATACTTTTCAGTATTGGGAAAGCAAATAGAGTTTAAAGAGATGTATGCATGCCAAATTCACAAGGAGTGGACTTTGGTGCCTTACAATATGCTAACTTGGCTTCTATGAATGACTATTCTTAGGTTTTCTTTCCCTATGATCCCTGTTATCAATGGGCCATGAAGGACATGTTTGTGCAGAATGTGGAGGATGGAAGGGAAGCAAGAGCCGTATAGTGTTTACTCTGAATTTGGGATATTAAATAATATTATGGTGGCAAGCGTTAACTTAAGCGATTATGTCCTTTTCCCGCAGTATCAACCTGTGGAGAAGACATAGAAAGCTCTTCACGATGTGTGCGAAAAGCAACTCGGGACCGAGACCTCACAGGGTCTCAAGTGCCAGAGGCAAATACGAACTACCTGGGCAAATGTGTAGCAGGAATGGAGGTAATGAAATAAACACATTGAGTCCCTGGGCGACAGAATGGTCAAGACACCTGTTCCACCCCATTAAAAAGGTCAGCAAATGGTAAGATTACATTGAATGTAAAAGCAATTATAATCGGTTTTGAAGCACTTTAGGTACAAGTGAATGAATAGCCTCCCATGACTCTTTCATTATGATTTTGTAATTCTATGACTATGCTGTTTCTCAACTGAGAGACGGGGGGCCCTGGAGAGTTGGATATTAAATTATATTCATCTATATGAGCAATGGCTAACATGAATCCAAATTATTGGAAGAGAATCTCTGAGGAGAGTCAGAGGAAGTCGAAGAGAAAGAAAAGCTCATTTTGATTCAGGTCTAGAAACTCATCCACTTATACTTAATTAGCCCTTCAAATTAATTTTGAACAATTTCTCAACCTTTTTATATGCAACCTCCCTCTCCGATATCTTTCCCTTCTTCTCCCAGGACAGGCCTGAAATAGACTATAGACTCAGTCTATACTGCTTCAAATATCAGGGGCTTATTTATCATGGAAACTCCAACTTTTGTTTGCTGAACAAGTTTTCCACGATTCTCAATGCTCCATCTCTAGTCAAGTGGAAAATAAATGGCTTTAGGAGTTCGCGAGTTCATATTTAAATCAAATTATATCCTCCCTTAGATGGATTTTACATGGTACAGCCATGTCCGTAGTAACATAGATTTCTGAACAGTTGTTTAGCATGGCCCTCTCTTGTCTTTTGAAATCAACCCTCATTTGAGAAGATTATGTGCATCTTTAGGGTCTGTGAGTCACTGTGAGTCTGCCTGTAACTGTTACTGCCAGGGCAGGTTCAGCTAAATGAGTGCAGGCTGTACATTCTGAAGTCTGAGAGGCTTCCTTCTCAAGGGCAATCATTGATCACTGCCCAGTCTCTCAACCAATGAACGAAACACAAATAGGAACATGTTTACTATTATAAGAAAGCTTCGTTTGTATCCCAGATCTTTGTGCAAGCTTGGAAAAAACTTTTTTAAATCATCACCTTTGTTTTATGGTTCACATCTCCTATGAGGAATCCCACTGAGGACCTCATAAGAGGAGGGCCTATCCAAAAAGAAGAAGAAGTAGAAGAGGTCCTATCCAATGCCTCACAGAAAGGTCACAAGGAAGGAACACGTCGGCCAGGGTGCAGCATAGAACCAAAGGAGCACACAACATTCCTCCCGCTCTTTAATGCTTCCTCCCCCTCCCACCCCTGCCACCATCATGACCCCATCTCGGCCTTACAAATCAGGCTAGACTGAAACACATACACTGGTAGAGATGAGAGCTCTCACACACGGAATCCAGGACAGAAGAAAACCCTCAGGAACAGTAATGGGGGTAGTGATACCGTGAGGGTAAGGGGAAGAAGGGGAGAGAAGGGAGAGAAATGGGAAACCGACTATGTTCATAGTATAACCCCCCCACCCTCCACCCCCAGGGCGATGAACAACAGAAACGTGGGTGAAGGAAGACTGTGGATGGTGTAATATATGAAAATAATAATAATTTATCAAGGGTTCATGAGGGTGGGAAGGTCGGGGAGGGAGGGAAAAAAGAACAGGTAATACCAAGGGCTCAAGCAGAAAGAAAATGCTTTCAAAATGATGACGGCAACATATGTACAGATGGGTTTGAGACAATTGATGTATGGATTGCTATAAGAGCTGCAAGAGCCCTCAATAAAATAATAATTTAAAAAAAAAGGATGAGGTCTTATCACAGAGTCCTGTCTTCTGCAAACTAAGCCAACTATGGAATACATTGCAAGATCTAGAGGCAAGGATAGCAAGATTTTGCCTCAATTACCTTGGATGTGTTGCTAGGAGAGACAGGTCCCTAGAGAGGACCACCGTGCTGTAAGGGGAGAGTCAGTGAAAAATCAGAAGGCCATCAGAGTTTAGGAGCCCTAGTGGCCTAATGAATAATAGATGTAGCTGCTAGCACAAGGTCAGCACTCTAAAAATAATAATAATAATAATAATAGGGCAGTGTGACTCTGTCCTATAGGATCACTATGAGTAAGAATTCAGGTAATGACAATTGGCTTTATTTATTACTCATTTTACTTCATTTTGTGATAGATTGACACAGAGGCTGAAACCATGGGCTCAACTATAGCAATAGTACCGAGGATCAGGCAGGGCCAGGCAATGTGTTATTCTGTTAGACATAATCACAATGAATCAGAACTGACAAGATGGCCCCTGGCAGGAATTCAAATGGGTGTCTACTGAGTAGGGGTTATTAACTCCTATCTTTTACCAATAAAGGACACGAATCATAAAATAATACAAGACCTTGTCAAGCTAGGACCCTAGGTAAAATCACGTTGTTCAATGTCGCTGGCATTTTCATGACTTTTGGTCCCTGTTGCATTCATGATAGCTCTCAGTCCTTTCACACGGTGTTTTGTACAACTCCTTGACTCCGTTTTTCCCTTTCCCTAGTCCTCAGGCTAACCCTTCTTTTTCTAAAACTCTTCTAGTAACAACACATCTATGAACTCACCCTTTTCTATCTAACCCTGCTCAAAGAACGTCATCGTTCTTTCATGCAGTCAGGCTGCTAACCACAAGGTTAGCAGTTCAAACCCACCAGACACAGCCTGGGAGAAAGACGAGTCTGTCTGTTCCCCTAAAACCTTAGTGCTGTGAATTGGAATCCACTCAATGACAGTGGGTTTGATTTGGTCTCATTTTTATGTATGAAGGAGTAGAGTCACAATCCATGTACTTTTATGAGTATAATCCCTTCCCTCCAAAGTCTCTATGAATTCCGAGTGGACAGTTCAAATCGACTCAGCTATTCCATGGAAGAAATACCTGACATTCTGTCCGTCTAAAGCCTGAGAAACCACATAGGGTCTGTCTGAGTTGAAATCAACTCCGTGGCACCTAACAGCAAGTGATATGTATAACAGATACATTGACATGCACATAGTTCAAATCTAAATGAATGCATATGTGTGATATCAAGAATAGCACAATCGGTTAGAAATGAGCTAGAATCTGTTTTAACAGAAAGTATGATTGATTGTAAGCACGGAGTGCTTTGGGCTCCAGAGTTTAATGCTTGACAGCTTAAAGAGTCTGTGATTTCAACCCACTGGTTGCTTGCCAGAGACAAGGCTAGACACTGGTTTCTAAGATTTCAGCCTAAGAAACTTCGTCTACAGCATCGCTATGTGTAAACCTCTTGACCTTTTTGAACTTTGTTTCTTCAGCAAAAAAAGAAAAGAAATTTTGTAAGGTAACTGACAACTAACAGTGATACTATCACATACGTTATATATGTGTACATTAGCTCTGCAATAGAAAATGGGGTATTTACATTATGTAGTAACTATATATTCATTATTGCAACCTAATATAAACAACCAAGTATAAACAATAAACCAAACCAAACTCGCTGCCATAGTGTCGAAGCTGACTCATTGCGACACCCCGTGGGTTTTTGAGACTGGATCTGTTTACGGGAGTAGAAAGCCCAGTCTTTCTCCCACAGAGCAATTTGTGGTTTGGAACTGCCAACCACTCAGATCGCAGCCCAACTCATAACCACTACACCACTAAGACCCCTTAATTTAAAGTATAGTTTATATCATTCTTAAGAACTAAGTAGAGTCACAGCCCATGTCCTTCATGAGTATAATCCCTCCCCCCAAATTCTCTAAGAATCCCGAGTGGACTTTCACACCAAAATCATGACCTATATCGCTTAAAGTTCATTAAAAGTTTAGAGAAATGTTGAACTATCTATTCCTGTTTTGAGTCTCAAAATTTTAGCTTTGTGTTTTAAAATGTACACCTCATATGCATATGTATATATCTTCCTAACAAACATTACATCCGTTGAATACATGAAAGTAGATTTAATGAGAATTTTCTCTTTTCTTAACCCAAGAAATATTAGCAAGTCCAAAATAAAATTTAGATTCAATAAAAGGTTTTAGGCAACCAGTGTGATGTTCCGTTGTCTTCATTCTCTTTTCATTCATGTTCACATTCTCACTCATTTTTAGGTCATGATTATTTAATTCTTGGGTGGCCTATTTATTTGTTAATAATCCCCCGTTGGATCAGTTTCCATTCTACAGACTTAGCCAAGTATTGCATGAAAACACTGGTCCCCAACCCCCTTCTTTACCCCATAAAGAATTCTTAGGGAAATTTAGTTAGATTTAGAAAATTCTATCTCATTAATTTTTTTAACAATTTGATCACCTTGTAAAAGCAGAGCAAGATGGAGAAGTGAGTGAACAGTAGCACTGAGTTGCTCAGAAACTAATTCATTAAACAATAAAAACATCCAGTACAAAGATTCCAAAACTCCGGATGGCCGCTAGGGGGTGGAGAGTCAGTGTGTGCATAGAATGAGAATGACACAGGAGCTGGGAAGGCCTGCCCAGGAGCGGCTGAAGCATTTGTTCATCAGGTCTAAACACCCAGGGCTCACAGAGAAAAAGCAAATCTGAGAAAGCTGAAGCCCCATGTTTTAAGGTGGAGCTGATTGATCCTGGAGGTTTGCAGGTCATGGGACTAGGAGAGGCACAGTGATTGCTTGGTGTATGAAAGAGTGCTGTTGAAGCTCTCTGAGGCCTGAGATCGGTCACCAGGAGGACCTACAAGGGCACCAGGCCTAGGGGAATCCGTTGGACAGATAACACAGAGGGAAATCGCCTCAGTGTGACATAGAGAACTCCCACATTTTCCATAGGAGGATCAAATCCTCTTCAGCATCCCTGACCACCTAAAAACCCACCCACTACTCACGCGTATTGAATTTCAGAGATGAGGAATCCTGAACTTCTGAATCAGCACTGAGAAAAAACTAAAGATTAGAGTGTCCTCTAGTGGTTCTCTAGAGGAGATGCCAAGCCCACTACCATTCTGGCATAATGTCCCTGTGAGGTAGAGTGGAGCTGGTTCCTGGTGTGCCTGGGGTGGGTGAAGCTTTGCTGACACAGACTGCTGTACCTTTCTCCTTCAGAGTGGTCTGATGGCTCTAGGTCCTAGCCTTTTGATTGGAAGTTAGCAGTGTGAGCATTTGGCCAAAAGAGCACCCAATTAGAAAATTTCTCATTAACAGCCAGAACATAAAATGTAAAGTAAAACAAAGTTACAAATTGACAAATTACAAATTCAACAAAAACTAGAAAAACACAAAAGCACAAGAAAAGAAAGATTAATAAAAAACAAAGCCTGGAGAATATATTTATCGTGGGGGGAGGGGACAGATTAATGGAATGAATTGCTAATTTTCAGACTTTGGTGCAAAATATATTTGTACATGTAGATAGTACTCAGAAAAATAAACTAATGAGGATCAAGAAACAAATGGGAAAAACATGAGAAACAACAAAGAAATTGAAAACATAAAATGAGCAAACAAAAAACTGAAAGAAAGAGAACATCTGGCACTGAAGAAAAAGCCAGATGAATTATAAAAAGCAAAAAAACATGAAAAACTCTGCGTTAAACAAAGGGAGTAAATGAGTTGAAAGGAAAAAAATAACTAAACTTATCAAGTCTCAAAAGTAGCAAGAGAAATGATCAAAAAAAGTAAACAAGCCCAAATCGAAACATGAGATTCTTTCTCGCAGAAGATTATTGGAATCTCAGAGCACTGTGGCAACAATAAAGGCATAGAAATAATTTTTCAACAGATAATCTGAGAATTTTCCAAACCTGAACAAAGAGCCAATAAGGCAAATGCAGGAAAGCTGCATGGATCCTAATGAGAAGGATCCAAAAAGAGATCAATTCTTAGCATGGCCCTAATAAACGTTTTGAAACCAAAAACAAGGATAGAAGCAAGAAGTATGGTTTCGAGTGAAGAGGCACCTGCAATAGCAACATCATATGTAGGATATGTATAAATAAAGATAGAGGGTGATAGAGACCACAAACAACAATGGTAACCATGACTATGCGTATGACGTTTGCAGGGAATAAACCATTAAGGAAATCTCAAAAACAATGCAACATCGTTTGTAAGAAAGAAGCATAAACTTATCAAATATAGGCTGATATGTAAATGAAGATACATCTACTGATGATGTACAAATACCAACACCATCCTGATACAAATCCCAACAACATTCCATACTGAAATGGAGAAGCAAATATCATACGGAAAGAAAATAAATCCAGAAATGCTGAAGCAATATCACTTTCCCTGATATAAAACATACTATAAAACCCATGTAGTAAAAACAACCTGGTATTGGTTCAATGATAAGCACATAGAACAGTGGAATAGATTTGGGAGCATAGAATTAAACTCAACCATGTATGGATAACTGATTTTTTTACAAGGGGTCAAAATGCATTCAGTGGTGCAGAAGTCTTTTTAATAAGTGATGCTGACAAAAGTGGTTATAAACCTGCAGAAAAAATGAAACAGGTGACACACTTCACACCACACCCAAAACTCAACCAAAGACCTCAATGGTTAAGTTTCAGTGTCTGGCCCTGATACATGCTCCAGTATTAACACCAACAATAGAGAAGTCAACCATTTGACAGTTTTCTTAGAACCCCGGGAGGCACAACAGATAAATGTTCAACTACTAATCTCTGGATTGGCCCTTCTATCTCACCCAGCAGCCTCCTGGATGCATGTTCTGCAGATCTACTTTCATAAAGTTATTTTGTTGCTATCTGCTATTGGGACCCTCCCAACTCATAGGGCTTGTGTAGGACAAAGTAGAACTGTCCCTCAGACACCCCAAGGTTTTCTGTTACTCTTGCTGGCACAGTGCCTTGTTTGCTAACCAAAATGTCAGCCATTCTAATAAATCGCCAGCTGCATGGGAGATGATGTGAGTCTGCTTCAATAATCATTTGCAGCCAGAAAGTTCCATGGGGTAGTTCTATTCCATCCAATAGAGACTATAATGTGGAATCGATTTGAAGGCAACAGGCTTGGTTTGGGTTAATGTTTACAGTTTAATGTTTACAGAAACCAGGTCTTTGTTCTCCTGGGCGTTGCTGGGTAAGTACAAACCTCCAACTTGGAGGTTAACCACTGAGTGCTTAACCATTGTGCATTAGGGGTCCTTCTTAGAAAATCGTATGGAGCTGTTCTACTCTTATCAAATGGGGAGCTAGGAGTCAGACGTGGACTCAACATCACCTAATGGCAGCAACATCCTTCGCAGGCATGTCAGATCAAATGGCATAAGTGAACATGTGACTTTAACGATATGGCTTCCAGTCCCCTTTGACTGCTTAGGAAAAATAACCACTTCCTTTTTCATCACAATCTAAACAATCGTTTATTTTAACATTGCAAATATCTTCCTGGAGCATGTGCCCTTTTACAAACCAGCGATACTGTCCTGGTGGCACAGTGGTTACTCTTTGGGCTAAGCATTCGTCGGTCTTTCTACTCCCATTAAAAGTTACCTTCTCAGAAACTCACAGGGGGTTGTTCTTCCATCTCCTACAGGGTTGCAGTTAGTCAGTATTGACTAGATGGCAGTGAGCTTTGAGTTGACATTGGTCAAAGGACAATAGCAAATCGAAAGGTTAGACAGGAATTTCAGGGGACAGTGTATCTTTGTTAAAGGATAAAAGGAACAATTCAGAAAAGGAAAGTGAGACTAGTTGTACAACTTAAAGAACATAATCGAAGTCATCAAAGTGCACTTGTAGGAACTGTTAAATTAGTGTAGTGTTTTGTTCTATTGTATGTACAGACTCCAGGTCATCCCAAAACAGAATACAACTCTACCCATAATGACTAGACAATGCATATTTAATAAACATTGAGAGTACCAACATACCTTTCTCAAGGTTCCAGATAGAAGTTCAGCGGCTAAGGGATTAACTAATACTAAATAAAGCAACATAACACTTAAAAGAGTACTGTTCAAGTCACAAATAAAAGAAAGTCAAATATAATTGTTCTAAACCGCTAGCTGCTCCACGGTAGAAAGACAGAGTTTTCTACTGCAGCAGACGTTTACTCTCTGACATTGACAGGGGCAGTTCTATCCTGTCCTGTATGCTTGCTATGAATCGGCATCCACTCAATGGTAGAGTTTAGGTTTCTTTTGTTTTCTAAACCAAATAATTCAGGAGGAGATGTTTACTACTGTTAACTATTTTATGTTCTTGTGAGTTATCTTTTCAGACTCGTGGATCCTCGGTTCGGTGTAAAGCTGCCTCACAGGGTTTCCAAAGCTGTGAACCTTTGGAAGCAGATTATCAGCCCCATCTTCTGACATGCCTGGGGCGGTTCAGGTCACTGAGGTTTCAGGTGATAGTGCTTTAGCCTCTGTGACACTCAGTCACTCTATGTAAGTATTTAGATTATAAAAAAGAAGAAATCATTTCTATCTGGGGATATTTACAGATCCTTGTGCGTAATTGTCAGTGGTGCACATATTAATGTTTGTTTAATCCTTTGTCTTCCAGTTTTGTTTAATTTTCAGTGAAGTAAGTAAATAGTAAACCTCAACTAAATTGGGCTGATTCAATGCACTAAACTAAACTGCACTATCATTTTAGCTATGCTTATTAAGGTCATGACTCACTGAATCTCAAAATAGAATTTAAATGAAGCTAATGAGACAAAGTATTTGAACAAATCATATTTTAGGTCTACATACAGCATAATAGGCAGGTGAAATTAAACATGCCAAATGAAATTCCCTTTTATCTTAAACATATGTACTGCCCAACACTATCTGAAAACAATCATAAACCACCAGGATGATTTAATTCTGTAATACCTACATTGTTATCTTCTATTACTAATTATAAGAGACAAAAATATGACTTATGCAGAAATCCTACATGATCATTAATTTAACTTCTGGTCAAATTTTCATTTTCCATGAAATTTAAATATCATTAGAACTACAGTGGGGTCAGAAACAGAATAAAAATATATATTTAGTATTTTCTTCTATCTCTAATTACAGATCTTTGCCCATGATGATTTTGTCAAAAGTAAAGAAAGACTAACATACCATTGAATATAGAGGGAAATTATAATTTTTTACTTTTAAAAATCTCCTAACTTTAAAAATAGGCAAAAAGCTATTTTTGCTGGTTTTTAATATCTGACACTTTTTGGAAATGCTTAGCTATAGTTCACAATTCACAAGTCATTCCTATTTGGGGTAAAATAATGCGAATCTCAAAAAAACAAAGGTGAGATAGAGCCTTCCTATCTTGTAACCATGAAGCGCTTGGTGGTTTAGTGCTTTTGAGTTGGGCTGCGATCTGCATGGTCAGCAGTTCGAAACCAACAGCAGCTCCTTGGGAGAAAGACTGGGCTTTCTACTCTACAAACAGTTACTCTCTCTGAAACTACAGGGGTCACTATGAGTCAGCATTGACTCGGTGGTAGTGAGCATGGTGTCACCATTTGTAGGAAAGTAGGAACTTAACTCAATGGCAACTAGCAACAAAATAACGTGTTATTATAAATAAGCTTGAACAAATATTCAGCATAAAAAGCAGAGGACTGTTATTCTAGAAAGTTAAACCTGCAATGGGAGACAAGAAGGCTACACACAGTACATTACAATTTGGAGAAGTGGACCAAATCGTTCTTCGAAGGTTCCCTGTTTTATTGTTCATATGTTTTGTTGTTGTTTCTGTAAAGATCTTTTCAAATGTATGTCACTGTTCTGGAATCCAGTGACTAGATGGGCTTATTATGAATGCCTATGATTAGAATGAGCCATCCAAATGTGATCTTAGGAACCCAGAGAGTTGTAGAAGTGATTTCTTATACATTAAATGGCCTCTACTTATCTTAGTTTTGAATTCTTGCGTGTGTTTTGCCAACTCTGTCTTGTCTCTCACTCTGTCACAAGTCTTTCTGATTCATCACTTCCTGCTAACATATCATTTTAAATAACTAAAACTGAAATAATATATCCCATTCCTTAACATCTCAATTCTGGCTGAGAATGAGAATCAGCTGAGGAGGTTGGATTGGTTTACTATTTTTGCTTTGTATCTCAATGTTGAACATCTACCTAGTCATATCACAGCATTTCTGAAGCAGTGAGGCCAAGTTGAAGCAAAAGGATCTGTCAAATTTCTTTTTGTTGTTGTTTGTGCTTTTGTTTTGGTTTCTAAATTTAACCCCCTTGCATTACTCGTTATTGTCCACAATTAAGAAAGAGTAAGAACTCTAGTTTGAAAAGCAGGCATCTTCTTTAAAACAGTTGTACATTTAACCTTTAACCAATAGTAGGGGGCCTCTCTTGAGACAGTTAAACTTTTTTCTCAATATCCTATAAATTATTTCCTTCAATTTAGAAGTGCATAAGATGGAGCAATATTTGTAAAGTCTTTTGTCACAGAAAAACCACACCACCATATTTTCATGACCAAAAGTGAACTTGAAAGACACATGAATTTGTTTACTCATTAATTATTTACTGAATAACTTATATGGTAGGCATCATACTGTGTGCCCAATAACAAATGCAAAATCAATACTACAATATATACAATATAAACAATAAAGCCATTGACTTCACGATATTGCAAGGTCACCAGTTCAAAACCTCCAGCCCCTCTGAGGGACAAAATGAGGCTTGCTATTCCCAGACAGAATTACATTCTCAGAAACCCACCAGGGAAGTTCTGTGTGTTCTATAACTTCACCCAATGAGTTGGAAATGGTTTGATGGAGGTGGGGGTGAGGTTTTTTGGAATTTCAGTTCTAAAATTACTAATCAGATTCTTTTATTTATAATCAATGATTTATTAAAAGAAATGACTTAAGAAAGTTCCAAAAGTCTATTTTTTAAAAAGGAGGAAAGTGAATCTGAAATGGCCTTACTTTTGTGACAAACAAGTTCACTTCAAACAATAACACACACACACACACAATAAAAAACCTAGTTGGTTGCTGTACAAAAATGACCTATCATCCTATCTATGGGGACTCATGTACTCTGTTTCAGTACCAATTTGGCCTCGTGCATAAAACGCAAAAGAGCAGCAGCCTTCAATATTGAACTAGCTAATACTGAAAGGGGTAACAATTTTCCTGTAATCTTTATGAGAGCAATTGACACTGGACAGTGCAAATCTAGAATCACATCTTGGATTTAATTGTTATTTAATACCAGCTTACCCAGTACTTGTCTTTGATGATATCAGCATTTTTGGAGAATATATCTGATGGAGCATTTTATTGTCCCTTCTTCCTACTGGAAAATCTTTTACTGAAATTTAGCCTTGCATCGAGATTGTAGGATATTTTGATATTTTATGTCTGTGAGTCTTGGAGACCTGTATCATAAGTCAAATGCATAATCTTATATGAGGACCACATGAGAGATTCAAAAAGATGTGGAATGAATATGGAGAAGTCCTGAAGTCATAAAATTTAAAAAATGAGGTAACTACAGGCTTCAATCTACTTATTAAAGATGTGAGGAGCTATGGACTAGCTGTTGATGTAGGAGAAAACAGGCAAAGACTAGATCCTTGAGGTCTGATAAAGCCTCATCATAGATAAGAAGATGCAGCTGCCCGGTGTAGTGGAAAGCAAAGTAAGGAACTCATACAGAACTTAATGTTAGCAATTTATAATCTTAATAATGACACTGTAAGCATTACAACTCTGCCATATGGCTGGCTAATATGGTGAGATAAAACATTCATAAAAGCCATCAAGAAAATGGTACCATCAATCATTTTTAATAGTATACCTGGGCCAATAGAAATTGCAGTGAAAAGTTAGAAAGGGAAAAATCACAGAACCTTTCCCATGGGAAGTACTCATGGTTGTGAGCTGAAACAAAGGCATACAAATTTATCGTAATTCTAGCTAAATTTGGTTGTGGTCATTAGGTTGCATCAAGTCCATCTGACTCACAGAAACTCCATGTAATGGTGTAGGACTGCCTTTTAGGGTTTACTTTTAGGGTTTTCTAAGCTATCGTCTTTCTGAGAGTCAACTGCCATCTCCTGAACAGTGATGCGATGTACACGACTTTGTGAATATCTGTGAATTGGAAACATTTAAAGGATGAGTCTTGTGACAGAGGAATCGTATCTTAATTAAG
>NW_022109767.1:4022192-4024996 GCF_000313985.2 Echinops telfairi | reverse complement strand
CGCAACCCTTTAATACAGTTCCTCATGTTGTGGTGATACCCCCACACCCAACCTTAATTTATGTTCGTTGCTAATTCATAAATGTAATTTTACTACTGTTATGAATCGAGCGACCTCTGTGAAAGGGTTGTTCGACCCCCAAAGGGGTCACAACACACAGGTTGAGAACCACTGCTCTCAGCAATGTAGAACTGCCCCTGTGGGTTCCGGAGACTAGAACTTTTTATGGGACTAGATAGCTTAGACTTTTCCTTGGAGCGGCTGGTGATTTCCAACTGCTGACCTTGAATTTAGCCCATCAGTGTAAACTTTCCTGGATCCAAAAGTAGCTATACCATTAGAAGAGCAGCCGCAGAACCAGGAGCCAGAGTCTGGAACAGAGCAAAGGACATCAGAAGAAGTCGAACTCTTTTGTGAAGGAAGCTGGCTTGTGGAGTGGGATACCTCTGGGCACTTTATTGGGGAACTTGGACTTGCTGACCCACAAATAGTGGAACTGAGTGCCTTTTGTCTGAGGTTTACTGAGTGGAGTGCCTCTGGACACTTCGTTCAAGGAACTCGGTTTGCTGACCCACAGAACTTGAGCTGAATTGCATCATATTGATACTTATAGCATAGTGGTATACTTTTAGAGCATTTGTATTAGTAGACTTGACAGAACTCTGTAGCATGTCATGATAAACAACTCAACCCTAAGAATTTCTCATTGTCATTACAACTTCTTAACTTCCCTAATAAGCCCTTTAATCATGAATTTTGTCTTTGAGTCTGTGTGGTAGTTACATAATCTGGTGTCAATTTGGGACTTGAGAGGATTAAGAGTGAAGGGGTGGAGTCTAGTCTGTCAATCGGGTCATTGCCAATGAAGCTGCTATGTGGGCATGGCCTTCCTCTGAGCATTCTGGGAATTCCTGGATTTCTTCCTTGGAGGCAGGAGAGACTTTCTCGGCTGACTCCCTGAGAGATACTCTACCAACAAGATACATGGAACTACACTAGAGCCTCTCAGCCAGAGAAGCCATGTGAAGAGCCCTGCCAGCCCTGAGATGCTTATACCACCACTGGATCCAAAGACTTTCTACCCACTGGCCTGTGATTGTCCTGCATATGGCACCATTGCATGTGTTTCATGAGTCTGAAGAGGACTTTATAGATTGGTATCGGATATATGGGCTAATACTGCATTTATGGGCTTGGACTGGACTGGATTGAGATGCTTTCTTAATATACAAGTACCCTTTTTATAGAACTCTCTCTTGTATACATATGTGTCTCTATGATTTGTTTTTCTAGTCTACCCTGATTAACACAGTCTGTATAGGCATTGTAATGGATATTAGAATCCAAAGAAGTAAAATAGAGAGCATTAAGACATTACACAGATACAATCGCACCACTGCCAAATGACACTGATTTTAAAATAAACAAAACCCAGAAAACAGGTAACAGTGTTGGTGAGGATTTGGAGAGTTTAGACCCCTTAGCCTTTATTGGTGGGGATGTAAAATGATACAACCATTATGAAAATAGTATAGTGCTTCCTAAAAACAAACAAAAAAACCCAAAAAATACAAACACCTTGTTAGCTATAGCAAATCTATTCCTTGTTAATCGAATGAAATCTACTCCTAGAACTCTAATGAAAGAAACATAGACAGACATATGTACACCCATGTTCAAATAGCATTATTCACAATAGCAAAAAATGGTTATCTAAGTGCCCATCAGTAAATGAATAAATATATTCACAATCATGGAGCAGATTCCAACTCAGAGATCCTGTAAGACAAAGTAGTATTGCCCATTTGGGTTTATGGGATCAGACGGCCTCATCTTTCTTCCATAGAGTGATCGGTGGTTTTGATCAGGTGACCTTGATGGTTAGCTTGTCCAATTCATAGCCACTATGCCACCATGGCTCCTTTACCTATCAGATGAATGTTTATGCAAGATGTGTTATATGCATATAATACTATGCAAGCATAAAGAGCAATGACGAGCTTGCAAAACATATAATGAATAGATTTGGAGACCACAATGTATGATTGTGTTTTTATTAGACACAAATATATATAGTGCATATATAATGCACATATATCACATAGAAAGAGAATGGTAAGGTTCGAGGATCAGAAAGTATGTCCAAGGCACCTCTTTCATAGGCCCATATAGGCCAAGTACCATTTACCCTCGCTAAGTCACCCTCATTAGTACTCTGATGTTAACCAAAAGGCAGGCAGTTCTAATTCACAGGGATAACGACATTGTGATATGCTTCTTTCAAAAAACCTCAAAAACCAGATGGGGCAATTCTATTTCATATGGGGTAGCAGCTATCAAAAAACATGTCGAGAATCTATATCTATAACACAAGTAAGGTGTAGAGTATTTCATTTCAGGGCTTTATCATTTTAATAATTAAACTCTACCCATCACAATCATTTGTTAAATGACTAGCAATTGGGGATATTATATATGTTTGTAGTTATACATACACATTGACATATAAAAATCCAAAAAAATCCCCAACCTTCTATTATTGAGTCAATTACAACTCAGAGGGTTTCTGAGACTGTGTTGATTTACAGATACAGACAGCCGCATCTTCTCCCAGTTGAGGGACTAAGGGGTTTGAATTGCCAACCTTGCAGCTAGCAGTCCAATAATTTTCCACTAGAGATGCAAATTTGTACATATTCTTAGTTATTTTTATCTATGTATTCTATCTAAATATATTAGTATATTTTACATATATAAATTTTATATAAAATGCATACTTTGCATCTATTTGTAGAGAAAACTCA
>NW_022109767.1:4019716-4021762 GCF_000313985.2 Echinops telfairi | reverse complement strand
TAATAACATTTGTTCTACTTGCACACTGATATTTCTCCTTTTGCTATTGCTGTTTCTATCATTATCACTGATTTTGCTGCATCTGGGAGCCAGGATGCACTTCATGATAATGTTTTTAAATGAAAATTAAATAGAGACAGTGTTTCAACACGTGAGATACACAGTATACAAGATTAAATTCTGCAGCCTATGAATTAAAGTATACAGTGTTATACAGTACACATTTTAGATAGAAATCAACACAGCACCTACATACGACAGTAACACAGACATTTATTATGATTGTTAAGACATATTGAAATGTTTCAACAATCTGATGAGGAGCAGAAACACTCATTCATCTATGTCAAGAAAGATGGAAGTCAGCTACATGACCAACCAACTGGAAGCGATCCATGTTTGTGTCCATTCCAAAACAAAGGCGACCTAACAGAGTGAGGAGATTATCCAACAATTGCATTAAGACCACATCCAAGAACAATTTTGCAAAATATCATTCAGCAATGGTCGCAGCAGTACGTGAATGGGAAGCTGAGAGAAAGCCAAGCTTGATTCACAAAAAGACATGGCAAGAGGGTTATCATTGCTAACATTTAGTAGATCTTGGCAGAGAGATGTTTACTTTTGTTTGGTTGATTGTGTAAACACATTAAAGTGTGTGGATCCTAAAAAATTATGGATAACATTGGGAAGAATGTGAATTCCAGAATACTATATTGCGCTCATATGGAACTTGTATATGAGGCAAGAGAGAGTCATTAAAACAGAATCAAAGAACACCGAATGGTTTAAAATGAGGAAAGGCAGGCATAGGAGTGTATGGTCTCACAATACTTATGCAAACTGTGTGATGTAGGAACAAATCTGAGAAGCTGGACCAGATGAAGAAGAACCTGCTGTCAGGATTGGAGGAAGACTCATCAACCACCTACAATAAGCAGATGATGCAACCTCGGGTCCTTAAAGCAAAGAATTGAAGTATCACCACTGAAGATCAAGGAATGCATGTCTGGATTATACCTCATTGTAAAG
Source organism: Echinops telfairi (assembly GCF_000313985.2). Lineage (NCBI taxonomy): Eukaryota > Metazoa > Chordata > Mammalia > Afrosoricida > Tenrecidae > Echinops > Echinops telfairi. Next base: position 4,020,730 of record NW_022109767.1, on the reverse strand, counting down.
GAAGCAAAATCTTTACAACTGGACCAACAGACAGCACCATGATAAATAAAGACTGGAAGTTGTCAAATAATTCATTTGACTTGGCTCCTCAGTCAAGGCTCATGAAAGCCTGAGTCAAGTGTGGGGCATATTTGCTGCACAAGACCTCTTTAAAGGGTTCAAGACCAAGAAGGTCAGTTTTGAGACTATGCATCACCTGATGCAAGCTATGGTCTTTTCAATCGCTTCCTGTGCACGTGAGAGTGGGACACTGAACAGGGAAGACTGAAGAGGAATCAATGCATTGCAAACATGGCCAAGCCTATTGAAAATGCCACTGGCTGCCCAAAGATCAAACGGATGTGTCTCCAAGCAACAGCCAGAGTGCTTCTTGGAAGAAAGGATGGCAAGACTGTGTCTCCTGTACTTTGAACAGGTTTTCAGGAGAGACTCATTTCTATAAAAGAGCATTATTCTTGGTGAAATGGAAAGTCGGTGAAAAAGACAGAGACCCTCAAGGAGATGGAGTGACACGGTGGCTGCAACAATGGATTCAAACATAGCAGCAGTTGTGAGGATGGTGCAAGACCAGGAGTGGTTTCATTCTGTTGTACCCAAATAAGGTCACTAAGATTTGTCTGATGGGTTATATAGGTACTGGATAAATAATGTTCAGAATTATATTGTATCTTCATATTGTCCCATTATGTACCTAGCAGCCCAGTTATTTGGTGCGTGAGGGTCATGAGGAACATGTGTTTCATGTGGGATGCTGTTGCATTTGATATGTCCTATGCTATCCTATTAGTATTTCTGAACTGCAGGCACTATAACTTTATAGGACTGTGGAAGTAAGAAGGGTATTCCCCCCAAAACAGGTTTTTTTTCTACGCTATGTATTTATTTATTTTAACAAAACAAACATCCTCTTCAAAGTACTCTCCATTACAGATAATACATTTGTCAAATCTGCAATTTCATCCTTGGAAACATTTTCGAAACTCATCTGTTTGGATGACTGACAGCCCCTCCCTC
>NW_022109767.1:4017745-4019475 GCF_000313985.2 Echinops telfairi | reverse complement strand
CTGGGTCTCTTTGAAACGGTGCTTTCAAACACAGCATGTTTCCACTCGATGCTCTTTTTCCTGGTCAGTCAGAACCTGAGAACAAATTTCCCAGTGACCCTTTTAATCCCAAATCTTCCATTAAAATTCACTGAACTGAGCTCCAAGCACTGTCCTTGTAAGCTGTGTGCAACATCACAAGAATTTCTGTGGCATTTTTTCCGGAGCAGAACACTAAATCTCACAGCTGCACTCTTTTCTTTTAAATTGGCCATCACAAAAATTGAGGTTCGCATGAAACTGCTTTTACGAAAAAAATTCGCTGTGACCAGAGAAACCCTGGGTGCACTCAGTCACAATGAGTTGCTTGATGCTCACTTAGTGGAAACAATGCGTACTATAAAAGCTCCACTGTGGAGCTTCCCCCCACCCCCCATTTTTGTTTTTGTTTTTTGGATACCCTCTTTATATGCAGTCAGATCTTTCATGAGCTATCAATAGGAATTTGGGTGAGATGTCATAAAGTAAATGGGAAAAATAAAGAATCTCTAGTCAAAACATGGAGGACTATGCAGCACTGAAAAGCCGGACAATCACATGAAACACGTCGCTTCATAGGAAGAGTTGGAAGGAATCATGTTAAGCACGTAAGCCAATCTCAAAAGGACAGGTATAAGATGAGTCCCCTGATGTAAGTACAATCAGCATGGCAGGAATAGAAAAACAGACGCTTATCTCGCAATAAATGAGTGGAAGCATAGGTAGTCGGGGGGAGGGCAGACCAAACCCAGGGAGGTACATTTGATTCCAACATAAAGAAGGGGCAAGGGGGAAGTTGGAGGGAGAATGGGGTGCGGAGAAACTGAGATGATGACATGTGGGGAACAGGACACTAATCCACCCAGGGGGAGAGTATTGGTTGTGTTCCCACAGAACTGGAATGTGCATACAGACCCCACCATGACGTGCCAAACCAGGAAGGCAATGTAACATGGGGAGGAATCCATAAAACGACTGGGCTATATGCCCGACCCCAACCAGAATCAGCCTGACGCCCACCATTGAAGGGAGTACCACAGAAAATGAAAATAGACCATCTGGTGAGGGAAAGGAACCAACCTACCATACCCAGAAGGAAGTTGAACCAAATGAAGGGGGATGAAGGGAGTGGAGCACACCATGGCCCACCAAGCTCAGAAGACAAAAGCCCTGCTCAGAACGGCTAATGCACAGCCGGCCCCACTGCGAGATACAACATCCTACACTGACCCATTGTCCTACATGGGACAGCACTGGAGACACAGCGTGGGATGTGTGACTGAGCTGACCCCACCACACTGAGGCAAAACACTAAAGGCATGCAATAGAACAGCAGTGGGAGCCGAGCAAGGAAGTCCTGAGGGAGTATCAAAAATAGACTTTGGGGCCAGGGCTGGCACCCCATCAGACTCGTCTGGAAAACACTCCTAAAGGTCAACAAACAGACCTTGAACTATTAACAGGCTTTTCTTTCTTTCTTCCTTTTTTTCCCTTCTTTTAGATTTTGTATGTCGTTGGCTTTTTTGTTTGTTAGTTTGTTGTTGTTGCTGTCATCATCATCTTGTTTTTATGTGTCACTTTGGTGCTGTTGACGCCATCCGCAATTTTATGTGCATATTATTATCTCTGCAGGTCTATTTAGGTAAGATAGGCTGGATAAACAATGTGGAGAAGAAAACAACAGGACCAACGGTTCCGGGGGACATGGGAGA
>NW_022109767.1:4015238-4016464 GCF_000313985.2 Echinops telfairi | reverse complement strand
CAGTGTAAGAGATGATAAAATAATAATTTATAAATGATCAAGGGTTCATGATGGAAGGGGAGCGGGGAGGGAGGGGGGAAAAAAAGAAAAATGAGGAACTGAATCCAAGAGTCCAAGCGGAAGGCAAATGTTTTGAGAATGAGGAGGGCAATGAATGTACAAATGTGCTTTACACAATTGACGTATGCGTGGATTGTGATAAGAGTTGTATGAGCCCCAATAAAATGATTTTAAAAATTCAAAACCAACAGGTTATTTGAATATGTAATTCTAAATATTGGTGCTAAAAGATAAATTGTGTTAATTTGCTCTGCAACTCACGATTATTTGGGTATGAGTCTTAATGGCACCTCGCAACCACAATCGCAGCTAGAAAGATTTCATTACATTTGTAGTTCCATTTTTTATTTCTATTGAATTGAACAGGAGAGGGCAAGTTATAATCTAAGAACTATACACATTTATAACCTAAAACCAAAAACAACTTTTATCTTCCTCACTAATCCAACCAATACAAAGTAAAAACCAAGTAGATTTTAAGTTGGCAGTATGAGAGGGCTTCAGAAAGTTCATGAAAAAAAAGTCATAATCTTTTAATTCAATTTTTATAATAATTTTGAAACCCACTTGTATGGAGGAAAAAATGTAAATGCGTATTAGCAATGACACGGAAATACATTTGAAGTCCTTTAAAATATTGATTTCTCTTTATCAAATAACTCCAATGTTATGAAGTTTCATAAAGAAATAATCAGGTAGGCAAAGAGATTTATCTGCACAGTGTTGGCTGCAGTATTACTTACTTTAGAGAAATGATACAGCAACATGTATAAAATACGGTACTATCTAAAATAGATAACATCTAAATCAAATAAAAATTATTCATACAAAAGAATATTGTCCATATCTTTTTCATAGCACCTTTGGAATACTAATTTAATAATAAATGCCCATGGAGTGAAGTATGAAACTTTAGTTATGTTGATTTATTTGTTGGATTACACTTATTTTATCTCTAATATTCTTGTTGTTTTTACTGATATTTATATAGAAGTTATTCATTATGTCATACAAATTTTATCTTCCAAAAATATATTAAATGTAGAAATAGTTTAAATAGATACAGTTTAAATAGCTAGTTTGCATTATTTTCTTTAAACAAATTTATTTTAATCTCTCACTACTTTTAAGCCCATACTGAACCATTATTATTGAAGAACATTTTA
>NW_022109767.1:4013392-4014681 GCF_000313985.2 Echinops telfairi | reverse complement strand
GTTTGGGTATTCAGGTCATCCTTGAAAAAATACTATCAAGGTTGATCATTATCATGTCACACAAGTCCAAACTTAACAATCAGCAATTGGGATATAGGACTTGTGAGTTAAAATTTTTTTATTTGGAAACAAGGATCACTTGGGATTCAAAATCCTGAAGTAAGTGTCCCATTCTCTCTATTCACGTGCATTTGCACAACTTTCTGGTCACTGTGATGAAATTGGTTAACTATCTTTGTCTACACAGTTTTGTTTGTTAAAGGCATTGATCTTCACCAATACACATTTGGGCATCAGCATTATGTGGTATTGCATGACCAAGCACACAACTCCAGTCCTGCAGGGAGCTACGGCGAGCAGCGAGACAGCAGAGACCAACATGAATCTTACTGGCATCCTCAGCAATTGCAAACAGAGTTTATAAACTTGTAGATATTGAAAAAGTGATTACTGTCCCTAATGTGTAATGAGCAATTGCAGAGTTGCTCATTAAAACTGAACTATGCAGGAAAACATTCTCCATTCCTCACATTGGTGAAATAACTTTTCTCCCAATAGTTAATAGTTATTGTTTTTTGCTTATTATAACTGAAATGTAGTACTCCATTTGAATACTATAATTTACATAAGAAGACCAAGAAAAGTATTATAATAAAATGTGCAAAAGCCTAGAATTGGAAAACCCAAAAGGAAAGACATACTCAGTATATATCAAACTCAAAAAACTCAAGAAAAGCTCCAAGTTTCAATTGCAATATTGAAAGATTCAGTGGGCAAAATATTAAATGGTACAGGATGCTTTAAACGAAGATGAAAAATAAAACCCACCAAGACACAAAATAAATGTACCAGAAAGGATTAGTTGTTAGTCAACCATTTTAAGTGGTACCATGTCATCAACGACCAGCGGTACTGAAGGAAGTGATCCACACTGCACTGAAGCATCAGCCCAAAACAAGACTTCAGGAATTGATGGAATGCCCATTGAAATGTTTCAACAAGCTCAAGACAGAGTGCAAGAAAAATGTGGAACAGAATTCAAAATCACAACACAGAGTAGGGCTGCTGGTCACCTTGAGACTGGTAAAACATTCAAGACTAGGTTTCTCATGCATCTTCCAGGTTTAGAAGTGAAAACATTACCATGTTAAAATAATTAACCATTTAAGATCCAAAGGGCATCATTTGCACATAGAAAACTCCATGGTCCAGTGTGGGTTTTATTTTCACATTTTTTCCCATTTCTCTCTTCATTATGCTCATGTTTCTAGTTCTATCCCTGCTGTAAT
>NW_022109767.1:4003393-4012682 GCF_000313985.2 Echinops telfairi | reverse complement strand
GTCTCTAGCGACTGCTCTAAGAGCTCTGTGAGTTGCCTTCACTGACTGGTTGCTTAGACTGAAAACATCTTGTAGCCCCGTGTAAGCTCCAGGAATTTTCAATTTAGACTTCTCTCACACGAGTGGAAACGGATATTTCTCATGGCTGTGTGAAGCCTCAGCCTATAGATGGGACACTTAATGTTCTGGAACATTTTCTCTGCATCGATTGCTCCTTTCTAACACTGTCCGTCTCCACATGATCCAACTCTGCCTTCTAAATGCTTAATCCAGCGAGTCTCTTGGGCGCTGCTTGAATGTGTTCATTCTCTCCCAAAGTCCCGAGAGCTACTTCAAGCAGAAATCTAGCACAACAAGCATAGTATTCGCCTTGATTATGTTCCCTCTCTCACAGAGCGCTTTCTCAGCAAAGCTTTCTCTCTTCAAATATTTTTCCCTACTTCAATTTTTTTTTTCCAAACATAACTGCCTGTCGTCCAGCATCTGAAAACAGCTGGTTCAAATATCCTGCTGAGTTCTGTATTTTCTTCTGGCAGAAAAACCACTTAGGTGATGCCAGTTAGTACAACCTGGCTGGAAGCAGCTTCCGTGGATAGCTGTTGTTTTCTGCAAGAAAACTGTAATACAGATTTGAGCGATCTATTAGTTTTGTAGCACTGTCTTAGGAGTCCTGGTGGCATAGTGGTTACACAAGGTCCATATTTCTAAATCACCAGCCACTCTGTGGGGTAAAGATGAGGCTTTCTACTTCCATAAAGAGTTACAGTCTTGAGTCAGAATTCACTCAAAGGCAGTGAGTTTGGTTTGGGTTTGAGAGCTGCTGTAATAAATACCACAATCTTCCAGCTCAAAACAACAGAAGTTTATTCTCCCCTTTCTGCTGCTGCTGCTGTTGTTGTTGTTGTTGTTAGGTGATATTCAGTCTGTCCTAACTCATAGGTACCCTATGTAGAACCAAACACTGTGCAGTCATACACCGTCTTCACAATTATTCCTAGGCTTGCGTCCATTGTTGCAAGAATTCAAGACATCAAGACCCCGTTGGGGGTTCTTAAGAGAGAATCTCTTCCATGCCGCTGTTCTAGCTTCTGATAGTTGTCAGCACGTCTTGGCGTGACTTTGCTTATAGATTTATCATTTCAACCCCTGCCTCCCTTTACACATCTTATTTCTGCGTGTGTCCTTTTCCAAATTTCAATTTTCTCATAAGGACACAGTCATTGGGTTATGGCCTATCCTAATCCAGTCTGACCTCTTTTGAACTTTGGGATACATTTGCAAAGATCCCATTTTCAAATAGGTCACATTCACAAGTTCCAGTGAGACTTGAATTTGGAGGGGGGTGGGGATGGGGGTGGGGGGAGGATGTCACTATTCAACCCAATGCATAGAATCCACAGAAAAGGATGAAGGTCTCTTTCAAAGGGGTGATCGAGTTATCACCTCATAACCATAGCAAATGATTGATCATCTTAACCATTAACATGGAAACATCCTCCTCTTCATTTATGTTTATTCTGAGTCAGGCAAATAATATAGCAATTCTGAAAGTTATTGCCCAGGCCCTCCAGAAAATGCAAGGGTAAGTCAAACTGCATTGCTATAAAATCATAGACACTTTTATGACACAAACAAACAAAAACGCAGATGTGAAGCTGTTGTTTTCTTGGCATGTATTCTATCTAGGTCTATACACTCTGAAGGCTGATGCCATCATCCTCCCCTTTCCCCCAAAGATTTTATGGTCTCTGATGGACACCACGTCAAAATGACACATTGGGCACTATGTAGAGAATAAAATGATCTCTTCCCTCCCTCCCTCCTTCCTTCCCTTTCTTTTTTTATTACAGTTCAGGAAACAAAAAGAAGTTTGACAGCAAGATCTGCACTATACAGTTGATGAGGGTTACGTTTCCCAAGGAAATTCTCATAGGATGGACCTTCACTTAAAGAATGACCAGGTGAATTTTCATGACAGGAAAATAAAATCCTTTTCTGGCCTTTTTCTTACCTGTGTAGTTTTCCATTTTCTTCAAACTGCTTCCTGATAAGCCTGCATGTTTGTCCTGGGTCCCCCGAGAAAATCTATCTGTATTCCTTTGGGAATTCCCCAATCTGCCACCATCACCCTCGTACTGACTGATCAGCCTGGAATGAAACGGATCCAGCAGACTTGCCGGCAAGCCACGATTCTTGTTTGGACCTTTTTGAGAAGGCACCCCAATAATAAGACAAGCATGATATCGGGACAGCTAGTTTCACTGATCACAGAATCAGGTTCATGTTTTGTTACAATAAACCTTTGCAGGAATGACAAGGAACCCCATGATCTCTGTTCTTTGACTGTCTCTAGTACCCTCCTACACTTCTGAATACTTGGGTTAGAAAGAAAAATTTTAAATTACATAAAAAGACCTAAAGACACAGAAACATATGGAAAGAATAAAAGGAAGGCAGGGATAGAGGGACATAAAAGGAAGAGAAGCGAAATAAGGAATGGTTTGTCTATTTTTTTTTCCCTCACTCAGTCATTTCAACCATAACTGTGAAGTCAATGTAACCCAATCCCCAATCTTCTCTTTGTTCTAATTATGTTTTGAATTCTGTAACACCCATAATTAAGTCAATTCATGTACAAAAATAAGAGAGAGAGAAAATAAGTGTCCACTTTAGATGATTTAGGAAGAAATAAACATAATGACTACTTTCCATTCCCATTACAGTGATGATGGGTGAGAAGAAATATGGGCTGTGAAGATATTTAGATTTTTAGAACGAATGTCATTTATTGCTACCAAATAATGCTATTTACTTGTCTTCTCAAATGCTTTTACCTTCTTTAAGGAGCCTTTACAAACTAGCACTGCCCTCCTGCACCACACACATTAAGAAAAAATAAAATAAATAAAAAGTTTCAAATAAAACTATATGACCCTATTTGGCTTGAAGGCCCCTGGTAGTATAGTGCTTAAGCGTTTGCCTGCTAACCTAAAAGCCATTGGTTCAAATTCATCAGTGACTTCACAGGGCAAAAAGCAGCTTGGCTTGTCCATTAAGATCACAATCTTAGGAAGGCTATGGGGCAGTAGAGAAATGATGAGTCTGAATCAACTTGACATCAGAGTTGATCTGGTTTGGTGGAGTTTCAAAATGCTTGCTCCAAAATATTTATAATAATTTTCCCTGTACCTGTTATTAATGCCAAGACATTGATATTTTTTATCACAGAGATTAATATTTTCCAGACTCATATCCTTAGGTTAATTATCCTTTCCTTATCTTTTAAAATGCATTAAATATAATTTTTCATCTGCCATGCCATTATTCAAGATGACAAGCCACTAAGTACTCTTCCTACTTATTTATATTATATAGCTTAACCTAACTTTCCATTACGAACAAAAACAAATAAACTTGATTCTCTAATTCCCCTTAAGAAAATATAATTTCATTAGGGCAATATTTTAGAAAAAGAAGCAGTGTTTCTCTCAAATAAGCCAATTAAATGAGAATATATACTTTATCTGAAACATAATCTATACAGACTTTAGGAAAAATTGCATTGCATATATAATAAAAGTGTATTTGTCACACCTTGGAACCTCACCAAACACGACCTTGTGACATGTAATAGAATGGAGTAATCTGAGATAAGCCAGCACCTAGGAAAGGTGCAGCTTTGGAGAGAAGCAGATGCTAAGGAGATAGTCCCAGATGAGATGCTCAGAAGTTCCATCTGATAGAAAGAAATGGGGACCAGAAACTGTGGAATGCAATAAGCACCAGGAACACTCATAGAAAGCCACAGAGTTTTCAATGCAACGATGTTGTTGTTTACTGTGGCCCAGTAGGTTCTGGAGTCACAAAGCCCTCATTCCACTCGAAGTGAGCTCCATCGCATTCCCTTGGCTGGAATATTTATGGGAGCAGATTACCATAGCTTTCTCCGATGGAGCACCTGGTAATTTCAAACTACTGACCTTTCCTTTGGCAGCCAAGTGCTTAACAACTCAACGACCATGGCTCTTTAAAATTGTGTTGTTGTTGTGTTATTGCTGATAGGTGCTATTGAGTTGCTTCTGACCCATCGTGACCTTTATGCACAGTGAATAAAACTGTCCAGTCCTGCTCCATCTTTATCATTGTTCCTATGTTTGAGACCATTGTCTCGGTCTCTTGTGTCAATCTATCTATGTGGATGCCTTTCTCTTTTTCTCTGCCCCTCTACCTTACCAAGCATGATGTCCTTCTCCAGGGACTGATCTCTCCTGGGAACCTGTCCAGAGTCTATGAGACAAATCTCGACATCCTTGCTTTCAAGGAGCACTCTGGCTGTACTTCTTCCAAGACAGATTTGTTTGTTCCTTTGTTATGGTTCTTTTCCAGTACCATAATTCAAGCTCATCAATTCTTCAGTCTTCCTTATTCACTATCCTACCTTCACATGCACATGGGGCGATTGGATAGGGTCAGACTCACTTTAGTAAATTGAAAAAGGAATTTATTATAAAGTGCAAGAATTCATCTCCTTCTATGAAGTTTTACATGGAGTTAGGATCACATGTTATAGAAAAGATATCTGCCAGCTGAGGTAGTTACAATCAGGAAAATAGTGCCACCTGCCTGTGGTGCAGAGACAAATAAATAGTTGAACCTAGGAGTAAAAATTATAAAATATGAAAATAGGACTTTTGTATATAGAGCACCTACTACATATCACATACTATCAGGAAATGTATACTTTTAAATCACTTTGATCTTTACAACTTCTTTTAAAATTGGTAATATTTCTATTTTGTACATAATAGGTGGGGGCCCAAAGAAAGTTAAGACATTGATCAGCAGTCACAAAATCATCAACATGAGACCCAGGATTTGAATCTCCACTTAGGCTTGAAGCCTGAAGTTCATGTTCTATATTACCACTTTAGCCTCCATAATGAGTAAAGGGGAAAAAAATGCATGAATGACTGTTATCCATCACACATACTTTACATGGTCTAAATACATTTTAGGTTAAAGCAAGAACAATTTAATTTACATGGGCTAGGGAAATACATTTTACCTGATTGAAGTGTACACATCATGAGCCATCAAAGTTCATCCCAGAAACAGCAACACTCTATATTCTCAGCCTAGCTGTGAAAAGGGCGTTACAGCCTCTGTGCCAAATGCTGGCTCCATCACCACTAATGCCAGTAGTACAGGAGCAGCGCTGGAAGGGTAATTAATGAAGGCTCTATGTTATACCCCCACAAGCAGGTAAAACCAGCGCATCAAAGAGAAGACGGGAGCATTCTTCATCAAACTCTCAGAACATCAAGCTCGTTCCTTCGAACACATGACCTTTACTGTCTGTGGCAGCTAGAGTGGAGTTCTTCCACCATCAATATTTCCCTTTATTGACTCAGAGAAATCTCTGTTGAGAAAAAACAAACAAACTGAAAGTGCAATTGGGGGGGGGGGCGGTATCAAAGCAGTCTATTTCATGTTAAGCCGTCTAGACTCCCCCCAGAGAAGAATTGCAGTTCTACAAGTCCTTTATTGCACAACATCACAAACTCAAACAATAATTAAATAATTGACAAATACTAATAATTAAAGAATTAAAATTCTTAAAAGTTTAAAAGCTCCGCTGGAGGAAGGCTTTCTGTAGCCATCGGATTAGACTGAGGTATTTAACTTAATCTCTTGGACAGGTTTGGTCACCACAAAATGGAACAAATGAATAGTCAATTGAGCACACACTAAGTCCAGAGAGTATTTTCTCAGGCAAATAAGAGCACATAGAGTAATGAAAGCATGTTGCTTGGTGAAAAAAAATGCAGAACCAACAAAAAACTAGCCAATCTGGAAAAAAATGAGATAAAGTGTAACATTGAAACTTAATTCTTAAAAAGTTTTTTTTCTATTCTCAGTAAAATTTGAAAATCAAAGGTGAACATGGATGTAAAAGTATACATAGATGAATATGTTAATTTATATATTATATTTTCATATGATATATATTTTATATATATACACATACATTTATAAAGATACACATCTCTTCATATATACATATTCTTTACATGTTACCTTTGGAATTATTCTGACACACACTGACCTCATGCATTACAAAATAAAACTAGTTCATAAGGGATCCCTGGTAGCATTGCGATTTAGACGTTTAGTTGCTAGTCATCAGGTTGGCATTTCACACCACCAGCTGCTCTGCTGGAGAAGGATGAGGCTGTAGGTTTCTGTAAAGATTTACATCTTGAAAGCCCTGTGTAGGGTTGTTAAGTACTGGATCAACTGATGGCAGTGGGTTTGGGTTGGGAATTCTTATGGGAAAACATTGCCAGACTCTCTTCTGAGGTGCTGCTGGTTGGATTCCAACAGCCAAATTCTAGGCAGTTAAGAACAAACCATTATTGATACCACCCAGAGATATCTATCTTCTATCTATCTATCATTGATCCATCCACCGATCCATCGTCTATCTATCTATCTATCTATCATCTGTCTATCTATCATCTATCTATCTATCTATCTATCTATCTATCATCTATCTGTCTATCTATCTATCTATCTATCATCTATCTATCATCTATCTACCATCTATCATTTAAGCCCACAATAGGAATCAATCAATCTACATAAAAGATAGGAGTTCTGTTTCATTGTTGTAACTTTTCTGAAGGCGTGAAACAGCTTCCATGACAAGATATTGGATTTTTTTTTTTAATGATAACTTAGACTGTGGACAGATGCTTATGGAAAGAACATTGAAAAGCATTGGAAGAAATAAATTATTTTAAGTACCTCCCGAAATGAAACAATGTTAAGGTCTCTAAAATTAAACCAGAAAGGGAACAACCCAAAAAGATAAAGACAGATGCTTCTCCAGGAAAAGCAATACTAACTCAGTACCAACAAAGAAGAAGAAGAAAAAATAAAGATTTAAGAGATTTATAACTACTGGCTATTCCTTACAAGAGCATGTTCAGGGCTTTCATTTCATCCAGCACGTATTTTAAAACAATAAACTTAATTACTTCAGAGACAAAGAAGAGAGCTTCATTTAAAACAAATGATTTATGAAGAAAAAACTGGAGAACATTCACAAGGCTTAAAGGAGGGAACCTGAAATTTAATTGTATAGCAAAACCATTAAATGGGGAGATAATGTCATCTCAGGTCAGCCTGAAGATCTGCAGAGATCTACAAAATGTTAGAACAAACAGAAGCGTATTGAAAACAGATGTCAAGGCCCAATGTGTTCAGAGAAAGAATGGCCATTATTTGGAAGACACAGGCACACACACACACACACACACACACACACACAAATCTCCTTATTATGGATTATCCAAGAAGCCTGTTTTTGCAGCAGTGTTATGTGGGATAAGAGGGTATAATAAATATCCTGCATCCAGATATTAAATTGGTTTACTTGTATTGGCTTAAATGATAAAAGGTTATCTAGTGTAAACTCAAATGAAATGAGATGCTGTTAAAGATCTGAAATATTCTTCCATACCCAGTGTGAATAATAGTAATAGTGGAGAACCAGGGAATATTTTAAATTTACAAGGCACCTTCATTTTTAGCGACTTTTTTTGGCTTCCTGATTCTGACAAATGGATAGCACTTCTCATGCTGAAAGAAAGGGATTAAAAATTAAAGGAGAGAAGGATAGACACTACTGTGTTTTTATATTTTCCAATGAAGATGCTATCTTCTATTTAATATTTGGTGCTGCTATGTTTTATTTTGCTTTATCGTTCTTGTTTTTTTTTTTCTTAAACAAGTTTATGATCAAATAGAAGTACCAAACCCAGAGGGTAAAATTATCAAGATCTTAACAAATGGGAGAAAATCTGATCTGGGGCTATAGATGGAGATCAACAAACATCGTGTGTCATACAAGTTGTGGTTTGTTATATCTTTAATTTGAAATGCATTTGCTCATTCTCTTAGGAATTCAGAATGGTAAGATCTAAATGAAAGAGTGTCTTGAAATTGGCCACAGTCTGGTTGCTAGGTTTTGTTATGTATTTCATGATGTTGCCTATGCTTCCAAAGTGAATCAAAGCATTCTTGGAGTAGGAATAAGGACTGCAAAACTGAGTGGCCCTGGGAGTCAGAGAAGCCTGTTTTTGTTGTGAGGTGCCATCCAGCCAGCTGCCATTCTTAGTGACCCCGTCTACCGTGAAATGAAACACTGCTCAGTCCTGCACCACCCTCACCATTTTTGTTATATTTGAGCCCATTGCTGCAGCCACTGTGTCAATCGATCTTGTCAAGGGTCTTCCTCGTTGTCAATGCCCCTCTAGTTTACCAAGCATGGTGTAATTCTCTAGGAAGTGGTCTCTCCTAACACAATGTTGAAATCACTTGAGATGAAGTCTCACCATCCTTGCCTCTAAGAAGCATTTTGGGTGAACTTCTTCAAGGTGGAATTGTGTGTCCTTTTGGCAGACAATGATGCTTTCAATATTCTTTACCAGCACCATAATTCAAACTCATTGATTCTTCTTCAATTTTCCTTATCGAATGTCCTTCTTTCACATGCATATGAGGCAACTGAATACATGGCTTAGATCAGTCCTCAAAGAAACAGCTGTGCTTTTCAATACTCTAAAGAGGTCTTGTGCAACAGATCTACCCAATGCAGCACATTTTTAAAAAAATTTTGATTGCTACCTCTGTGAGCATTGATTGTAGATCCAAGCAAGATGAAATCCTTGACAACTTCAATCTTTTCTCCTTTTATCGTGAGGTTCCCTATTGGTCTAATTTTGAGGATTCTTATTTTCCTTACGTTGTTGTGATCTTTACTGAAGTCTACAATCCTTGATCTTCATGAACAAGTGCTTCTAGTTCTCCTCACTTACAGCAAGCAAGGTGTGCCACTTGCATATTGAGGGTTATTAATAAACCTTCCTCCAATATTTAGTTCATCATCTTCTTCATATATTCTAGCTTCTCTGATCATTTGCTCAACATATAGATTAAGTATTATGAGATGATACAACCCTTACACATGCCTTTTCTGATTTTAAGCCAGGCGCTATGCCCTTCTATTTGCACAAATGACTCTGGACTCATGTATAAGTTCCACATGCACACAATGAACGATGCTGGAGCCCCATTCTTCTCAGGGCCAGCCAGAGTTTTATGATCCACAAAGCCAAATGTTTTTGCATACTCAATAAAACACAAGTAAAAATCTTTTTGGAATTCTCTGTTTTCAGCCCAAATGCATCTGACCTCAGCATGGATATCCCTTGACCAACATCTT
>NW_022109767.1:4000762-4003009 GCF_000313985.2 Echinops telfairi | reverse complement strand
CCTGGAATCCTTTTCCATCGAGTCTTAACAACAAAGAGTCACTACTGGCCAGCCATGTTGCAGATTGAGTTCTCAGCTTGAAACTGAATAACATCCATTTCATCAAGTTGATCGTCAGTGGAGAAGAAGACTCTTGGTGTAAAGCACATAGCTTAGAGTTGACCATTAATTGTCTCTCTCTTCCTGTGCATCACCTTGAGCCTAGCTGACATGCTGGGCATAAAATGTTAAATCTGGCATATCCCCTTGTTTACATATTTATACATATGATATTATTTTTTTTATTTTGGGGGGGGTCATGGCAATCCATAAAAAAGAAGAATTGGACTTAGCTTGCTGCAGAGAGGTCAATTTGTGTAAGCATGTAACATCTTTAGGTATCATTTCCTTGATGATTGTGCAGGAGTATAATAGTTCCATGAGTTATCAGAGTGAATGCAGAAAGGAAAAATAATTTTCTTTAGACTTGGAAAATGATACATCAACAAGGGTCTATAATCCTAGGGGAGGATAAACTTCCAAAGATACCAAAATAGACATCTAATCCAACTTGTCAACCCTTCTCCTTTGTCCTAGCCTGAAACTCTCTCTAACCTCATCTTCATGGCTTCTCCCAAAGGCCACCCCATGGCTGCCAAGAAAAACCTTCAAAAGTCTGTAGCACAGATGCAGACAGATGAAGGAAAGACAATGTTGGCTTGTGTAATCCTTAGCCATGCCTTGAATGAACTTTACTTAAGACCAACTGTACAAAGAGCACTCTGTATGTCTCTGCCTTCCCAAGAGCCTCTAGACATTAGTTGATATGATTGGAGAAGAAACCGAAAATCAGAGCAGGGCCAACTTCAGAGGAAAGAAAAGAACATGTAAGAACCAGATAGCTATCCCAATGAACACAAGAAGAATTTTGATATGAATAGACTGCTAAAATAATACATTGTTTTGCCTGGACTCACTGCCTGTATATTTTCCTTGACTAAGCTGCTTTAATGAAATCCTGATTCCCACAATAATAGCAAGACATAACAACTTCTTGGAAATCCAGCCTCTATTGTCTCCAGCAAGATTCCAGAGCAGCTGAAGTAAAAATCCATAGATGTAAGCAGGAAAAAACTGTCCCAAAGTGCCCTGGGTTATCAGCCGGTTTCTCAGAAACGTGTTTCTGTGAGGAGCTGTTGAGCTGATTCTGACACATAGCAAGCCCAGGACCAGCAGCACCCAACGCTGCCCCGTCCAGCACCATCTTCACAACCATTGCTGTGTCTGAGCCCACGTTGCTGCTGTTATTTAAAGCATTATGCTGCATTATTGGAAAAAATCACATACACAGGCGATGTCTACAAGCTAAACTGATGAGCCCATTATGAAGTCCATGCGCAGTAAAAAATCAGCCAAGCCAGAAAAAGGTTGAACCAGATGTTCCTATAGACCCAGTCAAATCACAAGGCATAATTTAGAAATCAGTTCATATGAAACAGATGGTCTAAGTCTTGTCTTCGTAAGCTCTGTATTTTCTGCTTATACTCCTAGATATCTGACTGAGTTTTATATTTTGATTTGGGGAGGGCGGTTTAGAACTCTTTTCTCTTTTTTCTTTTTTTAACGGACCGTCTTTTTAAAAGTCATACCAGTGCTGTTTATGAATATAGCTTTGGAGTAGAAGACAACTAGAGATGTAAGCTTTGGAATACATAGAGAGGTTTTACATTTCTTCATGGCTTTAGTTTCCAGCTTGTAAATGATCATAGAGAAATAAAAAGTTTGGAAATGTACACCAAGACAGATGACTGCATCTTCTGGGAACTCCTTCCCAGAAGCCCCAGAGTTGGGAAATAGTCACCTGGGAGGTAGAAGGGAGGAAGAGGCCGAGACCTGGAAATATCCCGGAGTTTGTATTGCCCCAACGCTGAAGTGGTCTCCTGCCCTTCCATTCCTGAATGAGAGAAAAGTCTTACTCCCGACCTCAACTCAACTGGCACGTTCTGCTTCACCTGGAAGCCTGCCTTCCAGTAGCTTCCCCTCGGTCCACACTCCCCAAGAAAGCACCTTCCTTTTCTCCCTTCCTCTTTTAATTAAAATCTTTACCCTCCCTGTTTTGCCACTCACACGACTGGTCCTATAGGGCTCATCCGTCCTGGATTCCCTGTATTTTCAGTTCCTATCTGTACCAGTGTACCTCCTCTGGTCTAGCCCCCAGGGAGGAGGTCACACACAGTTCCATGTAATCGGTTCCCTCTTTCCTACCCA
>NW_022109767.1:3997719-4000662 GCF_000313985.2 Echinops telfairi | reverse complement strand
GGAAGTCAATCTTTCAAGCTGAAGCAGGGAACTGGTAAGGCAACTGCACCCGGTGTAACCATCACAAAACAAGAGACCCAAGAACTAGAAAGGTGAGGCTCACCACCCATTTATCCCCCCGCCTTTCAATTAGCCCCACATGTGATTATTGGCCAGGCTGGCACAATTAACTAACTCAGAGGGCATCTTTAAAACTATTTCACTAGAGGCTATGGCTTAAGATGCAATCCTTCCTTTTCTTTGAGGGTATAATCTGCTCAAAGACTAGCTACACATCCACCAAAGCCATTCCTCCCTGAGGTAGTTACTATATTGTGCCAACCTGACCAATAAACTCATGTGGGATTAATTGAAGGGCGGAGGGTTAAATGGCTCAGTGAGCCTCACCTTTCAAGTTCTCGGGTCTCTTGCTTTCTAATGGTCAGACCAGGGTGCAGCTGCCTTAGTTAGTTCCTGCTTCAGCTGACAAGGCTCACTTCCTGCAAGACATCCCCAAAGAGAAGCCACATGGGCCTACCCCAATGCAGCCCTGGGTGCTGAAGCAGCTGTGTGGTGACCCCTGTGAGTGCTAAGATGCTTACATGCTCACTGATTCGGCAGTCAGCATCATAGTGTGTGTTTTGTCCGATAGAGGAGGACTTTGTGGATTGGTGTTGGACATATGGTTTAATGGGTTAATGTTGGACTTGTGGGCTTGGGCAGCCCTGGGTTGGGATGTTTTCTTGATGTGCACTTAACCTTTATATAAAACTCTCTCTTATACATGAGTTTCTGTGGATTTGTTTCTCTAAAGTGCCCAGACTAACACACTCCCTATATATAAGAGTTATGTAGGACACAGAAATGACAGGACCATTTTGAGGTCTGTTGGAAGTGGCAGAGACAACCGAAACCAAATGCATCAGAAACAGTGGGATGGTGATTCAAAGGAGCAGCACTGTGACTATGAGGAACCTTCTCCCCACCTGGCATGAGACTATGGAACCTGTGAGACAGAGTGACAGGCAGGCTGGCTTCCTGGCCCACAGAGGCCAAGGCCAAGGGACCAAGTATGTGCCTGAGAGGCTGAGGACCACCGAGACTTAACTACCATGTGGCTGCAAGACTGAGAGCTGTTGCTGTGAGTCAATAACTGTTTGTATCTTTACTGTATGGTGATCCTGACCGTGGTAACCTATACATTTCCCTAATCACCCCCCTTAATTGTGCATATTACTGGTGAGACTTTGTGGCCAATGCAATGAATTACAAAATTCATCATGGCATGGAGGAATAATTAGTGACGAAATAGGGCAATGAAGGATGGAGAGGGAAGGCATGCCTGACTTGGGCTTCATGGCAGTAAGGAGGCCAGAGGAGATCAGCTCTGGCCAGCCAAACTTCCATGTCGCTTATTGGACACATGAGAATGTGTGCTCGCGCTCCTGGTCCTCGGCCTCCACCCACCCTGGCTCTTCCACAGCCCAGAGCACGGCGGCCTTCTCCTCCACCAACAGTTTCCAAGACACAATGATGGGCAACCAATGAAAGTGGCAAGGCGTGTGAGAAAGTAAGAGACGAGACTTGTAATCTAGAGAAAACAGTCAATAGAAACAGACCTATAGATGACCCAACCAGAGTCAACTCTGACCCGGGACAGCCTTATGTTGAGCATTGTCGGCGGTAAACCTTTGCAGGGACAGATAACCTCATCTTTTCCCCATGGAGCGGAGAGTGAATTTGAACCTCCCGTCCACCTTGGTCTGCAGGAGAAAGACTGGGCTTTCTACCCTGTCCTATAGGTTCACCATGAGCCACAATGGACTCCTTGGCAATGAGTTTGGTGTTTGGTTTGGTTTGTTTGTTGGTTGTAGAAAACAGAGACTTGCTTATAGGTAGGGATTCTTCCTTGTGAAATGTGGAGTCCTCATTAAAAGAAAATGAGCTGCATTAAAAGAAAAAAGAACCTTCAAGGAGTTTGGCTTTTGGTAAAAGCAGACTAAGTTGCTTTGAACCAAGTGGCCCCCGGAACTAGAAACTAGAAAAATAAAACAAAACAAACAAACAAAAAAAACCTACATCCATATGTATGAATGCATTGCAATACCATGACCATGAGATTTTTCAAACTCCAAGATCCAGAACTGCAGGGAAGCCCAGGGAGGTGAGCCCACTGTGGGAACAGTGCTTGCCCCAGGGAGAAGACGGATAACCTAAGCAGTGTCTGAATATCTGGGGACCTCTCAGAAATGGCAACATTTCTAGAAGTTGAAGAGGGGGCAGTAACATTTGATGCCTGGAAAGCCTTTTCAGTTTAAGCTTGGGGAGTAGTGGGATGATATTCTCTACAGAAGGATGAACTGGAAGAAAGATTTCTCATAAATCTAGATCATACGATTCTGAGTGAATTACATCAGTAGCACAACTCACTATCATAAGCCAAAAATAACCACTTCTGGAGGAAGAAAACTCACTGCCATCAAGTCCTAGCATCCTCCTGTGGGTTTCCCAGACCGGAACTGTGTGTGGGAGTAGAGAGCCCAGTCTTCCTGGCGCAGAGTTGCTGGTGGTTTCCAACTGCCGACCATGCGGAGGGCAGACCAAGGCATAACCCTCAGGGCTCTGCTGGAGGAAGAGAGCATCACATTATCTCTAAACATTTCCCCATCCAACATTTGGGCTTCCATTAAAAATCAAGACACACAGAGGTGTAGTAAATTCTAGCCGGGATTCCTTATGTGGTGCACTATAAGTCTGGACTGTATGCCATTGAGTATCATGCTATTTGGAGAGTGTTTCTACTATTCTAATGGACAGGATTAGGGTGTGGTTAAGGCCTGACCTCAGTAGAGGGCAACTATCAAGTCATACCATAGATTTCTTTGAGGGTGTATTAGTCTGGGTACTTTGGAGAAACAAATCCACAGCAACTCATGGATAAGAGATAGTTTTATGTAAAGAAAA
>NW_022109767.1:3987121-3997344 GCF_000313985.2 Echinops telfairi | reverse complement strand
GAACAAGCATCTCAGCACTAGCAGGGGTCTCCACACGGCTGCTCCAGCACCCAGGGCTGCGTCTGGATAGGTCCATGTAGCTTCTCCTTGGGGATGTCTTGTAGGAAGTCAATCTTTCAAGCTGAAGCAGGGAACTGGTAAGGCAACTGCACCCGGTGTAACCATCACAAAACAAGAGACCCAAGAACTAGAAAGGTGAGGCTCACCACCCATTTATCCCCCCGCCTTTCAATTAGCCCCACATGTGATTATTGGCCAGGCTGGCACAATTAACTAACTCAGAGGGCATCTTTAAAACTATTTCACTAGAGGCTATGGCTTAAGATGCAATCCTTCCTTTTCTTTGAGGGTATAATCTGCTCAAAGACTAGCTACACATCCACCAAAGCCATTCCTCCCTGAGGTAGTTACTATATTGTGCCAACCTGACCAATAAACTCATGTGGGATTAATTGAAGGGCGGAGGGTTAAATGGCTCAGTGAGCCTCACCTTTCAAGTTCTCGGGTCTCTTGCTTTCTAATGGTCAGACCAGGGTGCAGCTGCCTTAGTTAGTTCCTGCTTCAGCTGACAAGGCTCACTTCCTGCAAGACATCCCCAAAGAGAAGCCACATGGGCCTACCCCAATGCAGCCCTGGGTGCTGAAGCAGCTGTGTGGTGACCCCTGTGAGTGCTAAGATGCTTACATGCTCACTGATTCGGCAGTCAGCATCATAGTGTGTGTTTTGTCCGATAGAGGAGGACTTTGTGGATTGGTGTTGGACATATGGTTTAATGGGTTAATGTTGGACTTGTGGGCTTGGGCAGCCCTGGGTTGGGATGTTTTCTTGATGTGCACTTAACCTTTATATAAAACTCTCTCTTATACATGAGTTTCTGTGGATTTGTTTCTCTAAAGTGCCCAGACTAACACACTCCCTATATATAAGAGTTATGTAGGACACAGAAATGACAGGACCATTTTGAGGTCTGTTGGAAGTGGCAGAGACAACCGAAACCAAATGCATCAGAAACAGTGGGATGGTGATTCAAAGGAGCAGCACTGTGACTATGAGGAACCTTCTCCCCACCTGGCATGAGACTATGGAACCTGTGAGACAGAGTGACAGGCAGGCTGGCTTCCTGGCCCACAGAGGCCAAGGCCAAGGGACCAAGTATGTGCCTGAGAGGCTGAGGACCACCGAGACTTAACTACCATGTGGCTGCAAGACTGAGAGCTGTTGCTGTGAGTCAATAACTGTTTGTATCTTTACTGTATGGTGATCCTGACCGTGGTAACCTATACATTTCCCTAATCACCCCCCTTAATTGTGCATATTACTGGTGAGACTTTGTGGCCAATGCAATGAATTACAAAATTCATCATGGCATGGAGGAATAATTAGTGACGAAATAGGGCAATGAAGGATGGAGAGGGAAGGCATGCCTGACTTGGGCTTCATGGCAGTAAGGAGGCCAGAGGAGATCAGCTCTGGCCAGCCAAACTTCCATGTCGCTTATTGGACACATGAGAATGTGTGCTCGCGCTCCTGGTCCTCGGCCTCCACCCACCCTGGCTCTTCCACAGCCCAGAGCACGGCGGCCTTCTCCTCCACCAACAGTTTCCAAGACACAATGATGGGCAACCAATGAAAGTGGCAAGGCGTGTGAGAAAGTAAGAGACGAGACTTGTAATCTAGAGAAAACAGTCAATAGAAACAGACCTATAGATGACCCAACCAGAGTCAACTCTGACCCGGGACAGCCTTATGTTGAGCATTGTCGGCAGTAAACCTTTGCAGGGACAGATAACCTCATCTTTTCCCCATGGAGCGGAGAGTGAATTTGAACCTCCCGTCCACCTTGTGAGCAACCCAATGTTTATCATACATCATCACAAAGACTCCTTCAAAACCTACCACTCACTGCCATGGGGTCCAAGTTGAGTCAGAGCGACCCTACAGGACAGGGTAGAACTGCCTCTGTGGGCTTCTGAGGCTTTTTAGGGGAGTAGAAGCCCTTACAGAACAGCTGGTGGCTCTGCACTGCTGCCCTTGTGGTTAGCAACCCATCATGCAAACACACAGGAACCCTGGACTCCTTAGAGATGACCAAAACACTAGAACGGTCACACAAGGATCAAAAAGTTTCAGGACAAGAAAGATATGAGTCAAGAAAAGGGGCTATTTATTCTGTTCTCCAGCTGGGTAAACTGAGGCTGTGGGAAAAGCAACTTGCTTGAGGTCCACATGGTGAGTCAGCAGAAGTGAAATGAGTACTTCCTTGTAAGGACTCTCAGAGGTTATTCAGAGAGCGGCTTTGGATCTTATCAACCAAACCAGGACACTTTGGGGGCTACATTGTTGTGGGAAACACCCCACCAAAATTCAACAACACTGAGCACATTCTTCTGGTTGTGCAACAATTTTGAGCCCCCTTTTCTGAACTGTTCTGCTCCCTTGCATAGAAATTGAATAGCCCGTCAGGTTTGAAAGCATTACTTCAGTGGTAAATACAAACAGAGTCGAAGAGTTCTTAGAAAGCCATCAAATGTACAGACAGACAATGCAGCGGAAACTATCATACTGACTCACCCAAGTGACCCTGACGATGTGTCAAAGCAACAGCTCAAATGTTGTATGTTAACTATAGCAGATAGTTGCACTTATGAGTTATGAGTGTAGACTTGGGTTGTCCTTAAATAAAGTTGGGTTTGGGGGAAAGTTAGGGGGGCTGGGGAAGGCGGTGAATGGTGGTTCAATTCCACCCGGAGGTTCTTCAGGAGACTGACCAGGTGAGCTCATTCACAAAGGCCACAAGCTTGAAATCCCTGTGGAACAGGTCTACTCTGCACATAGACTTGCCATCAATCAAGAAATGATGACTACGGATAGACAGCTGTAAAGGAATCACAAATGATTTTAGCATAGGCAAACATTTAGGAAGGTCATGGGGGAAACTTTCTGAATGTGATCTTAATGTTACCAGTGCCACCAGGAGCCCTAGTGGTTATGTGTTTGGCTGCTAACTGCAAGGTCAGCAGTTCAAAACTACCAGACACCTCTGAGGAAGAAAGACGAGGATTTCTATTCTCATAAAGAGTTACTGTCTCAGAAACTCATGGGGACAATTCCATCACATCCTATAGAGTCTCTCTGAGTCAGCATCAACTCAGAAGGCAGTCCGTTTCAGTTTGAGTGTGCATAGAATGGATACCCTGGGAGGTCAGACAGTCACCTGGCTGCTAATCAAAAGATTGAGGTTGGAACCCATCCAGAGATTCCACAAGAGAAAGATCAATGATACGATTCCAAAACTCAGCCAAAAACTCAGCCATTAACAACTCGGTGTTTCTCCAACACACATGGGGACCAGTTGGCATAAACTAGAATCAACTCACAGGCAATTTTGTTGTGGTGGTGGTTGTTATTGTTTTCCACGAAATTGTAGCAAACAATTCCCCTAGACTGCGTGTGTATCTCCAAAGATAACATGGAATGTGAATCCAGATAGACACAAAGAAATGTCCACAGTGTGATTCTGTGTATATGAAATCTAGGACCAGTTGGAAGTCAGAATACTGGTTTGGGGAAGAGAGAGTAGATATTGATTAGAAGGAGCTACAAAGAGAGTTCTTAGATTCTGATAATTTTCTCTTTCCTGACTTTTGTGGAGGTTGCCTGGGTGTCTTTATTTTATGATAATTCACTACACTGTATATTTATGATTTGTGCAGCTTTCTCTACATGGGTTATGCCTCAATAGAACTTTTTACAAAATTATAAATTAGAATAGGCATTCAATAACTGCTGTTGGATAAATTAATGTGTGAATGAATAGATCAATGAATCTTGTTTCAAGGACTTACAGCCACTAGAAGACAAAAAAAGTACGGGAACAGGTACTAAGAAATGAATAACAACAACATCCCCTGAATTAACTGGGATTTATGCCACTGTTAAAATGAGGTGGACTATTGGACACTTGAAATAAATGTCTTTAGGAATATTACCTGATGTTTGGCTTAGCGATAAATTATTTCAGGTCTTCCACTGAAATTACCCTTACAGCTAGCATTCTATTTGTCTTTAGTCGTATTTTACTTCTCCACATCGAAACTCAACTCTCAAGAGAGGCCTCCCTGAATAAATAGATTCCTGAGAAAAAGATAAATAGGCTGATTGTGAAAATAATAAAAGGTGAATCAGAGTTGTTAATCTATGCTTTCTGAAGGAGTCCTCAGAATAAGATTTATAGATATTGGATTAGCCCTTTTAGCTCATTTGGAGGCCATTATCAGATAAAAGTGGTAATTTCTGAAATATCTGGAATTTGGGGGGGTGTTTCCCAAGTTAATGTGGTCTCTATTAATTAACAATACAATAAAGAGTTTCTGGTTTAAGGTTTCTTTAGTGGTTGGTATCTGATTTTACAAACGTCCAATTAACCTCACAGTTGTACTCTGGGATTCTCAAAGCTACTTTAAGTCAGAAAGCAATTTTTTAAAAATTCCAAATGTGTTCACTTTCTGATTTCCTTCAGCAGTCTTAAAAATTACATATATTAGATGTCTTCTCATGCAAATATAAAGATTCTAGATTATTTTCAAGAATATATAGTAGGGCTCTGTGTTCTATAGTTTCAGGAAAAATATTCATAAGTTCAATTCCTACCAAACCCAAACCCAGTACCATTGAGTCGATTTTGATTCACAGAACACACTACATAGGATTTCAGAAACTATAGAGGAACTCATCCTTGTCCTGAGGAACAGGTGTTGGATTTGAACCACTGACCTGGTGATTAGCAAACACCAGAGCTCTTAAATTCCTACTGTGGGCAGATCATAGAGCAAAATTTTCCAATATGAGAAAACCATAAGATGAACGTTTTCATTTTATTTTGATTTTTAATTGTGTGGACACTCCCAAGACAAACAACTACCAGCATTGTTCAGGTTAGAAGCCTCACTCACTCACTCACAGGTTAGAAGCATTGTTCACTAAATACACTTTGCAAGTAAATTCTATAGATTATTAAGGCTGCAGTGTCTTTCAAAGCCCACTGAGTGTGGAAAGTAAACTAGACAGCTGTGTTTGGTTGAGGACTGCCACGTCTAAGAGCATCTTTAATGTCCTCCTCGTGGAACTCGGGCTGCAAGAATTAGGATGGTCCTGCCATCAAACGTCATTGAGTTTGATAATTGAAGGCTGTCTGTGGACAAAAAAATGAAGAATACTATAAAAATATTACAAGTTTAGGGGCATATTATGGATTAAAATGTGGTCCCACAAAAAAACAAAACAAAACAAAACAAAAAACACCATATGCTTTAAATCCTAACCTAACAACTGCGATTACAATCCCATATGAGAATGGGCTTTCTTTGACAGGTTTAGTTCTGGGTATGTCTTAACTCGATCTCTTTTGAGACACATAGGAGAGGAAGCAGGCAAAGGAATAAACAATGATTGGAGAAAGGAATTAGACACACCAAGCCTCATGAAGTTGACCAAAGTCTAGGAATCAGGACCTTCCCCCAGAGCCAACCAAGAGAAATATTTCTCTGCGAGTGGGAGCCTGAAATTTAGACTTCTTACTTCTTGAAGTGGAGGAGAGCAAATATCTGCTGTGTTAAAGCACCTATTTGTGGAATTGCTGTAAATAGTAGCAATAGCTATCAGACATCAGAGGACCAAATGTGGACTCTACAATTGTCTCAGAGGAATAAGAGAATTTTTCTTCTCCTAAGTGCCACGCCTTTGGGAGACAACAAAATATGCCATTGGGCCTTCATAGCACTTTGAAAATAAACTGTATGTCAAATTTTAGAGGACTAATTCTAATTAGTGTAATCCTTCATATGGTCTACTAACCCACAGAAATTTTACCCGATCAGGATACTACTAGTATTTACTTCATAGTTTTACATTGAATAGACATAATGCATTTGTCTTCAATACATTAATTTCATCTTAGACAGCAATCTGTGCAGAATCATGAGTGTGATATACTAGTTATCCTTTTCTAGATATGTTTAAAGTTAATGTATAATTGTAAGAACTTAAAACCATACCAATCTTCATAATATCAAAAATTTTGTTGATTATCAGTGGTGGATTGATTATACCAGACTTTGGAAAAGACTGTTTAAGTCTCACCTTGGCGGCAATTCTCTTTTAAGCCCAACGTAAGCCCAACTTGGAAGACTTGTGAGGATCAGTAGATATGTAAGAAAGAGTTTTAATTGCAGCTTGACTTGGTTGGAGAACAACCACAGGTCAGACCCTTACAATGAATCCCAGGACCTTGTATATAAAGCTGTCCCACTGTCATGAGTGCCGCGATCAATAATTACTTAACGCTCTTAGACATTTTTGAGTGCCCAGTTTATTCGACGCAAATACACATCAAACAATCTAAAATATTACTCAATCTACGAAGGATAAGCAACTATGAGCATAGAGGCATAATAACAGCACCCTTCACACATATCATTCTGGCATCATAGTCCCAACAAGCATTACCTTCATGGGTGCGCTGACCCCGGGTAGAGTTGGAGAGAGCAGGAGTTGATGTCTCTTTGGTTCCTAGCTCTCTAACAAGTCAGTGTCTCTAGCCGGGTTTAAATGGACAACTTGGCTGGCTCTTTGGCGTCTTCACTTCCCAGTCAAGTCTTATCAGGTTTCTCCACACTTTAGGTGTCTTGGCTGGCTTTTGGGTGTCGGTCAGGTCTCAGCCAAGTCTTATCAGGGTTCCCACATTTTTGTGGTGGCTCCTTGGATCAGCTATTGATTCTTGGTGATGGTCCAATTTCTTGTTTGGGCCCAATGTCACACTTTATTTCTTCTCTAAAGTGGAGTTTCTTGTGTTTGTTTCTTTGAGGTGGCTCAACATCTTGCAAGGTAGTTCAATGTCTTGCAAGGAAGTTCTATGGTGCTCTCATCAGTACAGTCACCCAAAGGGTCCATGGTAGTAGATGTCTATCAGCATCTTGCAAGGAAGTTCTATGGTGCCCTCATCACCCACCAAGTTGCTCTAATTCAAAATAGCTTTATTGACCCACTTAAGTGATTAGGAGGTTAGCTCCAAAGTGTGTTTGGAAAACAGCACCTCAAATCTGTATAATCCTCAACTCATGTCAATAAACAAATCAATTGCCACCAAGTCACTTTTAATTTATGGTGTGAGTAAGAGTATAATTTTCACGAGCGAGCGTTTTAAAATTAACTTGAACTTCCAAACTTTTGGTTAGCTGCCATGTGTTTTAACCATTTGCACCTCCAAGGTACCCGACAACCACCCTCAGGGTCTTTTAGAATCAGCCTATCAAGTAACTAAGTTGGATGGTTTATCTAAACTCTGCTGCTGACTTACCCTCTATAAAAAATGAATAAAAGAGTGATGTAAAAATTACATAAGATGTGAGACTCTTGAGAACAGTGTCACTGCTCAATGTAAATTACTGTCGCATGCAGCTGTTCCTTCTTAAGCAAAGGCATAAGTCTAGATTTTCTGGGTCTTGTGATTCATCTGGAGTTTTCATTCATTTATCCCCCAGAGACTTTGGGGGATATAATGCAAGTTAATAAGCACACACACACATCTACATTGTTCTCAAGTGTACTTCTCAAACTATTTCATTTCACACACCTGCCTGTCCCATTAGACTATACATTCTTCAAATAAAATTGTGATAATGCTTTTCTATCACTTACATTTGTCTAGTTTTTGTTTGTTTGTTTGTTTGTTTTCCTTTGACACTATAACTAGATAGGATAAACCAGCATTATTTCTGAACTAGATCACTAGTATAGTTTCTTATCCACCCTCTTGGTCTACACTCTGGCTCTATGTAATCCAATGATTCCTAGTGCAAGGAAAAAGTTCCTTTACGATAATAAGTTCTATAATTTCCATCTAAAATTCTTAAGTTCCTTAATAGTTCTCTTAGAATAACACCTCAAATCCATACTATCAATCCCAGAGCCTTGTTTAATTTAGCCCCTACTTACTCATATAGCCCCTCAAACAGAATGTCTGTCTTTCAATTCTATACTTCTTTCCATTTTACAAATCATAACATTATTTGCTACTCTGATACTCTTAGACTTGCTGTAGTTTTCTGCTTGGAATTCTTTGTCCTAGTATAACTAAATGCTACGAATCCTTTAGGTATTGGGGTGCCTATTCAATTTGATTTACTAGGAAACCTGAACAATTTAGGTTCCCTTGCTGTCAGTTGCAACATACCTTGATGCTTTCACAAACCGTCTATGGTTCAGAAAGCTCTCTGTGGTTCGCTACTGTGTCTTCAGCACTTACTACTGGGCTAGCACATGTAATACACATGCTTGAAGGGGTTCTTTCTTGGTACTAAGACACAATATGAATCCTTTTTATTTATTTCAGGAACCCTAACCTTCCCACGGAGTCAATTCCAGTGCATGGTGACTCCATACATGTCAGAGTAGTATGGTCCCCCATAGGGTCTTCAAAGACTGATTTTTGGGGGAAATAGATCACCAGACCTTTCTACCAAGCTGCCTTAAACTTCCAGCAAGTTGAAGATTTGTAGCATCCAAAGTGTCCTAGAGTAATGATATAAAAATGCACATCTATTTAATTGTGTAATTCTGCCCTGGGGGTGCTGTTGTGTAACATGGGGCTGCTAGCCATTGGGTCAGCAGCTCCAGACACCAGCCTTCCCACAGGAAACAGAGGAGGTTATGTGCTTCTGTAAAGGCATACAGCCTCAGCCACCCTATGCAGGGTTGCTATGAAACAGAATCAGTTCAGTGGCAGTGCATTTGGTTTAGGTAAGCGGAATATAGTCTGGAATACCTTTTTTGCAGTCCCCAAATGTGAAACTGTGTTCCTTTGTCATGTCTTTTCCTTAAGATAAATCTACTCCCACCACTTCTTGCATATATCTATATCAGATGTTCAGAAAGGAGGCAGCAGACCCTCCATGGAAGGTCAGAGCAGAGTTACACGTGAACGGAGAACCCCCATCCCATCCGCTAAACCACTGACCTCTCCACCTGGGTCCTCATTGGAACCCTCCTCCCTAAGTGGGAAGCTAGTGAGACTTGGAATGGATAAATCTGCCTGTCTGGTTCTCAGAGGGGGCTGAGGCATTAGTTCCAAACCCACTGATAAGGAAATTCTCTGATGAAAGCAGCAGGTTTGACATTGATAAAACCTCTCCATCTGGTGTGTTTAGGGGAGCAGTGATGAATAAGGGGTGGCAAAATGTGCTTTCCTGATCTTGGCCATCACCATATTGTGTGAAAGTTTCTTTCTCTTCCATATCCTTCTCTGCAAACCCCCATTTAAGTGCGACTTGAAAACTATTCTGGAAATAGTTGGCTGCTTCTGAAAGCCTTCCTTTCCTTGCCTTTACCTTTCCATTGCTTTGTTGTTTGTGATGAAATCAAGCTATTTCATTTGATAGGGGGGAAATAGCTTCCCTTTGAAAGTGTTCCCAAAGTTCTTTTAGGGAGAAGAAAGTTTCATATGTAGTTTGTATCACATTAACATCCCTTCTGAGGCCAATGTGGTGACTAATGGAGTTGCTAGCTACATTTTCAAAGTCAGCAACATTCTTAAAGCAGTGGTGATGCTCTGCTCAGCAGCCATCTGATGCTCTCCTTTGTTTCCATTTGGCTACATCGAATGGGTGCTAGCGCACATAGCATCCCAAGTCAATCGAATGTCTTCGATGCCTTTCCAGGTGTCTAATTTCTTCATTAAAAATGATTTGCAGACCCTATGTCCCTTCACTGTGAATTAAACCTAAAATGTCCTGGTCACGCAATGCTTAAAACACTCAGCTGCTAAACCAAAGGTCAGTGATCCACATCCACTAACCACCATTCCATGAAAGAGGAAAGTGGCAGTCTGCTTCCATGAAGAATACAGTCTTAGAAATCCTCTGGGGGCAGCACTACTCTGTCCTGTGGCATCAGTAGAGTAGGAATCTACTCTAAGTCGATGAGTTAGTTTGTTGTTTTTAATTTTAGAAGATCATCCAAGCTTCATTTATCAATGGACCACAAGAAATAAAGACAAGTCAAAGAAAATAAAATTCTGTGCCGTTGTCTGACCCTGAATAATAGTAACTCCATGCATGTCAGAATAAAGCTATCCTCCACTGGATTTTCAACAGGAGATTTTTTTTTTAAGTCATTTTATTAGGGGTTCATACGACTCATCACAATCCATACATACATCAATTGTGTAA
>NW_022109767.1:3980975-3985942 GCF_000313985.2 Echinops telfairi | reverse complement strand
CCCCCACCACAAATCACGAGTTCAATAGGCACAATTGTACGGTTGAGATATATAAATATTATATTAAAGTCATAGAGAGCATGAGAGATAAAAGAGAGATTGAAATAATGGAGTCAGACACATTTCATAGTAGCATGCTCACCTCAGTCCTGCTTGGTGGTCCACGTGGAGAGAGGGGGAGGGGAAGGAGGACAAGCAGAAAGGAAACAGAAGAGAGAGGACTGGAGAGGAGAGGGAGCCAAAGAGAGGCCAACAGGGGGGAAGCCCAACAGAGCTCTTGATTGCTAACCCAGGCTTATTTGAGGGGAGTGCAAGCCCACTAATTACAGGTAAAGCTATACATCACAGGAAGGGGTTGCACTATAGGTTATACAGCAGTGAGAGGGGACAATCTAGGGATATACACGCAATAGGAAGAGGAGGGATTGGAGGTATATATGTGACAAGATGGGCGGATCCTAGATTCAGGATGGCAGCCTAACTTTGGATGTCACTGAGCAGGTTTGACCTGTTCTCTGGATCTCCATAGAAACCATTATCAGTAGGGTGTCAAACCCCACCCAGAGGAGCCAGGCTAATGGTCACAAGCCTATAAGGAGAAGTAGCCCATTGTCCTTCACAGCAGGGAGCAGGCCCTACCATAGTCAGGCAACTGACTGCCTTCAGGGAGGATGGCTCTAAGCTTCTGATCTCCCCCTTTATGCTAGCAAAAAGCCCCTAATATTTGGCATGTCTTTGGGAGCGACAAAACTGGGGAAAATTCTCTTTATAATCCCACACTAAGGTGCCTCTGGGTGGATTTGAACCTCCAACCTTTTGGTTAGCAGCCAATACTTTGTCATTTGCAACACCCAGGGATTTGCCTTATACATAGTGGAAATATACAAGCTGGATTTTAGAATGGAAGGGCTTTAAATGAAAGCTGAGAAATACATGCCCTAGGCAAGGGCACAGACTAGCTTGTGAGAGCACATGAAATAGAAATTTGAGTTTCCTGACTCCCAATTAGCTCTTTGTCCAACTCAATAGCCTATGTCAGCTTATCTGTTTTTATTGAATGAATCAGTCAATTCAATGACTTATATCCATGAATAGCAATGAGTAGCAGTTGCAATATGAGTCAAAGTGCAATCCCAGAAAA
Organism: Echinops telfairi; assembly: GCF_000313985.2. Lineage (NCBI taxonomy): Eukaryota > Metazoa > Chordata > Mammalia > Afrosoricida > Tenrecidae > Echinops > Echinops telfairi. Next base: position 3,984,801 of record NW_022109767.1, on the reverse strand, counting down.
TTGTTCAGACTTCCTTATACATATTGGATTATAATGACCCGTGTTAGGTAATTACTGTTGCTATTGTAGATGGTTTTCAGTTTAAACTTCATTATAAAAGTTGTTGTTTTGTCTTTATAGACAATAACAAATAAGCTGTGAGGTACTCTCAAACAGATAATCATCGAGCAGTGCACTGGGAGCTTATAAAGAGTATAAACTCCCAGTGCACTGCCTGATGAATATCTGCTGTGAGTAAGTCACAGCTAATTTTCAGTCAGAAATTGATATCCACTTGCCACAACATACACTCCTCAGTTGCCTCTCTTTCTCTCTCTCTCTCTCCTTCTTTTTTTGATTCTCTTTAGGTTATGTGTGTACTCAGATAAAACTCGTTTTAGCACAGTCGTAAGGAAAATATATTTGCACCTTACTTGCAGCACAGCTTTATTAATATTCTATCTCTCCATGTAAGAGAGATAAACATACTCTAAAGTCCTTACAATTAGCATGAACATCCCCCAGTTCTGGACTATCTCTCCCACAGCTTCTTTTCAACAGCAAAAATGGTATGTTACACTTTTGTTGGAACATGTACTGCATACAATGACTTATATAAACCTCTGGCATTGACAGCACAGATAAGATAAAGGGTATTCATGGATTGCTATGTGCATCCAAAAGCTGACTTTTGCTCCTTTCAATAAAGTAACAATATTTAAACTCCTTTTGAAAATAAAAGCTTAGCCATGGTGCATCTTTTCTAAATAGAGCCACTGCCCTGCTGCCATTTGTAAGGATATCAAAAGGGTGTCAAGTCAGCAATAGGGTCACAATACAGAGGACAGACCACCAAAGTTGTCGACCCACAGATTGCACTTCCAACTCTTCCTCTTTCCGACCAGAGCTGTGACATTCATCCATACCTTAGAGAAATTCTTAACATAGGTAACCATAGGGCCTGATTGAAAAGATTTTGATTAAATGTCATGTACACCTTTAGAAGAGGAGTGGAAGGCCTTTATTCTGCTAAGGGCCATTTGGATATTTAGAACATCATTCGAGAACATCAAAAATCATCAACTTAAAAATTAGCCTGCTGTATATGGCCAAACATCAATTAACTCAAACTCATTGCCATCGAGTCAGTGTTGACTCAGAGTGGCCCCATAGAACAAGGTAGAACTGCCCCTGTGACTTTCCAAGACTGTAACTGTGTACTGGAGTACAAAGCCCTGTCTTTTTCCCTCTCAGTGGCTGGGACTGGTGGCTTTAACTTTGGACCTTGATGCTAACAGCCTAAGGTGTAACCACTGTGCCACTAGGGCTCTTCCTTAAAAGTCTTAGGAATTTAAGACAGATAGGAATCCAGCCTCTGCCAAAACTCTGCCAATAGAAATATATTAGCCAATTTACTATTCATAAAATTTTACCTTCTGGTAATCTCTGCTTTGAATCAAGATCCACCTGACATCGATAGTATCCACCTGATAGTATTCCTTTTGCTGTGTCCTCTTCTGAATCTGGCCTGAATCTCCAGCAGCTCCCTTTCAGTGTACTGCTGCATCATTGTTGGATGATCTTCAGCAAAATTTTACTTGCATGTGATATCAATGACATTGTTCTAAAATTTGAACATATTGTTTGGATAATGTTTTTGGTTTTGTTATTTTAGAAATGGATACCAAGATGGATCTCTTCCAGTGAGTTGGTCCAAGTAGCTGTGTTCTACCTTCCCTGCCATAGATGAGTGAGTGCCTCCAATTTTTCGTCAGCCTGTTGAAGCATTTCAATTCTTTGAATTCCTGGGTCCTTGTTTTTGACTTTCAGGGCAACTTGAGCTTCTTTCATTACCATTGGTTCTTGCTCATGGACGACCTCTTGCAATGACTGCAGGTTGACTAGTTCTTTTGGGTACAGTGATGCTGTGTATTCTTTCAATCTTCTTTTGATTCTCCTTCATTGTTCAATCTTTTCCCCATAGAATCTTTGCGTTGCAACTTGTTTATTTATTTTTTTAGTTCTTTTAGTTTTAGGTATGTTGCAAATGTTCTTCCATTTTTGTGCTCTAACTCTAGGTCTGTACACATTTTATTATCATATTTTACTTTGACATATTGAGCTGCCTTTTGAAAATTTCTCTTCTGCTCTTTGGTTTCATCATTTCCTTCTTAGAGTCAAGGGTAATGAGACATTGTCTTGCATATTTTGGACATGCTGTTGGGAGAGACCCGTCCCTCAAGGACATCATGCTTGGTAAAGTAGGGAAGTCACAAAAAAGAGGAAGACCTTTGGCAAAATGGATGGACATAACAGTTGAATTGATAGGCTCAAACATAAGAACAACTGTGAGGATGGCACAGGACTGGTCAGTGTTTCATCCTGTCAGACACAGGGTCACTATGGGTGGGAATCAACTTAGTGGCACTTCACAACAATAGCAATCTTCTTCCATAAGATTGTTATTCCATAAATGAAACCCCAATCCATTGTGACAGAGTTAATTATGATTTATAGCAACCCTACACTATAGAATAGAACTATCTCGCTCAGGTGGTTCCGTAAGTTGTGTTCTTTTCAGAAGCTCACAGCTTACATCTTGCTCCAACAGAGGAGCTGCTGGGTGTAGTAACCACTTAACCATGGGGGCTGTAGGATCCATTTCTTATTGCTAACTCAGTGCCGTTGAATCGATTTTTATTCATACTGACCCTATAGGGCAAAGTAGAACCATCCCTGTGCATTTCTGAGAGGGTAATTCTTTACAGAGTGCCAAGTTCCATCATTCTCCTATGGAGTGGCTGGTGGTTTCAAGCCACTGACCTTGTGGGTAGCAGCCCAACATAGCCCATGATGCTATCAGAGCTGCTTTTCTTATTGATGAGCCCGATTAATTAAATTGTGTGTGGCTCTTATTCAGGACCAAATTAGCAAATTAAACTGAGGAGCATTATATTTATTTTTTTAAATCACAAAACAAAATGAATTGGAAGAATGCTATTTACCCAAAAACTACTCACTCCCATCGAATAAATGATGAAGGAAGAGTGGCTTGGGGATATGAACAACAGCAACAATGGTAAACCAGTTCTTTCACTCATTCTGCCTTAGGGTGGCTCCATATGTTTCAGACTAGAAAGGCTTCATTGGTTTCTCCTGGAAAACAAACCATGAGATCTTTCTCTGACATGCCTCTGGCTGAGTTTGAACCGCTAACCTTTTGGTTGGTGGCCAAGCAGTTAACTTCTTGCGTCACCTTTTACACCTTTTATTTCCAACATTTTTTTTCCTGGAGAAGCTATTTATAATTCACTTACAAAATTATCATTGTGTATGGTGACTGCCAGTCTTTCAAGTATAAAGATATATTGCCCTGGTAAACCATTTGGTTCCCCTAAATTTTTTAACAATTATAGTTTTGTGTTTTCTATTCTGCTACTTTTTAAAATAATCAATTTGATCAATGTATATTCTTTTCCATATATTTCCTTTCATCTGGTAGGTGTTATATAGAAGCTTACTTAACCATGAGAAATTTTTATTAATACTTTCCCTGAACACAGCCTATTCACAACGCATTTTACCCTCAATTTATTGTTAGAAGTAGTATCTACCCTGGAAGGTCTGTGAAAATTATTTTTTCTAAATTATACATTATAAAAATATAAAACCATGTTTAACTTTACCTTGGTATTTTTCTAATTGTCACCTTTTGTGTGTGTGTGTGGGGGGGGGGAACGGACTGCCCTTACATTCCTGCAAACATTAAATGATGCAAATAATCAATAGTTCTATTTTTTCCCCTATTACTTGCACTTTGAATTTTTCTTAAGCTATAAATCTTTTC
>NW_022109767.1:3978198-3980438 GCF_000313985.2 Echinops telfairi | reverse complement strand
TTTGAATTTTAAGTGCCTTTAATTATTTGTACTAATTCAAAGAAAGTAAGTTAGCATAAAAATTACTGTAAGATAAATCCTAACACCTAAATGGTGTTTGAGAAGGTCTAGAATTCTGAATATTGCACAATGAACTATAAGGAAGTCAATTTAAATAAAGCCCTCCTAACCAGAAGGGCAGAGATTCAAATCCACCAGCTACCCTGCTGGAGAAAGACGTAGCAGTCTTCTCTTACGAAGTGTTACTGTTGGAAACCCTATGGAGAAGTTCTACTCTGTTCTATAGGGTTGTTATGAATTGGAATATACTCAAGAAGAGTGGATTTAACACTGATAATGCATGAAATCTTTTAAAACTTCATAGAAAATATCCATTATATGTTCATTCCTCTCCATTAACTTTTTAAAGCCCCTTCCTACGTAACTGGGGTGAAATTTTAAAACCATTCAATTCCTTTATCTTGCTCACTAAATCTCTGCATCTCCTTTGAAATGCATCCTCCATCTCTGATTGCTAAAACATCAACTGACAGAATGCCTTTCAAAGTTTTCTACAGTGAATGCCACAGGTCATTAGAGTATGAAGTACATAGTTTAGTACCTACCTCAGCCAAGTAAATAAAAGCCAACTATTTGATTATTTTCCTAATGGACAGTAAAATATTGTATTTGAATTGTTAGGGTGGCACAGAATATTGAATATACCAGCCAGCCTGAGAAAGATAAACAAATCTGTTTTAGAAGAAATACAAACAAATTACTCTTTATAACTAGGATTCCTTACGTTTGACACATCATTAAAAGAAATAGAGCTTTGGAAAAGAGTATCTGGATTTCTAGAGGACAATCTAAAAGGAAGAAGCTGGATTGACACACTAGCCATATGAGGCTCATCATTAGCATGGCCAAGCGGACTAGGGAACATTTTGTGGTGTTAAACATAAGGTTACCATCAGTTGGATCTATTTAAATGGCACGAATCACATAACAAAACATATGCATTGTAATCATCAGCTTTGGTGATGTGCAGATAATATTTGTAATGATAAATTGTGTGTCTGATTTTCATTAGACTGTTTGCCTGTGTTCTATCACTTCATGTCACACAGGAGCTCTCTGACTGGGTAGTATGATAGTAAATTCATGCAGAGAAAACAAAGACCCAGAATGGGTACGTAAAATGCCCAGCTCGACAGAGATAGGCAGTCACTGTATCAAGGATCCAAGCTCGTGGATCACTGCTAGCATTTCCAAAGTACACATGCCTGCCCTTTCACTGCTGGAAACTAGGTTTCATCACATCTACAAATGGGGCTCTTCTCCTACTCTCCAGCGGGACATTTTTTGTTCTTTTCTGTGATACGGGTGTCACAAAGCAATGTCTCCTGTTCCATGTCACCCTCAGAAACACCTTTGAGAGATCCTAGGAGTTATCACTTGAATGCAAATGAGGTTGAAAGATTCATGTTTTCCAGCCTAAGAATGAAAGCAGGCATTTTATGCTCTGGGAAGTCAGATTTATCACGTCTGTCGCTGTCCTGGGACCTGCCGTCTTGGCAGTGAGGAGGGGCACTGCTTGGCTCCTGTAATCAGTCACGCATTGTATACGCTTGGCATCCTTCTTCCTGTGAGACTTGGCCATATTTCCCACAGTCTGAAATTTATTCACATCAGCCCGCACCCCAGCAGCAGATAGTTTGTCTCTTTGATATGTTATTGGCTTCCAGAAGCCTGACAGTTTTCCCTGTGTAGTTTTAATACATACTGATGAGTTCCCTGTACTCTTAAAATTCCTTCCTCCTTATCCTTGAAGCATTTCACCTTACTCAGTGTTTTCCGATGGGCAGGTCTCTGGGCCAGTAGAGATTTGTTAAGGCACGCAAAGGAGTTTGGGTTTGTTATTGTCGTTATTGCTGATGGGTGTTGCCATGGATGTATAGTAGCTCCAACATTTCTTAGCATGTCGTGGCTCGTAGATGCATCTTCGCCTGGCTTTCTTCTTCTTTGCCCTCTTTTTCTATAAGGACAAGAATTTGTTTGGATGAAGACATCCTACGCTGGTAGGACCTCATGCTAATTTAACCAATAACATTTTCAAGGACCTCATTTCCAAGTACTGCCATATGCACAGGTACTGGGGGTTAGCTCTTCACCATATATTTTTTGGGGGGACCATTGAATCGATAACAGTGACAATGGTACTGTTGACCAAGCTGAAGTAGAAGAGATTCTACACAGCA
>NW_022109767.1:3959436-3977007 GCF_000313985.2 Echinops telfairi | reverse complement strand
TATTTATAGCTTTGCTTCCTAGATCTTTCCTCTGTTTTCTTTTACTTTCCTCTTGCTCCACCATCAGGTTTGCCCGTCTTCTGCCTCTTTGTAATTCCTCTCAGCTACATTGCTGTTGCTCCAACACCACCTGGATCTCTATGGTCTCATTGTTGGTTTAATTCCCTAGTTGTTCCCCTACCTATGGCACTGTTTGCTCAGCACCCTGCTTCCTCCTCCCCTCAAACTTCTCTGCAGCCCTTGGTCCCATTACTTTCTTCTCGGGCTTGCTTCCCATGCCTATCTTATATAGGTAGGCAAAACAACAATACCAGTGACCAAAAGTAAGAAAAGAAAATTTGAACAGCAAAAAAAAGAACGAAAAAGCATACATAATTCCAGGTCTGTCCACCGGCCTTTATGACTATCTCCCCACTGGTTCTAGGGGTATCCGGGACCTGCCCCCCTTAGACCTTGAAGTCTATTTTGGAGTCTTCTCAAGGGGTTTGTGGCTTCGCTTGGCTCCTATTGCTGATCTGTTATGTTCCCTTCTTGGTTCGCCCCACTGTGGGGGTGGTCGGACCGGACTCACTCACTGCTAGGTGTCCCCAATATTGTCCTCTGTCATGGTATGCTCCATTCAGGGGACATCATGTCTCAAGATACTTATTAAGAGTTGTTTTATATTGACTAAATTAATCTTTGAGTTCAGAAGGGAAAAGTAATTCAATGGCTCTTTGGATATGATAAGGTTGTGTGAACCCTTGATTTAACAGTAATGATAATTGCTATTACCCACTTATAATAACCACCTAATCAGCTATCAATTACTGCTTACTATGAGTCATACAATGTGTTTTGTCTTAATGTAATGATTAGACTCGAAACATCTGTAATTTAGTATTATCTTTCTATACACAGGTAAGAAAATTAATTTAAAAACAAATCTGACTTGCTCAAAATTTCAAAGCTAGTAAACCCTTGGTGGTGGGGTTTTGTTGTTTGCTTGAAGTTGTTTGCGGGGATTGTTTTATTCTGTTGTTGTTCTTGTTTTACTGAAAAACACATAATTCCACTCGATGGAAAGAAGAAGTTATCTATTTAAATATAGACAGTCAAACTGAATAAATTCATTTTAAGAAATTTTCCACTTCATGAATTTACCTAATTAACTTAATTCATTGTCAGATTTTCAGATAATCTGATCAAATAAACTCTGCAACTGTTATTCTTCATTTGGTGCTGTGTAGCGATGTAATTCATGTAGAATAATTAAATCAATGTGTTCTGTTCATATCTCGAGCCTGTTTCCTTATCTTTTAATTATTAGATTGATGAAATGGTCAAGTGAAGGGGACACTCCAATTCCTAGTGACCCCATGGAATGGAATAGAACTGTTGCATCCATCAGATTGTCTAGGCTGCTCTTGACAGGAGCAGATTGTTAAATCTTTGTCCTGTGGAGATGCTGGGTAGATTCAAACCACAAACCTTTCAGATATCAGCCTAGAGTTTAACAGCCTGGGCTCCATGAACCTATAGCCACAGCCCAAGTGATTTTGAAAGCCAGCTAAGCGTAAAATCTTTGAAAATTTAGTAGAGACTTGGACTTCTCAAACCACAGAGTATATGTAACCGACCATTTTAATTGTCAGGCATTTTCCAATGAGGACAATAGCCACGAAAATGAAAATAATATTTCTAGCTTCTCTGTTTAATTTAGATTTATCTGATTTCTTGATATGTCTGCGTGTGTGTATTCCTCCCTCTAAGTCTCATTATCCAGTAATTTCCCAAAGGTCATGGATTTTTAAGAACACAACTTTAATCCTATTGACCAAACATTATAATCTGTCACATAATTTCTAGTGATCACATATTAAGATTTCAGAGAATCCTCCTTTCTAATAATTCTTTAATAATTTCAGTAGCAAGTCCCCCCCCCCTCTAAGTTTGCAATTATCTAGCAAATCAGCCTGGCAAATAATTCATAATCTATAAATACATTCATATTTAAATAAAAATGCCTTTCTCCTGAGTGGACATTACATAGAAGTGCTAAGAATTAATTTGTGGTGCAAATAATTACTCCCTAATTTATGTGTTTCATAATTAGATTTGATTTTCCAATATTGCATTTTGTGAAATCTGGATCCAGTCTGAAGAAAATTGACCAGACGTAATTACTAAGGTGATAGATGACCATTTTTCTTCTTTCTTTTGTGCGTTTTAACAAATGTCATGGGGAAATATAGGGCCCTGAATCACCTAGCTGGCCTTTATGGTCCTCCCTCCCCTAAGCAGACATTTTTGCTAAAAGTCTAGAATCAAACAGTGGGGTACTGCTGGTTCTGCCCCAACCTTCCACACACACATGTTCAGCAGTTGCATCATCATCATTTAAAGTCACGTAGCATGAAGGATTATCCAGGATTACCAAACATGTAGTAATGAAAATCCAATCATCCACACACCCTCAGAGTAAAACATTTTTGAATAAAAAGTTCATCAGAATTGGACAAGTGTAGAGAATGAATAAGAATGTTGTGCTTGGAGCAATGTCTACTTTAAAAAAAAAGAAGAAGAAGGCTCATGAAAGGTACCATGAGCAAGACAGGGTCATGGACTCCTCAGTGGTCTTATGGGAAAACGTCAAGCAGGATCTCAATACTCTGAATCTCTCTGCTGCAACGGATGCATGGGCTCACTGCGCAGTTAGCCCAAAGGGGTTTGTTTTTTTTTTTCTTTCTGAACAAATGATTCTGAGAGCCTGTAAGAGCACTACAAATATACTCAGGAGCTGGGGAGGCAATACCTGCAGTAGCAAAAACAAATGAATACTTTGCTGGCAATGTCTGATGTGACTTACTGTGTGAAGAAATATGACTATCATGCACTGGGAAATTTAGCCAGAGTCCCGCAGTTGAGTAATAATATTGACTTTATGTGCCTTCAAAATCCTTGGTCTTAAAGGTTATTATCTATACTGTACATATAGCTGCAAGACAAATGGAAGCAAAGAATTGTCTATGTGGGGTCAGGTTCTGTCACCCAGTTTCATAATGATTGCAACTAGGTCTCCACTTTTAAAATGTGCTATGTTAAATTAGGGCATGTGTTTTAATTAGGTTATCTTTTTGATGCATTTACTCTATGATCTAGCATCAGAGACAGATAAGCATATATAAACATACTGTCACTCACTGCCATTGAGTTGATGCTGACTCATAGCAACCCTATATGACAGGGTAGAACTACCTCATTCAGGTTCTTAGATTGTAACTCCTTACTGGAGTAGAAAGCCCTGTCTTTCTCCTGAGACTCATCTTGTGCTTTAGAATTGTGAACTTTGTGGGTCCCAGCCCAACACATAACCACTACACCACTAGGGTAAACAACATTAGACACAAGGTATTAAAGAAGCAGCCCACAAATCCCTGGGTTAAAAGATGTTTCATGAGCGAGTTACCAATGAAAATTATAAAATGAATTTTTCTCGTGCCCATCCACATCTACAAATGAATCTTGAAATTGTCTAATAATCGAAATCATTGGCAGTGATTCAAGCAAAAGTTCAAAAATATTTTGCCTTAAAATAAAGCAGAAGCAGGCCAATTTGAAGTTCTGGGTATGGCTATTGTGTTGTTGTGTGCTGTCAGCTAAATTTTGACACATAATTACCCTCGATGACCGAATAGAGTAGACTCATGGGACTTTGTAAGCTGGATTTTTTTTATGGCAGCAGATCACAAGATCTTGCTCTCAAGTATCTCGTGGGCTCAAACCACTAGCCTATCCATTAGCAGCAAGTTTTTTAAATACTGTGCCAGCCAGGCTTTTTAATACAACAGAAAAAAATTTGAGAGATTTCTCTGATCCTGTAAAAAAAAAAAAGTCTACGCAATTAGTCATGAAATAACTACAAGTTATATTCAGTGCCATTGAGTTGATGCTGACTCCTAGTGAACTTATAGGACAGGGTAGAGGTGCCCTTGTGAGTTTCTGCAGATGTACCTCTTTGCAGACGTAGAAAGCTGGTGGTTCGGGACTGCTGACCTGGCAGTCAGCAGTCCAATGTGTAACCCATTACACCACCAAGACTCCTATAATACAATAACACTGATCTCACTATCCTATCATGATCGACAAAACCCCCATATCAGTTATCCGTCCATTGATTCTCACTTACTGCAAGCCCATGTGTATGGAGTAGAACTGTTTTTACAAGATATTCAAAGCTGTGATTTCCCTTTTTTTTTAATTTAAGCAAATCATGAGGTATTTTTCTGAGACACCTCTGGGTGGGTTCCAACTGCCATGTTGTTGTTTCCTGTTGAACGTGTGTGTGTTTGTGTGTGCATTTGGGAAAGGTTTAAACAGCAAATCATGCAGTTTACACTCACCTGTCCAAATGGTGTGTGTAAACACACGCATTGCAATCCATTCAAGGTACCATCGCTTATCCCATATCCTCCCTGTGTTTCTTGTTCTCGTGCCTCTGTCTTTCCTAACCCTCTGAACTTTGTCCTTCGGTAAATGCTAAATTTCTAATCTTTAATTGCTGATTATTCTAACACCAGAGAAATGGTTAAAGCTCATAATCTTAGGGGTCCCACCTGTCTCTATCTAACCAGTCGTGTTAAGTTGGGTTCTCTAGAGAAGCAAAGCCAGTGACAATTGTATATGTTGTATAAAGACAGAGACTCCTATCAAGAACTGGTTTACCTTGTTATAGAAATAGATAAGTCCAGTCTGGTTCAAGCCAGGCTTCTCTTGACTCATGGAAGCTGATGAACAATAAGAAGGATGATGAAGCAGAGACAACAGGGGCACAGGCTGGTGGATGCAGAGGTCAGACAAATGAATCCACCATTGTTAGTCCATTAGTGGCCCAGAATCAACAAGCAATGCAACAGGAGACCAAGGAACCAGAGTCAAAGGCCAGCTCCAAGAGAAGGCAAAGGCCCAAAAAGGAGTCGACTCTGTTCAGTGTCTCTCTCTTACACAAAAAGACTTACAACACCAAGGAAATGGTATCAGGCTACAACACACCTGAAAAGGTCTTCTCCACTGTGACCTTTACCCAGGAGTGTCTGGTTGACATAATCTCTTAACTCGCACATAAGTAAACGTTGCCTCTTTTTGCTTGTGATCACCAATGGAAAACAGCCATTTGCACCACCTAAAGATTCCTATTAAGTACAGATTTAGGGACACATTAAATAATCAGTCCTTAGTTCTACCAGGTTCATGTTTGACTTAGAGTGTTGCAAACCTTCAACCCCGGATAGTCCACTTAGACCTCTGGATTGTATGGAAAGGGAAGGGATATGTTGGAATGAGTAAGATATGTCAATAAAAATAGTATTTAAAAGAAAATAAAAGAAAAATTACCTCTGGAATTTTCTACCCTAAATACAAGATTCATAAATCAAGACTTTTCAAAAAAATTTTTTGCTTTGCACTTTTGTACAGTTCTATATGTCTCTGTGACGTCCTAGATTTTAGCATGCTCAGCCTGATCTACTTGTAATCTCTACCAACTCAGGAATAGTACTGTATATTTAGCGTTGACAGGCATCCCAATAAGTCAATCTCTTAATCACTCTTCACGCTCTGTGCCAGGCTGCTTCCCATTTATCAACTCTTTAAGTTGTTAATGCCAAGCTTCTAATACAGCTGCAGATGTTCAGCTGTATTCTCATGAGATTAAATAGAGAAAAATTGATAACTTCAGGAAATGAAACTTGGATCAAACCTGCACTGCTTAAAATTAATTTACTAGAATTAACTAGGAAGAGAATTTCACTCTACCACTGAAGCCTGAAACATGAAACATCTCTGCCCCCCAAAATCAATTTGCATAAAAATTTATGAATATGATGGGTCTCTGAGCTGATTATTTAACTCCTCGAAGGATTTGTAAAACAGAGATTCTAGGTGACTATGAAAATATTCAGAGGCGCCGTTTGAGGGTCATTGATTTTTTCCTTTAATTCCAAGAAGACTTGCAACGAAGCAAGCCCCCAAGGAAAGTGGGCAGGGTTCAATCTTTTTGTTTGTTTGTTTTACTAGCATTTCTAGACTGGGAAAATCCCATGTGGTGAGCTCTAAGTCTTCTACTTGGAATTCAAAGCTCAAATTCCATGTCTCCGTTGTGAACAAAGCCCCACGGAGTCTTCCACAAGAAACTTTGACTTAGAAATGCGAATGCGTAGGATTTGTCTCCATGTGCTCATAGATGTTTACTTTTGCTTATATAAATAGCAGGAAGACAACTGTCTTTGGGGAATAACTATCTGTGCAAAAGGAGCTAACCACAAGGGCAACAATTTGAAAACATCAGCTGCTCTGTGGAACCGAGACTAGACGTTCTACTCTCGTGAAAATTGACAGCTCAGAAACCCACAGGGGCAGTTAGACCCTGTCTTATAAGGTCACTGTGAGTTGGAAATGACTTGATAACAGGAGTTTGATTTGACCTTAGAAGTTGCAAGCTTCAATACAGATGAATTCCTGATATTTGAAATGCATTGGTTGCAGCGATAACACTCTTTGTTTTTTTGCTGTTTTATTTTCAGATTTGAAATATTCTTCCTAGATCCTTAACCATTAAGTCATATATATATGAATGTATGTATATGTATATACACACACATACATATATATATATGCTGATTGTTACTTTACTCACTTGTAGATCATATCATTGAAAAAATACTACATTGTTTTTCTTAATTTATCTTTTTTTATCTTATAGATTCTATGTTAAACTCAAAACAATTTTTTTATTTTATATGATGAATTAATTAAAGACATTTTTATTCTATATGATTTTTATTTATATCTATAATTATACATTTATTATTTATTAAACAAAAATATTATTAAGGTTGCTTAATGTATTATTGTTTCATACAGTTAATTTACCCAAATACATTTTTTGTTGTTTTATACTTTATATTTATGGTTTACACTTACTGAAACAACAATTTATCCTTTCTATTGCTACTTATTATTTATTGCATTTCAATGCTTCTATCAGGACCATTTTACTTTTATGAGCATTTTACTTGATGAGCACTAGTTAGTGTAATTAATTTTTTAGTTTGTATCCATTTGAAAAAGAACTTTTCTCTATATATTTTCACAAGAGCTTTCCTGAAATGTAATTTCCCTACCATAATGTCACCCTTATGGTGTTTTCAGTTAAGTGGATTTCAATCTATTCAGTTACAGATATGCTTACCGTTATCTAATTTTAGAATGTTCTCATTATCCTGACAAAATCCCTATGTTCATTGGCACTCACTCCCCATTCTCTCTTACCCTAGCCTCCAGCAACTGTTAATCTCCCTTCTATTTCTATGAATTTGTAAATTCTGGATAGTTCTTAAAAGTTGAATCATACACATGTGCTCTTTCTTGTCTGGCTTCATTCATTCATCTAGCACAGGAGGTGGACAAACTTTTGGGACCAAATAGCCAATCCGGCCCCTCACCACAATTTAAAAATTACTGTAGAGCCATACATATAGTTTTATAAACAAATGAAATGATCATCATCTGAATAATGTCCTTAAAATAATACTATAATCCTTTTATTTTCATTTTCAATTTTACTTCAAAGCCATATGTACAAAGCCAAAGATGAAACAAAACAATGACTTTTGAGTTATTATTTAATGACCCATAAACTAGCACATTCTTTTTTAGGTTCATGCGAGCTCCAGCATGTATCAATATTCCTTCCTTTCGTAGACATGTAACATCCGTATGGTTTATCCATTCTTCAGTTGGGACTTGTAAGTTGCTACCACAGTTTAATTATTAGGACATGTAGGTTGCTACCTCAGTTTAGTTACTAGGTATATTGTTGCTATAAACATATGTGCATAACATTTTAGGTTACCATATTCTTTCAATTTCATTTATGTAACACCGAGGACTGAAATTGCTGTCATATGGTAAATCCATTTTTATTTTTTAAGAAGCTGTCAAACTGTTTCCCTCCAGCAATGCATAAAGGTCCCGTTTCCCCAAATTCTCACCAATATTTGGTAGTGTCTGCCCTTTTAATTCTAATTCTTCTGATAATTGTCAAAAGTCATCACATTGCACTTTTAGCTTATATTTCCATAATAATTATTATGAAAAAGATATTTTGTGAGCTTATTAGAATTTAAATATCTTCTTTATGGTCAGAAGATATATATTAAAGTTCTTTGCTCACTTTTTAAATTGGGTTATTTATTTATTATCTTTTGTTGATTTTTTAAAATCATTTTATTGGGGGCTCGTACAACTCTTATCACAATCCATACATCCATCCATTGTGTCTAGCACATTTGTACATTAGTTGCCATCATCATTCTTAAAACATTTGCTTTCCACTTAAGCCCTTGATATCAGCTCCACATTTTCCCCCTCCATCCCCGCTCCCCACTCCCTAATGACCCCTTGATAATTTATAAATTATTATTATTTTGTCATATCTTACACTCTCTGACGTCTCCCTTCACCCACTTTTCTGTTGTCCATCCCCCAGGGAGGAGGTTATATGCAGATCCTTGTAATCGGTTCCCTCTTTCTACCCCACCCTCCCTCCACCCTCCTGGTATTGCCCCTCTTAGCACTGGTCCTGAAGGGATTATCTGTCTTGAATTCCCTGTGTTTCCAGTGTACATCCTCTGGTCTAGCCAGATTTGTAAGGTAGAATTGGGATCATGATAGTGGGGGAAGGAAGCATTTAAGAACTAGAGGAAAGTTGTGTGTTCACCATTACTACCCTGCACCCTGATTGACTCATCTCCTCTCCGCGACCCTTCTGTAAGGGGGTGTCCAGTTGCCTACAGATGGGCTTTTGATCTCCTCTCTGCACTCCCCCTCATGTACAATGATAAGATTCATTTTTTTCTTTGATGCCTGAAAACTGATCCCCTTGACACCTTGTGGTCACACAGGCCAGTGTACTTCTTCCATGTGGGCTTTGTTGTTTCTCAGCTAGATGGCCGCTTGTTTACCTTCAAGCCTTTGAGATCCCAGAGGCTATATCTTCTGATAGCTGGGCACTATCAGCTTTCTTCACCACATTTGCTTATGCACACATTTGTCTTCAGTGATCATTTCGGGAAGGTGAGCATCATGGAATGCCAATTTAATAGAACAAAGGGTTCTTGCATTGAGGAAGTACTTGAGTGGAGGTACAATGTCCATTTGCTGCCTTAATATTAAACCTATAAAGAGATGTACATAGATCTATTTCCCTCCCATCCTATATAAATATATTTACATATGTACATGCCTGTGATTAGACCTCTATTAATGCCCTCTGCCTCCTAGTTCTTTCCTCTACTTCCTTTTACTTTCCTCTTGTCCCATTACCATGCTCAGCCTTCATTTGGGTTTCAGTAATTTCTCTCAGTTGCATTGTCCTTGCTGAATCCCTAGCAGAACGCTCACACCCTCCTTGCCACTAATTTTGGATCACTTGTTGCTCCCTTATCCCTGGGTTGGTTAATACCATCTCCTTTCCCCCACCTCCCCCTCTCCTATGTCCCCCCGGAACCATCAGTCCCATTGCTTTCTCCTCCAGACTGTTCATCCAGCCTATCTTATCTAGATAGATCTGTATAGATAAAAATATGCATCAAAAAAACAAGGCATAGCAAGACAAAGCGACAAAAGAGAACACAACGATGACAACAACAAAGAAAACCAATTACCAAGAAAAGAATAAATTAATTTTTTTTAAAAACCTGTAAATAGATCAAGGTCTGATTTTTCACATCTAGACATGTCCTCCAGTCCAGTCCGATGGGGTGCCATGCTCCGCCCCAAAGTCTATCATTTGCACTCCCTCCTCTTCTACCTCCCTCCCCCTTCGTTTGTGCCGCTGCATGCTTTTAATGTTTTTCCTCGGTATGGTGGGGTCAGACCAGGCGAATCCTGACACTGAGTCTCCTGTGTTGTCCCCCATAGGGCCATAGGTGAGCGAGGGACATCGTGCGTGTCTCATAGTGGGATCAGCCATATGGTCCACTCTGTGCATTGGCTGTTAGGAGCGGGAATATCGTCCTCCAGGCCTGGTGGGCCAGGATGCGCTCCGCTCTCTCTTTGTCCCCATTCATTTGCTCTTATCAGTGGAATTGTTTTCATCTTTTCTTCATTAACTACCACGTTGGCTGTTGGTTTTTCATATATAGCTTGTATAATAATGAGGAATTTTCTTTCTATTCCTATCTTCTTGAGTGTCTTAAACAGGAATGCATATTTGATGTTGTCGAATCTTTTTTTGCATCTATCGATATTATCACGTGGTTCTTTTCATTTTTCCTGTCAATATGGTGAATAATACTAATGGTCTTTCATATCTTGAGCCATCCCTGAATCCCTGGTATGAATCCCACTTGGTCACAGTGAGCTACTTTTTCTTGTATGCTTTTTGTATTCTATTGCCCAGTATTTTGTTAAGAATTTTGCATTGATGTTCATTAGTGATATTGGTCTCTAGTTCCCAATTCTTGTGGGATCTTTGCCTCCTTTAGGTATCAGAGTTATACTAGTTTCATAGAAAGAGTTTGGGAGTTTTCCATCTTTTTCTATGTTCTGGAAGAGTTTGCATAGGATTGGTGTCAGTTCTTCCCTGAATGCTTGGTAGAATTCTCCTGTGAAGCCATCTGGCCCAGAGGATTTTTGGTTGGTAATCCCTTGATTACCTTGTCTATTTCTTCAATTGCTATGGGTCTGTTGAGGTTCTTGACATCCATTTGGGACAGTTTAAAGAGGGATTATGTTTCCAAATATTTGTCCATGTCTTCCAAGTTGTTGAATTTGTTAGAGTATAGACCTTCATAGTACTGTGTAATTATCCTTTTGATTTCATTAGGGTCCATAGTAATGTCCCCTGTTTCATCCCTCATTCTTGCAATTATTATTTGTTCCTTCCTTTCCTTGTTTAAGTTTGCCAGTAGTCTATCAATTCTGTTAATTCTTTCAAGAACCAACTTTTAACTGCATTAATTTTTCCATACTTTTTTTGTTTTCCCTCTCCTGTATCTCAGCTCTGATTCTATTATATCTATCCTCTTGCTATTAGTAGGATTGTCTGTTGACTCTGTCCTGATTGGTGTGTTTTATGCCAGCATATCATCCATGGATCTCTCTTCTTTTTTCATGTGTGCATTAAATTGTATCAGCCTTCCTCTGATAAATACCTTTGCTGTATCCCAAAGGTTTTGGTAGATTGTTTTTTCGTTCTCATTGGTTTCTAGAAACGTCCTGATTTCATCTCTGATCTGGGTCAATACCCACTCCTTTTGCAATAGAGAATTGTTTGCCCTTGTTTTCTTCACCGTCCTTCTCTAAATTTCCAGCTTTGTGGCACAGTGATCAGAGTGAGATGGCTGTATAAACTCTATGTGCTTGAATTTACTCAAGTTCTACTGGTGTCCCAGCATGTGTTCTGTTTTCAAATATGTGCGATGTGGGCTTGAAGAGAATGTGAAATTGTATTGCAGTAGGTGGAAAGCTCTGAAAATATCTATCAAGTGAAGTCGTCCAATTGTGCTGTTCAGATCTGTAGCCTCCTTGTTGATATTCTTTACCAATGATCTGGTTTTTTTTTCTCAGAGAGTGGTATATTAAAGTCATCAACTATAATTGTTGAGCCTGTGATTTCTTTTATCATCTTTTGGAGTGGTTGATTTACAAATTTCATAGGTCTCTCATTGGGCACCTATATATTTATTATGCTCACTGCTTCTTGGTCTACTGTTCCCTTGAGCATTATATAGTGACCCTCCTTCGTTCTTGTTATGGCCTGTATCTTGAGATCAATTTAGTCACATATTAAGATCGCTACCCCTGCTTTTATTTGCTTTGCCATTTGCTTGGTATATATTTTCTCCAGCCTTTAATTCTCAACCTGTTTTTGTCTGCAAGCTTGAGATGTGTCTCCTGTAGGCAGCAGATCGTTTGGTTATGTTTTATGAGCCAGTCTGTTAGCCTCTGCCTTTTAATGCCTGAGTTCAGGCCATTGGTATTCAGTATTATTACATCCATTTGTGGACTTAGTGATGCCATCTTGTATATTTTGTGTTGGGTATTTTCCGTCCTACTTATCATATCCGCTTGTGTTGTGTGTGTGCTTTATTTTTGCCTTCCACTTTTGAGCCAATGCTATCCTGGGGGCTGTTTTCTCTTAGCAGCCATATTGCTGGAGTTGTTCTATGTGATGGTCTCCTATTTGCCTTAAGTGCGTGTTGATCTTCTGTCCATACTGGTTCTGCAAGGATCGTTTGTAGGGCTGGGTTTGTTTTTATGTTTTCTTTGAGATTTCCTTGTTGGGGAAGACTCTTACTTCTCCATCTATCTTAATAGATAATTTGGCTGGGTAAAGTTTTCTTGGGTTTGCGTTGTTTTCCTTCAATTTTTTAAACATATTACTCCATTCCCTCCTCTTCTTCATCGTGTCCACTGATAGGTCTGATCATCCTCTTATTGGGGTACCTTTATACGTGACTATTTGCTTTTCCCTAGCTGCTTTTATGATCTCCTTTTCCTCATAGTTGGATAATTTTACAATTATGTGTCTTGGTGATTTCTTCTTGAAATTCACTCTGGCTGGTATTCTGTCAGCCTCCTGAATGGTTACCTGATTTTCGTTAATTGAGCTGGAGAAGTTTTCCTCTAAGAATTCCATCACTATTTTCGCTGTTGACTTGTTTGTTGTCTTGTTCCAGTAGTCCAATTGTTTGAATATTTTTCCTATTCATAGCATCATACATGGCTCTTGAGTGTTCTTCAGCTTTATTGATTGTCCTATTTGACTGCTTCTACTGTTTGCTGAGGTCTGTTTGATTATCCTCTAAGTCACTGGTGTGATTCTCTGCTTCCTCAAGTCTGTTGGCAAAGTCTGTCAATTTGCCACTGGAGTTATTTATTTCATCCCTTAGTTCTTGTATTTCCCTTTGGTGCGTTGCCTTTATATCCTCTATAATTTCATCCTTTTTCTGTATTGCTTCCCTCATATCCTGTATGACTCCAAGCAGCATTCTGAAAATTTATTTTTGTGGAAGGTCGATATCTGCTTCTTCTATACACATCGTTAGGTTCATGACTTCTTCCGACTTTGTCTTCTGTTTCTCCTGCTTTTTCGATGAGGCTGTTAGGAATGGTTGCTGTTTACGTATTGTTTTAGAGGAGCCTGGAGCCATCTTCCAGAGTTAGCACACTGGGCTCTCTCTTGGGGGACTCATATGAGTGCTTCTACAAACCACCTGCTGGTAGCTGTATTGAGGATTCAGGCTACCACTATATCTTCCTGTGGTTTCACTCTTACCCTAGCCAACCAGTATTCCATTATTTGGAATGTGAGTTGGATAGTCCTCTCATGTGACGCTGGTTGGGTTGTTGTGGGCTCACGGGGGTGTCGCTTCACTGGCTGATCTCTAAGTAAGCTTCACGGTGCTTGGAGCACCTCAGGTGGCATGTGGTGTTTCCCTCTGAAACTAGAGTGCCAAGGAGCTTGTGTGGGTGTACCCTCCTTGGTATAGAGCTCTGTAGCTGGCAGGGGGAATTATCCGAGTCAGAGGGATCACCTTGGAGGTTGGTATATTTTTCCACAGCAGCGTGGAGCCCCACCAGTGGGGGGCAGGAGTTTCCCCCAGTTACTTGTAGGGCCTCGGGGTTTAAGCTGGAGTTCCCCTCACTCTTTGAAGGGGAGAACACTCTGGTGTGTGGTGTGTGGATGAGAACCTGTGTGATTCCCCAGCTGTGTGTAAAGCCAATAAATGAGGATGGGAGCTCCACTAGTTGGGCCTTCGGAATTGTCCTAGGCAGAGGGGAGTGGCCTGCAGGCTGCTAGTGGCTTCTGAAAGGAAAGAGGAGAGAGAAGAAAAAGACAGAAATAAGAAAACAAAAACTGGAGCAACAATGCCAAGCAAACTCACACCCACTCACACACACACAAATGCACAGACGAAACAAAAGTGAAAACAGTAAAAAAAAAAAGAAAGAAAGAAAACAACAATAAAGGAGAACTGAATCTGCTGAGATTTTGGCAGGAAAAAAAGAAGAGATAGAAGAAGAGGAGCAAAGAAGAAAAGGTGAAAGAAGAACAAAAAGAAAGAAGAAACAAAGAAAGAGAAGGAGAGAAAATTTTTAAAATAGATAAAGAAATACCTGAATCCTGTGCCGGGCTGTTTGTAGCACTTCCTCATGCTGTGTGCAGCACTGTCACAGTGGGAAGGCTGTAGCTCTCCTCACTGGGTGGGCAGAGTTGCCCTAGGTTGAGGGTAGGGGTCTGGAAACCAGCAGTGGCATATGGAAGGAAAGAGAGGGAGAGGAGAAGAGAACAAAGAAAGAGAAGAAAGAAAGAAAAATAGAAGAAAGAGAAAGAAATGGAAAACACTCAACTGTCCTCACTAATATTGGCTGTGATGATAAAGAGGGAAGAAAGAGAGAAGGAGGAAATAAAGAGATAGCTGATCCCTGATTGCCTTAATGTGGGGCCAGAGAGGTTTAAACTCTGCCCCATGATGGCAGGTTGGTGTGCTCTATTAATGCAGGTACCCCATGGTGCTCGGAAGAATTGCCCTAGTTGACAAGATCACCTTAGAGGTCTGATGGAAGTTTCCTCAGCAGCACAGCACACTGTAGATGGCTGTCACAGCTGCCTCATGTGGTGTGCAGCACTTCCACAGAGGGCAGGCTGGAGTCCCCCGTGCTATTTGGGTTGTTTTGCCCTAGGCGGAGGGTAGTGGCCCAGAAGCCAGTAGTGGCTGGCATACGATAGGAAACAGGGAGAGAAGAGGAAACAGAGGGAGAAGGAAGAAAGAAATAAAACAAAATAAACCTGAGCCTGTTGAGACCAACTGCAGTGGGAAGGACAGAAGGGCAAGTGAATAAAGAAAGAAGAAAGAGAGTGGTAAGTAAGGAGATAACTGAGACTTGATCACCTGTCTGTGGGGCTGGAGGAGTTCCAACTCTGCCTCAAGGTAGTGGGGTGGTGTGCCTGCCTGATGCCAGGTTTCACAGATGCAGGGGGGGATTACCCTGGAAGGCAAGTTCACATCAGCGGCCAGGTGTCAGTTCCCACCATGGTATTGAGTGCTGGAGTTCACTAGTATACTTGTCTTGTGCTGTGTGTAGCACTACAGCAGAGGCGAGGGTGTGGGGTGTTCCCATAGGAGAGGCAGGGCCACAGGAGAGGCAGGGCCTCCCTAGCTGTGTGTAGAATCACTTAGAGGGAAGCTGGGCTTATTGTCCTATCTGGACTGCTGGTTCCCTATTAGATCAGAGGATTCCCCCCACCCCATCCCTGGCCAGCTAGAATGGAATCAAATTAAATGGTCTCCCTGGCTCTGGACTCCACCTCTGTACTCTGTTAGAAGCTGACTGGTTTCAGTGGGTCTTTGTTATGCAAAAAAGCATCCAGGCCCTGTAGCTAATTCTGGCTTTCCTTAATGAGGGCTTCTTCTTACTCTAATTCATGTTAAGTGACCCCTCCTATGTGCTCCTTGGAGCTGAGCAACAACGCTAGAATTTGAGTTTTTACCAATAATATATATTCTCACTCTTTTTAATATTATGCTTGTGAGGTGTACTGATTTGGGGGCTGCCAGACTGACCCCAAGAGGGCAAGATCCAGCTTATCAGGGGGGTTGTTTCCTTCTTAGCCAATTGGAACTGAATTCGCCCCCTGGACTTTGACTATCCACCTATTTTCTCCCACAACACCATCTGCCTCAGGTAAAATTCTCCTTTTTCTTTCTGGCTACCCACCCCCCACCCCCACTCCCCAGGCTATGAGCTCAAGGCAACTAACAGTGCAGAGAGCTCTGGCATGGGGTACTCCTCGTTTCTGGGATTATGTCCCCTTTAGGGCATCAGCCTGGAGAAATCACTACTCCTGGCAAAAGGGCAGCAGTAGCTTTTCAGCTGGCGCCCTGAGCCCAGCTCGCCTAACCTAGAGCGATTAAGAGCATTCTTGGTTCACTTTGTGAGTGGAAATCACAAAAAAAAGGGGTTCAGGAGAGACCCTAGTACCTTAGTTCTAATTTCAGGACTCTACTTCCCAGTTTCCTTCACCTTACCTCCCAATTTTCTGGTCTGGCAGCAGGAGCTCCGGGCAGGTAAGTCTTAACTAGTCACCATTTTTCCGAATGCCCTCTATTATTGAATTTTAAGAGTCCTTATGTATATCATATATATTTTGGATACATTCCAATATCAAGTATTTGATTTGCAATTAAGGTTTCATTTTATGTGCTATTTTCACTTTTTCGTGTTGTCTTTTGAAGGAAAAAAAAATTCTTTGTTTTGTTTTTAGTATGTCCAATGTCTCAATGTTTTCCTTTGTTGATTTTGCATTTGGTCTCATATCTAAGTAATCACTGCATAATCCAAGATAAAAAAGGATTTATTCACTCTTATGCTTTCTTTTGTACTTTTAGCATTCTAAACGTTCAGGTCTTTAATTTTGGTTTCTGAACCATTTTGAGTTATGGTGTGAAGTACAGGGTTAACTTCATTTTAATACATTTTGCTATCCACTTGTCCCAGTTACAGCTTTTGAACAGATTCTCTTTCTCCCATTAAATTGCCTCAGCATCCTTATAAAAAATCAATTGACCATAAATACTCTGTCTGTATTTCTGAACTTTAAAATAGGCTAGGTACTATCATACCATTCTCATATCTGCGGCATTACTGTAACATTGCATTGCTTTTGAAATTGTGGAGTATAATTCTCTAGCCTTGTCTTCTTTATTAATATCATGTTGATGAGTCTAGGTTCCTTCTACTCAAAATTTCATAAGCCCAGGCAAGTCTTTATTAAGGATATGTTGAATCTATAGATATATTTAGAAGTGCTATCATCTTAACATTGCTAAACGTTATGATTTGTGAGCATGTAATATCTTCACATTTAATTTCTCTGTACTATGTTTCTGAGTTTTCAGTGAACAAGCGTGACATTTTTTTATTTAAATGCATTCCGAAATTTCTTAATTTTCTTAGTCTTATTTTATTAGGCTTGTTTTCTATTTCTGTTTCAGTAGTTTTCATTGCTATTACATAGAAATGTAGTTAAATTGTGTATATTTATCTTGTACCCTGAAATCTTACAGATCTGATTTAATTCTAGCGTTTTTTTTCTGTTAACTCTTCAGGTTTCTCTATGTAGAAAATTGTGTAATCTCTGCTTACAAATAATTTTACTTTTTCCTTCTAAACTCAATGCCTTTTACTTATTTTTTCTTAATTATCATTGCTAGTATCTCTAGTACAACGTTGAATAGAAGCCATGAGGATAGTCATCCTTCACTATTTTCTGGTATTGAGAAAGAGTTCAGTAATTCATCGTTAAGGATGAATTATTATTGAATTATTATTATATGAATCATTAAGAATGATCAAACATTTTAGCATGGAATATTGGTTTGTGCCGAATGTGTTTTTGTGCATATTTGAGATAATTATGTGTTTTTTGTCCTTTACCATTGAGATAGTTTATTGTGCCAGCCTGGCTGATAAACGCAGGTGGGATTAACTGAAGGGCAGAGAGATAAATGGCTTGGTGAGCCT
>NW_022109767.1:3956237-3958137 GCF_000313985.2 Echinops telfairi | reverse complement strand
TGTAAATGTATCATTTACACTTCATCCAATATATTTGGCTATGTTGTGTTTTATTCTTCTATTTACTAATTTTCCTAGTGATTTCTTCTCTGAAACCTTCATTACTTTGGGAGGGGGTTGTTTAATGTTCATTTGTTTATTAATTTCAAACATTCTTCTGTTAGTGAATAATAATTTTAATCTATTTTATTCAGAGAACAAATGTCATAAGGTTTCAATTCTCTACACTTACTGAAACATGTTTGATGACCTTTCTTAAAGAACATTCCATGTATACTTGAGAATAATATGCATCATTTTGTTATGAAGTGGTATGTTCTATAGATGTGTGTTAGAACAGATGAACTAGAGAAACAAATTTGGCAACACTCATATATGAATAAGAGAGAGCTTTATCTCAAGTGTAATTATATATTAAGAAAACATCCTAGCCCAGTCCAACTCAAGCCTGTAAGTCCGATAAGATGTATGATAAGTCCCTCTTGAGACTCACACAGCCACATATGGTGATGCAGAATGCAGGAAGATAACGGGCCAGTGCCTGCAAAACTGTGAATCCAGAGTCAGGGGAAAACATCACAGAGCTCCGGCAGTTCTCAGGGTAGCCAGCAGGCAGGAAAGTCAAGGCAGAGAGAGAGAAGGGGGTCCCCAGGGTCCTCCTTGAGAAGGCCATGCCCACAAGGAGATACCATCAGTCTGTGACCTAACTGACAGGTTGAATGCCATCCCTTTACTTTTACATATGTTCAAGTAATCATTAAACTATGTAACTACCATAAGATTTCTATTTGGTTTCTAGGTTGTTCAATTCTTCTAATTCCTTGTTAAACTTCTGTGAATGTGTTCACTGCATTGTTGGAAACAGGGCATTGAAGTCTCTGTTAATGTTATCATTTAATATGTCCATTTCCTTCATGAATTTGGGTTGTCTTTTAAGTGTATATGTATAATAATTGCTTTTTTAATTGATTCTTTAATCATTCTTAAATATCCTTTCTTATTCCCAACAACCATTTACACTTGTTATATTTTATCTGATATTAGCATAGTTGCTCCATCAACTTGTGCCTTTAAATCAAAACTGGGTCTCTATAGACAGCATGTCATTGAATCATATCCAATTCTTCCTATTTCTGACATTAAATATAGTATTTAGCTGATTAGTGCTTAGTTTAGGTCATGATAAAATAGAATTTGTCTTGGACATTTTCCCCCTTTTCCCCTTATGTCTTATTCTTTGTTGTTTTTTAACCTTTATTATTGCTTCCTTTTGGGTTTAACTAATATTTTCTAGTATATCATTTTAATCTCTTTATTGGTAGTTCAACTCCCCCTTTGGAGTAATTTCCCTGAGGATTTAATTAACATCTTAAAGCAATCTAGGTTAGATTTTTTTTTAACACTTTGAATATATTACCCCAGTGCCTCTTGATTTTCATGGTTTGAGATGTGACATCAGCTGTCTATTTTGATGAGTATCCCTAATACGTGGTGAGTCATTTCTCTCTTGCTCCTTTCAAGATTCCCTCATTGACTTTGCTTCAAATGTATGATGATGAAAAATCTAGATGCCTATCTCATTTTATTTCTCTTAGAGTTCAATAAGTTCTGCTCAGTTTCACAGTCTGCTAATGTTTGCAGAAATAACAATCAAATGCTTTTAATTACTAAGTAATAAAATGTCTTCTGTATTTTACATTCTGGTACTTCAAAAAGTTTCTAGTTAAATTCAATTATTATCTTCTAATATCATTATTCCCAGAACTTTTGATTTCCTTCGGATTTATGCTATTTTAAATTTTATTTGTTTATATATTTTAACTTATCTATATTTATCAATTAAGTTCATCTATATTTATATATTAAAATATATTATCTACATTTATTTATTTTTAACTTG
>NW_022109767.1:3953172-3955046 GCF_000313985.2 Echinops telfairi | reverse complement strand
ATTTTTAATAGAATTAAATTGCTAATAACAGGAAATTTAATGCAATTTTGTTTGTATGTGAGAAAGAGCAGTTAGTCTCACTATCCCTTTCATGAACAGCAGGATGATCTTTTTTTTTTTCTCTTTTTTCTTTACTCTAAACTGATACCAACGTATTTTTTTCACAGCTGTCAGATTGTCACAACATTTTATTCAGAGAGGTGGATTCTGATGCATCTTGCAAGTTTTCATATCTCCGAGCAATACTACAGGGATAAATCCATGATGGGTATTTAGGCTCTAGGAAAAGGTACATGCACTTTACCTTCTGGGTCATGACAACTGACAGTTTGGGACAGTATTATAATGAACATGTTGACAAGGGTGTGAAGCCCTCCCAAGGTAGACTTAGTCTTCCAATATCACTTACAGCTATCAATGACTTCTGATTATGCACTTTTACTTTATGCTATTAAGAGGAAAAGATAAATGATATGACAATCATTTATGCCAACTCTGAAATAGTTTTGCATCTTGCTAACATCTATGAATATTTCTATCACTCATTGCAGCCATAGTGGGATCTTTTGGAAAAAATATTCTTCCAGAAACCCTTATCTTTATTTGTTACATTAATATGAAGATGACACCTTATTGACAAGGCAAATAATTAATCCTCCATCATTAGATCTGGCTTAAACTTGTTAATCAAGTAGGCAGTGAGACACCACCTCGCAGATAATTACAGCACCTAGCAGAGAAAGTAACACCACTTTATATATCACAAATGATGGAAAATGATTGATTTATGCACCAGCAAAAACATATAATTTTTATAGGTTGCACTGTAAAGGTCATTATGTGAAGTCAGATAACATAATTATATTTAAGCATTGGAGATCTTAAAATGGTTGAGCAAATTTAAGAGTTATCAAGTAAGACTTGGTAACTGGGGTTATTTAATTTTGAGACAAACTGGACTCCTTAGTAAGCAAGGGAAAGTGAAGAAAAAGTTGTGTATTCAGGAAAAATTATTTTATATGGATGAAGAACACAGACTACATCTTTCAGTATCTCATCATAAAGAAGAAAAGAATCCTCACAATTAGATGAAGAGTAAGTAACATCACGATAAACAGATATTTTTAGAGTTGTTAGGGATTTTATTTTACTTGGATATACAACCAATGTCCATGGAAACATGTTTAAGAAATCCAGCGATGTATTTGCTGCATTGTTCAAATTTGCTGCAAAAGACCCCTTTAAAAGCTTAAAATATAAAGACGTCACTTTGATGACTCAGTTCATGATGATTTTGATTGCCTCATATACATGCAAATGGTGAGCAATGAAAAGAGAAAACCAATGATTTATGCATTGGAATTAAGCTGTTGGAGAAGAAAACTTAATATACCATGTACTCTCATAAGAACCAATAAATCTGACTGTAGGAAGTACATTCTTGGAAACCGAGATGATGAGACTTGGGTTAATTTACTTTGAACTTGCTACCAGAAAGGACCAACCTTAGAGAAAGATGGCATTTTGGGATAACTAGGGAGTCAACTGAAAAGAGGAATGCCTTCGAAGTGGGTTGACACTGTGTCTATAACAATATGCTCAAATCTACTATCGTGAGGCTGGCATAGGACCTGGAGACCTTTTATTGTATTGTCCATGAAGTCAACTGTAAGCTGGAAATGGTTTGACCACACCGAGCAACAATATGCTTTTCTCCTTAGGCCAGGGCAGTAGGGCCTGCTACAGAAAGTAAATTGTCAATTAAATTGTTTTGTTGATAAACTGAGAATCAGATACAACTGATCCCCAAGAGGTGATTTGTAGCTGTGAATAGGAAAGAAGTCCAGTTTTAATCCATACTGAAAGCTGCAACC
>NW_022109767.1:3948963-3950508 GCF_000313985.2 Echinops telfairi | reverse complement strand
GGAAGATTGCATTTATTTGGTCTAGCTTTTGTCAAAAATTCCACATAGCCTATACAAAACTTTCTCTGTTTGTTCCAGATACGGTTTGTCCCAAGAATAAGAAATAAATAACAAAAGAAACCCATTTGTGAGATCCTCTTCTCAGCTAAGAATTACTACTATGGGAATACTCCTATTCCCTATCGAAAAGGTTAGCTAAATACAGATGCAGACATAACCTCTCGATGGAAAGGATTTTTATTGTCTCTTTTTTTTTTGACTCGACAAAATGTTGTAAAAAGGAAAAAGGTCTGAATATCATTTACATATTTTTTTTCCTGTCAGCCTGCTCACGGAGGGTCACATTTCCAGCCACACCACCTATTCAGAGTTTCCTCTGGAAAGCATACCACATGCGTAGGGACAAAATACAGAACAATAGTAATGAGGATGGATTTAGTAGAGACTTGAAAAAGCTACCTTGATGCTCCCCCAAATTTGGAGTTGGTAAGAAATTTAAAACACAAACTACTGTCTGTGAAGTTATACAGGTATTTCATATTGTAAAAGAGATATCAACTACTTCTAAAAGGATATGATCTTTGCTCATTTTTTAAGAAAAAAGTTCTATAAATTATATGGGTGTTTAAGATGTTTTAATCCCTCAATTAAAACACAATGTCTTAATATAGATTGAGAAGGAGATATAAAGAAGTTGTTCTTGTTTTGTCTTCAGTACCATCACTTTTCTACAGGGAAAATCTTTATGAAATCTTAAAGGCTTGAAGATAAACAAGCGGCCATCTGGCTGAGAAGCAATAAAGCCCAAAGGGAAGAAGCACACCAGTCTGTGCGATCATGAGGTGTTGATGGGATCAGGTATCAGGAATCAAGGACCCAAAACAAAAAATCATATTGATGTGAATAAGGGGGAGGGCAGAGGGGAGACTGACCCAAAGCCCATCTGTAGATAATTGGACATCCCCTTTCAGAAGGATCACAAGGAAGAGATGAGCCAGTCAGGTTGCAGTATAGCACCAATGAAACATACAGCTTTCCTCTAGTTCTTTAATGCTTCCTCTCCACCACCCCACCACTCCAATATCATGACCCCAATTCTACCTTACAAATCTGGCTAGACCAGAGCATATACACTGGTACAGTTAGGAACTGGAAACACAGGGAATCCAGGACAGATAAATCCCTCAGGATCAGTAATGAGAGTAGTGATAGCAGGCAGGTAAGGGGAAGGTGGAGAGAGAAAGGGGGAACCAGTCACAATGATCTACATATACCCCCCTCCCAGGGGGATGGACATCAGAAAAGTGGGTGAAGGGAAAGAGCGCTCAGTGTAAGACATGAAAAAATAATTTGTAAATTATCAAGGGTTCATGAGGGAGGCAGGCTGAGGGAGGAGGGAAATGAGCCGACACCAAGGGCTCAAGTAGAAAGAAAATGTTTTGAAAATGATGATGACAACATATGTACAAATGTGCTTGACACAATGGATGTATGTATGGATTGTGATGAGAGCTGTAAGAGCCCCCAATTAAATGATTTTAAAAG
>NW_022109767.1:3945989-3947922 GCF_000313985.2 Echinops telfairi | reverse complement strand
TTTTTTTTAAAAAGGCAGTATCTGTAAAATGGCAGTTTGTAGTTATTGGACAGGGTTGTGAGCTTTGTAGCGACTGGACAGTCATCCGCTTTGGACATGTGAAGAGAGAGAAGATAAGGACGGCCCTTCATGGGATGGATGGACACAGTGGCTGCAAAAGAGACTCAAACATAAGAACCATTGTGAGGAGAGCCCAGGAGTGGACCGTGTTCACTCTGTTGTCCAGAGCATCCCCGATTCAGAGCAAAATCAATGCACCCAAGACCAGCAGCAACATTTCGTAATTGACAGCAAAGACAATCATTGGATGATTTTATAGTCTTTAAAAGTACACAGCCTCATTGAGAAATGGCCCACCTTTAAGAAAGATAAATTGAATGAGGAAAATGTATACACTGGCTCAGACCATGGTAGATCGAAGGAGGTGGATAGACGTTTCATAGCTCTGTTCTGTACATTGCAATTGCTCTCACCACATCCATAGCTATGAATGAAAATAATGGCTATCAATAGATGCAAAGCACATCTCTTAGTTGAAGATAATTGTCCTCTGGGAGACCTGAAACTAACCTCGTGGAGTAAGGAAAATGGGTTATTTATTGATATTAGTAAGTCTATAAGAATCAATAAGGAGTTAATCACCCACCCTGACTGGGGCCAATGAGTAATGCCCTTTGTTGGCAGGAAGACTTCCCCTTTACTTATCTTTGTCATTTTATCCCATTCCCCTCCCCTTTATTATCCTAACCTCTTATTGTCTATCTGGGCAGATTTGGGTTTATTTGTTTGCTTGTTTGTTTGTTGGCAAATACTCCAGGTGGCTTGTAGACATTAACTGCAAGAGAGAAGACTTCAAGGCTACTCACTCATGGTGCAAAGTGGGCCACACTTGGAAGTGGTTACCACATTCCCACGTGGGGGGCGCAGCCTCACTTCAGAGAAACTTGGCTGCTGTTGAGTCTTGCTGATGCGTTCATCTCGGTCCTGTTTATGAGTGTAAGAAAGAAGTGCCCATTGACCATGCCACGGAACAACATCCAGCACATCATCTGATCTGCTCCAAACTGCCTCCATATTGGACACTTGTGAATTCGGCACTAAGCAGAAAGCCTTGCAGAGCTTAAAAAGACTTAAAGATTCAGACTGAAAACTTTCACTGTAAAAATCAGTTACCACTTAAATAAATGTTTGAAATTTTATGGATACAGAAAAAAAAGTATCATAAGGATCCAGGCAAAATTAAAATGAAAAGACTTCAGATGCCGACACAATTTCTATTGGGATTTCAAATGACAGGTTGAGACTGGTGAACCATACATCCAGACAATGTATAAAGGCCAAGGAAGGTATCTTTAAGATCCACACTATATGGGCTCATGAAAAGTCCTAAAGCATTAGCCGTCATATAAGCTTTAATTTTAGAATGAATAAAAGAACGACATCTGAAAAGGCAGTTAGGCTATGAAAAGTCAGCGAGCACTAAGTCTGGTTAAACATCAAGGGAAGTTGAAATAATTATTCTAATCTGTTAACTAAATAGAAAGAAAATATCAAAAATAAATTTTAAAAGAGGAGAGCAGATTGTGAGCAAAACTAGAGCAGAGGAAATTAAATGGGGAAAGAAAAGCATATTCAATTTCTTGTTGCAAACAGGAAAAACTCAAAAGAAATATTTATATTCCTCAAAGGCAGTGAACAAAATGTGGATTAAAGAAGGCTTTTAGGAGTAACATATAGCAACTTCAACAACAAAAAAGCAAACTGAGAAGATAATAGTAAAAAAATACACAATCTATGAAAATAAAAGAATCAAGAAAATACTACAAAATAAAGGCAGTAAAATGATCCGACATGGATAATATCATAGAGGTAAATATAAAATCATATTAAATATTATAACCATAATTAAAATATAACCGTTTACATAATTTAA
>NW_022109767.1:3943536-3944704 GCF_000313985.2 Echinops telfairi | reverse complement strand
TAGAGGAAAGTTGTATGTTTCATCATTGCTACTCTGCACCCTGACTGGCTCATCTCTTCCCCGTGACCCTTCTGTAAGAGGATGTCCATTTGCTTACAGATGAGCTTTGGGTCTCCACTCTGCACTCCCCCACATTTACAAGGATATGATTTTTTTTCTTTGATGCCTTATACCTGATCCTATGGACACCGTGTGATCACACAGGCTGGTGTGCTTCTTCCATTTGGGCTTTGTTGCTTCTGAACTAGATGGCCACTTGTTTATCTTCAAGTATTTAAGACCCCAGCTGCTTTATCTTTTGATAGCCAGGAACCATCAGCTTTCTGGTTTACTTATGCACACATTTGTCTTCAGTGATCATATTGGGAAGGTGGGATATGATTTTTTGATCTTTGATGCCTGATAACTGGTCCCTTCTACATCTTGTGGTCACACAGACTGGTGTGGTTCTTCTATGTGGGCTTTATTGCTTCAACGTTGTATTTTCAAGAAAGGAACATATTGCTTACTTGATGGCTGTATTTTGAAAATATCGTTATGTTCATTTTTCAAAGGGAGAAAGTAATTCTGGAGGTTGTCATTCAACGAATTGTACATAGACTTGTTGGCTTCAGGTAAAATAATTGTGCTGACAATAGTTCTTATTGTATGAATTACAGCTATATATGCCATCCATGAATTACAATTACTCTGGCAACATAGATGGCATCACTGAGAGGGTTGACATACTTATTATTAGAAAGTAGTTCAAATTATGCAGCCATTATTTAGTAACAAGTAAAATTATTTTTAGTAAAAGTATAACCACGAATGATGTATGCTAACATATTTTCAT
This sequence comes from Echinops telfairi, assembly GCF_000313985.2. Lineage (NCBI taxonomy): Eukaryota > Metazoa > Chordata > Mammalia > Afrosoricida > Tenrecidae > Echinops > Echinops telfairi. Next base: position 3,943,869 of record NW_022109767.1, on the reverse strand, counting down.
TATGATTAAATGAAGTATGTTTTTAATAATGCAAATTTTAATATCCATACACTCATCCATCCTCTGGCAACACACACTCAATGCCTGTAATGTGACATATGAAAGATCCTTTGAAAAGGAACCAAATGGAAGTTGGCCACCGCTGTGCCTGCTATGGCCAGATCTCCCTAAAGATTGTAAGTGGCCATTCTTCTGCAATAGAATAAAAGTAGCCTAAAAGGGTTTGTTTTTTTTCTCTTTTCTTTATGACTACACTGAGAGGATTGACTTAGTATTAGATAGTAGTTCGAATGATACAGAGTCAATATTTAATAACAAGGGAATATTTTTTAG
>NW_022109767.1:3939844-3941602 GCF_000313985.2 Echinops telfairi | reverse complement strand
CTGGATTCCCTGTGTATCCAGTTGCTCTCTGTATCAATGTACATCCTCCGCTCCAACCAGATTTGTAAGGTTAGAATTGGGATCATGATAGTGGGCGGGGAGGAAGCCTTAAAGAATTAGAGGAAAGTTGTATATTTTTTCAAGCAAATATCCTCCCATCTACACCAATAAACCACCACGAATGAAGAAATGGTTGAAGTCATCAAGGATGTCATTTGGCTTGGCTCTATACTCAATGCCTATGAAAGCAGCACTCAATAAATCAAATAATGGATCGCATGGACAGCAGTGTGGCGAAAGACCTCTTCAGATTGTGAAAAGTTAAAAACAAAAACAAATGAGCAAGACCGCTTTAAGAACTCAAGGGTACTGGCCCAAGCCATGGTCTTTCCTACCACCTCAGATGCAAATGAAAGCTGGACAAGGGATACGGACAGCAGAAAAATCATCGATGTACTTGAGCATAGTGCTGAGAAAGAATACTGACCATACCATGGACTGTTAGCGAAGCAAATGAATCTGTCTTGGAAGAAGTACAACCAGAATGCTCCTTAAAAGGGAGGTTGGCAAACTTCATTTTATGTACTTTGGACATGTGACCAGGGAGGGAGAACCACTGTGTGTGTGGGCAGGGGGTTGGGAAGGGGATGGAGACATCATGCTTGGTAATGTAGAGAGCCAACAAACCAGAGGAAGACACTCAAGGAAATGAACTGATCCAGTGGCTACAACAATGGATTCAAACATAACGATTGTGAGAATGGTACAGGATGAAGCATGGTCTGATTCTGCTGTAAACAGAGTTGCTTCGAGGAGGAGCTAACCCGAGGTCACCTAACAGCAACAACATGAAAGTACTGAGTAAAAGTGGAATAGGGAATTATTATAGTGTCTTTCCCACGAAGCATCTCATCAGTGGGAATACTAAATAATATAACCTACAGATAAGTGAATGGGCAAAATAAAACAGAAGCCTTAAAAATGGGTCGTGTGTTTTCCTTTATCAATGCCACTTCTACAGATATATGCAAAAGAAGCAAGTGGGAACAAAAACTATGATACATAGGCCAATTACTGTTGAGCTGTTGGTAACCAATAACAAAAACAAAGACAATAAGGCCAGAAAGAACATAAATTACATAAAAGAATGTCTACTCATTATATTGTCCAATCTTTAAAATGAATATACTTTAAAAAATTTAAAGCAGATGTATATAATAGTAAGTGACAAAATAATAATAGAAGACTATTGACTATTATGAACATACTTGTGGTTATAAATAGGCATATGTATGTGTGATTGTGTATGTATGAGTGCGTGCATGTATAGGAGTGCATATGTGAAGGAAATCAATTTTATATATTTTATCTCACTCTCTCCCTATTTTTATTAGCTGTCTCTTTCATTATGTCTGTTTCTATCAGCTACAAATCCATGCTTCCACAATGTTAGTTAGAACATCGGACTTTCTCGAAACATAAGTGAAACATGAGCAAAGTTTGAGCAAGAACTAAGAGATTTGTTTTAGTGATTAGAATTTATAATATACATATATTATGCAAAGTATATTTTTCATAATTAAAAATACTACTCTGGATAATAAATTGTGTTCTAAATAGTTTTTAATAATGTAGAATTATAAATTCTTAAAAATTCAGTGTCTCCGAGTTGATTCCAACTCATCGTGACCCTATAGTACAGGATAGAGCTGCCCCAGTGGGTTCCTGAGATTGTAACGCTTGAAAATCTCTTAGAAA
>NW_022109767.1:3933884-3939241 GCF_000313985.2 Echinops telfairi | reverse complement strand
CCTGGCATTCCACTCTCATCTCCGCTTTTCAGGAGCTGAAAAAACTCTTTGTCTTTCCTTGATCCCAAGGATTTAGGCTGTCTTCAGGTTACAGGGATTATTCTTTGGTGGAGTCCTTGGAGGATGAGAAACAAATAGTTTAAAAATAAGAATCTTTGAATCGAGGCCTAGCATAAAAGTCTCTCTTGTAATTATTGAACCAATAAGCAGTAAAACAATATGCGTGCATCTTTTATCCCAGATGTTTGCATAATAAGTGGACGATCATCTAATAACTAGAGTAAATGGATTTTTAATGTATATATTAGACTCTCATTTTAGAGAATTGCCAAGACCTATGTTAATTTCTGGACAAGAAAAAGCAGAATTTCCCTAAAGCTCAGCAAAAGAAATTTGCCTGTGAATCAGGAAATGTTCACACTTAACAAGCTAACAGTTCTTAAAAAAAAATAGGAAAAACTACTTTCTTAAGGTGACTTTTTCTTTATTTGACTGTATTTTGCAAACAGGAAAGCAACATGCTCATCACTTATTCCCACAGGAAGGTTTTACCTGCATATACCTAAGACCTCTTCCGAGGTTGTCATATGAAGGAGCTAAGTGAGATTGGCTTTTAAAGATGTATTTCACAAATACAGATGATAGAACATCGCCCAGGCAAGACCACCGAGGTCAGTGGAGATGTTCTACGTCTAGACATCATAGTGAACTCAAGTTTTTTCCTTCAGTTCATGAACTTCCTATAGATACTCAAGTTAATCATATTCTGATGCATCTTTGTTCCCAAGTATAATTATGAATGGAAGTATAATAATGAATGGGGTGCTATGATGAAGTTAGCAAAATAAAGTTCTCTAACCTGAATACTCCTTAGAAGTAAAGGTGGCAAACCTTCGATTGGTCATTAGGAAAGACCAACCACTGTAAAAGAACACAATCATTGGTAAAATAGAGGGTCAGAGAAAATCAGGGAAACCCTGAATGAGATGGATTGCCACAGTAGACACAACAGTGGACTTACACATACTGAAGACCACTGAGATAGCACAGGGCCAGGCCATGTTCTGTTCTGTTAAACATAACGTTGCCTTGACTTGGCACCAACTGATCAACCAGTAAAAACAGCAGTGACCATTGTAATAGAGAGGTAAATACTGGGACGCTAAGTACAGATAAATGTTTGGGAAATGATGACAACATATGTACCAATAGGCTGGATACAGTTGATGCAAGAGCCACCAATACAATGATTTAAATTAATTATACATTTAGAAAAATCAGATAAAAGACTGTGCACATGGTTGATAGGATGAACACTTAAAGCATTCCTGGATTTTTGAAACTAAAGCGTCACTACTGTTCTGGAGACTTCAGCCTTGTCTAACTGCAAACACCTTGCACGTGCAGCAAAACCCACCTTTTAAAAGTGACAAGAAGTGAAATCCTTTGCCAGTACACGTTTTCTTCTGGACTTTTCTTAAACCTATTGCCATTGAGTCTACTCCTGTCTTTCGTGAGCCTGTAGGACAGAGTGGAACTGAAGCTAAGCGTTTCTAAGGGTGTAATGGTTTCAGGAGCTGACGGCCACATTTTTCTGCTGCAGATTGACCGGTAGGTTAAAGCTTAGCAGCCAAGAACTTAGTTACTGTATCACCAGTCGTCCTTTGACTCTTACTAGTGGACTTAAAACAACCACGCATATAGTAAGGACGAAAGTAAACAGCATTGAAGGAAACAACGGAAGCCCTCCGTTCATCACAGCATGCTCTCACTATCCGAGAATTATTGCTGGTATTCGTACAGAATGCTGCTTCAGATCCTATCTGATTGATGTAGTTCTTATTGAAATGCAGAGCACTAATTATAATATACAGATTTCTAAAACTACCTAGGTAATTATAGGGCCAGCATAACCAGCTCTGTTCTTGATCCTCTCAGAAGGAAGTTTCATTATCCCTGCATTATCTTGCACAAGGAAAGAATTTCCTGAAGGTGACCTTTTTATAGGTGGTAACCATAGTAACGGATTCCCAACCGCTAACACTCTGACACCACTTGCACACTGCAAATGTTACAGAGCTGCTGAGGATTGATGTTTGGGGTTGCCCTCCAGAGATAGAAGCTGCATAAATACTTATCAATTTGAGAGCAAAGATGTTCAAAGAAATTTAAAGCCATATCCCCTGTTCCTTTGCTAATCAGATAGCAATCCCCCTCTTTCCCCCAAGATTGCAGTAATACTCCCACTTAGAGACTATCAAAGTAAAAACTAAAAGTTGTGGATCCTTAAGAGATGCATAGAAAAAGAAAATGTGCTCCCTGCATTGCTCTTAAATAGAACATCAGTGGGTCCTGAGGGTGAGGAACAAACCCTCCTTTGGGAGTCTCTTCTCCTTAAAGTGCCTCCTCCCGTCCAAATGAACCGTAATGGGTGCTGTACGCTCTCATCAGTGACGAACTGACTTGGCCATGTAACCCCCGAAAAAGAAACTGCAGCTTCAGCTGAAAGGTTTGTAGGTGATAAGGAAGTTCAAAAGTAGCTCTCTCTGCCAAATCGAAAATGGCCAAGAAAACATCAGAAAGAAGAGTGGAAATATCTGATCGCTCAGAACAAAATATCTCAAGCATTTGTGGCTGGAGAAAGTATATCTTCACCTATTATTGTGGACATAAAATGTTGAACTGTCTCTGTTTTCCAGTAAAAGAATGGATTCACTAATAGGGCTTCCTCCCCCTATTGTTTCGAGGTTCATTCAGAGACCGTCACTAAGTAAGTTATTTTCTGGGCTTGTTCGCTAAGATATAAACCTAATATTCTATTCTTTAAAACCCACTTCTTACTCAATTCTTCACCCACTTCTGTAGTTGTTTCTGAGATATATTTTTCCCAGTCCACTCTATTAATGTGTTTGTTTGTAACACATCATTTGTATTCCTTAAAAAATAATTTGGCGTGGTAAAGATATTGGCCATCATAGCAATTTATCAAGCTGCAACTTGCTCTTGAACCAATTATCACTATTATATCATAGATTATGTGTCTATTTTATTTAATTATTCAGGTTGATTGCTGTCTCACAAGTGCCTTTCAAAAGTTGAATAACTTTCCTGAAGGACAGATACATAAAAATTAAAAGAAATAAATAATCCTGATGGCCCAATTCATTACATGCTAACTTGCTGACCAAAAGCTCTATTTCAGGGAAACATTTTTTAATGCTTTTAATTATCACGGCAAAAATAGAAACTTTGTATTTTTAATTAGCAAAATAATTTTGAAGACTAGCATCAAAATGGAACACAGATGAAGAATCTCCATCTCCATAATTTTTCACTCTCTTCTCTCTTGCTCTGACATCAGCAGTGATCACCCTTGTTTCATGTCCTCTTTGGGATCAGGCCTGAACTCCGGCAGCTCCCTGTCAATGGCCTGCTGCAACCTTTGTTGAATGACCATCAGGAACACTTTACTTGCACGTGGTGTCAATAAAACTGCTCTATAATTGGAGCATTGGGTACAAATATGGATCTCTTCGACTCAGTCAAGTAACTTCCTTCCAAAGTTCATAGCATAGATTTACTAAATACTTCCAGTGCTTCGTCAGCTTGTTGAAACACTTCAATTAGTCCTATATCAATTAATTTTGGAAGCCTTGCTTGTGAGTAGTTGAAGAAACATCCTCTTTGTATCCTCTCACTGTACTTCTTCAATGCATATCCTGAGCAAATAATCCGAGAAGAAGTATTAGATTGGAGAAAAGCATACTAATGGCCGGAGATACGCAGAGGACACAATCTTGTGAAGGGGGCTTGAAGCCCTTGCAAATAAATATCAAGGATTTCAGCTTTCCGTATGGATTACAGCTCAGTGGAAGGAAAAACAAAATCTTGATCAGTGGAGAAAAGATTAGAGTTGTTAAGGATTTTGTCTTGCTTGGATCCACAATCAATGCTCATCGAACTAGCAGGCAAGAGAGCAAATACAACATCGCACTGGGTAAATCTGCTACACAATATCTCTTTAGAGGATTGAAAAGCAAGGATGTTAGGTGTGCCAGACCCAAGCCATGATATTTTTAATGGCCTCATATGCATGTGAAAGTTGGACATTGAAAAAGGAAGATCAGAGAAGAATTGATACGTTTGAATTTGTGTGATGACAAAAAATATTGAAAATACCATGGGCTACAAAAAAAAAAACTATCTCTCTGGGGAAAAAAAAAGTACAACCAGAGCGCTCCTCAGAGGGAATGATGCCACAGCTTTGTCTCACAGGCTTTGGACATGCTGTCGGGGAAGACCAGTCCCTGGAGAAGGACATCATGCTTGGCATTGTAGAGAAGCAGCAAAAAAGAGGTAGGCTCTTAAAGAGATAGACCGACACAGGGGCTGAAACAATGAGTTCAAACATAAGAACAATTGTGAGGTTGGCGCAGGATCTCTCTCACACAGGGTCGCTATGGGTTGGGACAACTGGATGCCAAGTAACAACGGCAACAACATTCTCTCCTCTCCTCTCAATCATTGTGCATCATGAATATGTGTTATCTAAGGGGAGCAGAGTAGGTTAAGCAATAGGGGGCTAACTGCCAAGGCAGCTGCTCAATAGGACCAAGAGGAAGCTTTCTAACCTCACAAAAAGTTACAGTCTCAGAAACCCTATTTTAGAGCTGCTATGAGTTCGAGTCAACTTCATGGCTGTGACAATTTTCTATGTTCTGGTGTGTAAGAACCTATGCCAATCCATAAGTCAATAACGCCAAAACAACAGTCCTGTGAGCAGCTAAGTAGAATTTGAATATCATACAGAGAGACTCATTTTCACCTCTCGGCATACATTCACAGCCAAAGAGGCTTTCAGTGCTTAGTGCCTAGAGGATGATTCCATCTGATCATTTCTATGTGATGTCTTATAAAGTCACATTATCATTTCAGGACACTCTTGCTGTCCATAATCACTTCTCAGGATCTAGTTTGGAACTCTTACAATCCTTACAGAAAAATACACAGGCTGAGGAAAACACCTTTTTCCTACTTGGCTTCTCTTCTGTTCATGCTCATTTTGGCTTCAGGGGAGACCATACGGAAGGGTCTCTATCTACAACAAATCACACTAAAACCAGTAACAAAAAATAAGAGTCACATCCCCGAACACTAGAAATTATATAACAAATGTTTAAATAAATCATGGACAAATAAGATGTCTTTTTAAAATATATACATAAAACTGGGTGAAAGTAAAATGATAACATATGGGCATTTGAGTGGCACATCTAAGTACTGACAAAAATGCACATTGGGAAAGACTCGGGTTAAGAATTAATCCTCCTATGGCCGCCCGGAACACATAAGAAGAT
>NW_022109767.1:3928727-3930780 GCF_000313985.2 Echinops telfairi | reverse complement strand
GGGAGGAGATGAGCCAGTCAGGGTGCAGGGTAGCAACGATGAAATATACAACTTTCCTCTAGTGCTTTAAGGCTTCCTTCCCCACCTCTACCCCTGACTATCATGATCCCAATTCTACCTTACAAATCTGGCTAGACTAGAGTTTGTACACTGCTACACATAGGAACTGGAAACACAGGGAATCCAGGACAGATGATCCCTTCAGGACCAGTGCTGGGAGTGGTGATACCAGGAGGGTAGAGGGAAGGTGGAGTAGAAAGGGGGAAACGATTACAAGGATCTACATATAACCTCCTCCCTGGGGGACGGACAACAGAAAAGTGGGTAAGGGGAGACATTGGACAGCTTAAGATATGACAAAATAATAATAATTTATAAATTATCAAGGGTTCATGAGGGAGGGGGAAAATGTGAAGCTGATATCAAGGGCCCAAGTAGAAAGCAAATGTTCTGAGAATGATGAGGGCAATGAATGACAGATGTGCTTGACACAATGGATGGATGTATGGATTGTGATAAGAGTTGTATAAGCCACCAAAAAATGATTTTGTTTAATTTTAAAAATAAACTCATTGGCTTACTATTAAAGCTTCATTTTATCTTTACTGTTTTTGAATAGCAGAAAAATTATTATTTTGTTTCATAGAATCAAGTATGTCTTTTCTTAGAGTGTAAATATGCAAGCTTTAAAATCATCTACTTTCTCCACATTGAGAAAAGGTCAATCTCATTAGTATATAGTCCATGTAGCACACTACTTAATAACAATATAACATTAAGCATGACACATCTGGATACTCTCTTATAGACCCTTTATTGGTTGTACAGCAATATCCCTCAGCCCATCATGTTGAAGTGCACACAGTAAGCTCCTGCAATGAAACAATTTACCTTTGGTCTTTCAGAAGAAAATATGATATTCTGAGAGCTAGTATGGTTCTCCTTCTGAATGTAAGAGCTTCTCCTGTCCATGATTAAATATTGATTGAACCATTGTACTTAACCTTGAAGGCTGACTTGGCAATTCTCGGATCCTTGTTTATTATTATTTTTTAGATCCCAACTACGACACTTGAAGATTTCATATTTTCTATACCATACTATTTTCTAACATATATATATATATATTAGAATATATATATGTGTGTGTTAGAAAATATATGTAAAATACTTTTTCCTTATTAATCATGACGATTATGACCAACGCTAAACATGGATTGTAAATACTCTGATTCACTCATGGAGGCCATTGGATTTGAGCAGTAGCTGTTCCTTTGCTTGGCATTTCCCTAATGTTCAGAGATGGGGGAGTAAATATTCCGTAATGATGAGGAGAAAATAGACATAAGATCATAAAGATTTTATGGTTTCTGAAATATATACATTGACAGTGACCTTGGACATTGTAACTAAAACAATTTATTGATCTAATTACTTTTAAATAGGGAAAGTGAAAGAAAGATGTCTGTAGTATTAAAAAGAACCTGACACACATTTTCAAGCAGGTTTTATTTCACTGAATTACTTACATCAAGTTTTCTTATTTTCTTTTTGAGGGAGGGTGCTTCATCGAACAAAAACCTGAAATCGTATTTTGAGTTATTTTAGGTCAATGTGAAGATGCATAATGGTGGAGAGAGGTTCTGGATCTCTGCGTATGACTTAAAATGCATCTGTGCATACTAGAAGCAGAGATTACTAAATATTGGAGTGTACCCAGCTCAAGATTCATGGGAGAAAAATGAGTCATTCTATTCCTGCAAAGATTACAATCTCAGAAACCCACAGGAGCCATCCTATGCTATCCTATATATATATACATTCACCACAGCCAAGTCAGTGGTCATGAGTGCCGAGTACCAAGGTCCAAGGAAGCTATTCAACTGGAAGCATAACGGCAGCGCCAGCATCAGCAATCGGGTTTTCTACCTAAACCAAACGCTATTCTCTCTACCTGAAGGATGGAAAATGGGATTCAACGTTGTACGAACCCTGTACTAACCAACCATTGACAATCGTTGCCTTGTAAATTCTGTTCACAAGTCAAAGCTTC
>NW_022109767.1:3911381-3928145 GCF_000313985.2 Echinops telfairi | reverse complement strand
TGCCTCCTCTGATCTACACATGTGGCCTTGAACATAATTTTACATTGGATCTAACACCAGCCACATCGTACATACCGCTCCAATGAAATGCAGGAAGTATCCTGTGTGGGCAGGCAGACAGGCAGGCAGGAAGCCACATTGATGTGTATGTGTTGACATAGCGGAGAAAGCTAATTTTTACCCAGGTAGCATTTTTTCTTCGATTTAAAATCTCTTCAAGCTCATAAACTTGGTAAAAGTCATTTTCAGAAAACGTTACAGCCTCCACTACCAGAGTGGAATCTTAAAGTAATTGATCTGGTGTTCGTTTGCCTTTGCTCTTTTCCAGTTCCTGCAGCTCTGTTGATATCTCATTTGTGATGTATAAAATTAAAATCTGTTGCCTTGGCCTTTGATTTCCTCAGTACTAAAGCACACCCTCTGCAATGTTGAAAGCCTCCATTCATGGAACATTCTCAGAGAAAGGGAACCCCACAGTTCTCCCTTCTGTACCTTCACAGCTGACTGCTATGCTGTTGTTCCGCTTCCCACAATGCTTTGTACTCGGAGCTTCACTATTCTGAAAGACCTCAAAGGGCTTCAGGAAATGGAATTCACTATTTGACACAATTCCCTATTGCCTTTGCAAAATAGTAAGCAGCCGTCACTCTCTAACGTTATATGTCTGGAAACGTTAACCGAGAAGATAGTTAAGACCCTTAAGTCACACAGCAAGTAAGCCATGCCACCTTCCGCTTCTAAGGTCAGTTCTGGCAAGGTTGTGCCACATATAAATCTGTGGTTTCATAGACTGTTTTGTTTCCAGGAACCGTAAACGATTTACTGAGAACACTTGGCATGCAAAGGTAGGCACAAGAGGGAAGACAAAATGAAGTCCTTCCCTCTGTGCTCTTAAAAAAGGCAGGAGTCCTTTGCCTGTCCAGCCTGGCTGCCCCAACTACTCCTAGCAATCGATCCTCTGATGCTGAAATCTCTGTTAGCTCAGTATAAAAACCTGGTTACAGGGAAAGGCTTCTCACCCAAGTAGGTCGCAGGTGCTGGATGAGCACAGCACCCCAGATTGAAGGCCTTGGCCTTCTGCCTATCGGTGTATCGACGTGCAGCCACTGGTGCTGCACCAGGCTGGAGCTGCTGCGGGAGACCTGGCTAGACTCATGGCATTTGTAGGGCTTCTCACAGTTGTGGATGGGCAGGTGCTGATTGAAGTGCATACTCTGACCATGCCAATGTTGAAGCAGGACCAGCCACTGATGGTCTGGTGCCCCCATGGCAGGCACAGGGTTTCTCATCTGTGTGGATGTGCAGCAGCTGGGAGTTGTATTCACAGATCAGCAGTCTGTGGCTTCGAACCACACCACAGTCCTGCTGGACCCCCAAACCCATGCCCCAACCGATGTGCCTGCCAAGTGGGGCCTGCATAAGGCTACGGCTGGTCGCCAGGGCCACCTGAAGATAGAACATCATTCTGTAAGCGCCCCTTCCTGTGTGCAGGGTCTAACACTGGTGACTGGACCACTTTTGGCTCTCCAGGAAACGGCCTTTCGCAGGTTCTTCAGCACCCCTGCATTCTGTACCCCAACAACTTCAGGAACATATGTCCAGGGAGCTTTCAAGAGCTCTGACTCAAAATTCACTGGTAGGTAGTTCTCCAGATTTGAACTTCCTGGGTGTGTTGTGGATCTATATTCCTCTGGTTCTGTCTGGGACAACCCTTCATGGTTGGGTGTCACCGTGATGATCCTGAGGAGGAAGCAGGGCTCCTGGTGCTGGTGATATGGTGGTGGCAGTCTCCAACAGGTGTCCCAGGTGATGAGAATCTACAGAGGCAGGGGTACGAGGGACCTCCTAATGACCCTATGGCCATGGTCTTCCTAGGGTCTTTAGAAGGCTCCTAAAAGTATGTATACCTGGGACCCTAGCCTATTTTTGGTGTTCCCTGGGCACTTCATTGCTCTGCTCCCCTTGATGCTCTGTTGCACAATGCCAGCATTTTGCCTCTGTGTGACGGGGTCAGGAAAATGAGTGTTAACAAACTTAGGGACAAGGTAACAACAAGTGACCGAAATTGATGGTGAGGAATGTGTAGGAGGTCTGGTAGGGCTTGATCAAGGGCAATGTAACCGAGAGGAATTACTGAAACCCAAATGAATGCTGAATATGATAGTGGGACAAGAGGAAAGTAAAAGGAAATAGAGAAAAGAACTAGGAGGCAAAGGGCATTTATAGAGATCTAAATACAGACATCTAACTATTTTAGCATGTACATATGTAAATATATTTATATATGACAATGGGGAAATAGATCTATGTACATATATTTATAGGTTTAGTATTAAGGAAGCAGATGGATATTGGGCCTCTATTCAAGTACTCCGTCAACATAAGAACACTTTGTTCTAATAATCTGGCACTCTGAGATGCTCACCTTTCCAGCTCTATTGCAGAAGACAAGTGGGTGCATAAGCAAATGTGGTGAAGAAAGCTGATGATGCCCGGCTATCAAAAGATATAGCATCTGGGGTCTTAAAGGCTTGAAGGTAAACAAGCTGCCATCTAGCTGAGAAACAACAAAGCCCACGGGGAAGGAGCACACCAGCCTGAGTGATCATGAGGTGTCGATGGGATCAGGTATAAGTATCAAAGACCCAGAGCAAAAAAACCCATAATGTGAATTGAGAGGGGTGGGGCGGAGTGCAGAGTGGAGGCCCAAAGTCAATATGTAAGCAATTGGGCATCCCTTCACAGAAGGGTCGTGGGGAGAAGATGGGCCAATCAGGGTGCAGTGTAGCAAAACTGAAATATACAGCTTTCCTCTGATTCTTTAATGCTTCCTCCTCCCACTATCATGACCCTAATTCTATCTTACAAATCTGGCTAGACCAGAACATGTAAATGGGTACAGACAAGGCTGGAAACACAGGGAATATAGGACGGATAAACTCTTCGGGTCCAATATTGAGAGTAGCCATACGAGGAGGCTAAGGGAAAGATGTGGGGAGAAAGAAGTGGGGGAACCAATCACAATGATCTATCTATAACCTCCTCCAAGGGAGATGGACAACAGACAAGGGGGTGGGTGGAGACATCAGACCCTGCAAGACATGAAAAAAAAAATTGCAATTATCACGGATTCCTAAGGGAGAGGGAAGGGAGGGAAGGAGGGAGGGAAGGGAAAAATGAGGAGCTGATACCAAGGGCTCAAGTAGAAAGAAAATGGTTTGAAAACGATGATGGCAACCTATGTACGAATGGGCTTGAGACAATGGATATATATATAGATTGTGATAAGAGTTGTACAAGCTTCCAATAAAATGTTTTCCCAAAAAAAGGAAAAATAGATTTTAAAATATTAATAATTTTAAAATACATATTTAAAAAATAGCTCAAACTCATTAATAACAATTGAAATGGATTAAAAGTTAATAGTAGATCTCATTGCAATGATTGTTTTAAATAACTGAATATTACAATAAATACGATCATTTATGTCTAAACTTCATAAAAAGTATAGATAGTTTACCCTATGCTTAATGAACTATACAAAGCATTGGGAAATTAAAAAGTCATTTCAGACAATATTTAAGATGAGTTACCAGGATATGTTGATTTAGGCCTCTAAAATTTATGATCTGATAGTCAAAGTTAGTAGCTCAGATAAGACATATTTTTACTGCATGATTTTGACCAGTTCTTGTTCTTAGAAAAAATATGGATATATGTATTGTTGCTGGGTGTTTTTTGGTTTCTAATCATTATCTCTGTCTACTGAATATTTGAAATAAAATGACAGAATCAAAAATTTTAAAAAGAAAAGAAAAGAAGCCACTTTAGTCTGAAAAATCAGTTTGAACATTTGTGAGGTTTTAGGACTACAGAGAAGCAACACGGTATGGACCCCGCCTCCACCCCCAACCTATTCTCAGAGATCAGTAGATCAATGCTCCACCTACCGAACTGACAGCCAGCCAGAGAAAAATTCAAAAGGCAATGGGGGGAGGGAGGGAATGTCTTTCGATTGTCTTTAAGTGATACCATACCCAAAAATGGAAGAAATTCATGTTTTTTTAAATGAGAGACACAGACTTTCAGGGCTATCATTGTGCCTGGTGAGTTTACTGAACAATTCTGTTTGGAAGTTGCTCAGCCCGTAAGAACGAGAGAAAGGGGCTCTATTCCTTCTTTTTCCCCTTTCAAAGCCGACCCAACCCAATAATGACAGTGGAGCTGTCATTTAGGTGATGTGAACTGTCGGATGCTTTTTAGCCACAGACTCGTGGATGTCTGTCTCTCGCAGGCTGTCTCCCCCGTCTCTGTGGAGCACGTGGATTTTAGGCGGATGCTGACGGCCTCCGGGAAAAAGTGCCTTCCAGTGAAAGCGATGATGCTTCAGACACGTTCAAAGGCGCATCAAGCAGCTGAAAGTTCAGACCTGGAAAACCATGTTCTCAGATTCATAGGAAATGCCACAGGTCTCGGGTCCTAGACAACGTGGACAATGCTTATTGCTACTTCTTTTTTTCTTCTTCCACCATGATGGTAGCATGGCCACAAGGAGAATTCTTATGAAGGATTGCCTTCCAAGCCTTACCTACATCGGATTCCTTTGCACAATGCAATACTCTTCCTCATGAACCATGGATCAAGGGTGGGGTATTATAGTCATTTTACTACTTTGAGCGCCAGCATCCCAAATGAGTTTTCCTTTGCGCAAGATCAGTCCTCAGGGGACTTGGTTGCATCCTATTTGGGGCTCCAAACGTAGCCAGCTCCATCTCCAAATGTTCCCTTGAGTAATAAATAAGGTAGAAATACAATCGATATGAGTTGGGGAGAATTGTTTTTACATGGGATTTAATAAAGTTTTTCTGTGACTTTTCAGTGGCTTTCTGAAAGTGACTATTTTTTTCCTCCCAGTAATAGCTAAAATGTCAGCATGACCTGGATATAATGAATATCTTGTATTTTGAAGGTCATTAGAAGTCACAGTGCCACTTCTACGGTAGGGCAAGCTTTCAAAAAAATCTTCACAATGCGCCTTCATTTTTGAGAGCTTGCATTCTCTTCCTATTACTGTGTGCTCAATAGCTGAAAGTATGCTGTCTGGGGCCTGTCTTCTTTAACCTGACAAGCTAGGATTGGAGAGCCTAGCACTACTTACGTCAATAACTTGAGGTAGGAGCAAGGTGCAATTAAGATTACATCTACACAAAGCCAATGGAATGACCTTTTTCCAGAATAGGTGGGTGGGTGGATTTCTTACTTCATCCAAGCAAACTACTAATTCAAATTTTAAATCTTCCATTGTAACAAGTCTTAGGGTTAACATATAGTCACTGGAAATTATCATAAAAAGAAACAATATAATGTGTGGAATATTCTGCTATCCAGAGATACCGCTGTATCAGTTTGAGGTACGTTATATTTTTAAGATGGATGTTTTAACTATTTTAAAAGAAAATTGGTCATAAAGTTTTATATTATGCTTCTTAGCATTATGTTCATGAAGTTCTCCACTGTAATTAATACTCTTTGGTTGAATTGTAGCCCCAGTATATCATAGTTTTGTTTAAGCAATTCTATGTAGTTTATTTCAATTATTAATGTTTTTCAATATTATTTTAAATTTCAAAGTTTTTGGTGAAAGTGAAACAACCACCTTCATACATCTGTCTTCTTACTGATTATGCTTTTAGTTAGAGAGGAATCTTACTATATCAAGAGAGCATCCGAATTTTCATGTGGCCCTGCCAAACAGTGTTTCAGCAAGGCTCCCACCAGGAGTGCCTAAGAGTACCCATTTCCCTGTAACTTCACTAGATCTTAATTCTGTTATGTATGTGAAAAAATGTAATGTAAACATGAGTGTGCAAAAGGAGGGGTCCAAATTGCTTTGGCATGTTTTGGAGGGCAAACAATGATAAAGGGAACCTTCACTGGGAAGGTAAAATTTGACCCAATCTAGATAGGTGTGGAAATAAAATTTGGGGGAACTTAATAGGCAAGGAGTTTAAAGCTGAAAAACGCAGCTGTGTGAATAAGTGAGGCATGGAGTTGGGGGTGGTACATATTCTCCTACCAATGGCGGGAAAGGGATGAAATACTAGTAGAGACTAACCTTTTCCTTCTCCATTAAGTATTTAGACTTTAACCTTTAGATCAAAATTTCTTCTAAGATTTTCCCCAAGACTACCATGCATCAGTAATACCTAGATGTTGTTAAAGTTAAGCCCTAGATTCGAACCAAGAGGACTTTAGGAAGAGCTCCTTTAGGACTTTTTCTTAATAATTCCATAATTTCACTTATACCAGGAGTAGAAATCCTTTTTTTCTGCCAAGAATAATTGTATATTTATAACATCATCTGTGGGACACACTTGTCTATCGGGAGCCCTGGTGATGTAGTGGATGTTCATTGGATTGAGAACTTCAAGTTCAGCAGCTAGAAACCAACAGGTGCTTCTCAGAAGAAAGACGTCATTTCTACCCCTGTAAAGAGTGACAGTCTCAGAAACTCACAGGGGCACTTCTACCCTGTCCTATAGGATCACTATGAGTCGGCAGCAATGGTAATGAATTTAGAGTTTTTTTTTAATATAATAGCTGGAACTTCTTCTCTTTGGTGAATCATGTAATGCTAGTTAGTATTGATTTCTCAGGTCGGACTTCCCCTTTCCTTGTTTTAGACATCTTATTGAAGTATGTTATATCATTTGCCATTGACTTTGGAAATGTCATCAAGTAAGACTGATTGCTAAAAACATAGGGGGCGAGAGGCTTATGCAGAGGCCCAGGGAAAATATGAGAGACCTTCAGGAAGATGGTTTCAGACATTAGCCACAGCAGTAGACTCACACATGTCAATAATATTGAAGATGGTGCAAATCTGGTTAACATTTTGCCCTGTTATGCATGCATTCAGAATCAGTTCAACAGCCAGAAATTATGTACCATTGCTTATCTCTTTTCATCCCTGTCTTCTCCACCTGACTATGCATTTTGATAATCATAAAAATTGTGTTTATTACCTAGCTAATAAGAGTACAGATAACATCTATATCATGGTCTTAGAGTGTCAAAATTAAATGATAATTAAAACAAAAATTCCATGTACTTAATAAATAGGACAAACTCATATTGCTCCAGGTAATGAGTGTCCATTTCATACACATTTTCTCCAAATAACTCAACCACGGAAAAACAAAAATATCCCAGTGGTGTAGTGGACTACAGGAACAGTTGCTAGCCACTAGGTCACCACCTCGAAATCACCAGCCGCTCTGAGGGAGAAAGATGATGCTTCCGACGCCTGTAAAGATGGACAGTGTCGGACACCCAGAAGAGTAGTTGTACCTTGTCCTGTAGCGTCACTTTGAGTCGGATTCCACTCCATGGCAGTGAGTTCTTTCGGAAGGAAAGTGTGCATTTACTTCAGATGGGGGTAGTCATGGGTTTCAGTGGTGGTAGAGTAATCAAATACATAACAAGCTATGTGAAATGAAAACTTCTTTAAGACTACTCAGAATCAAAGAATTTTTTCCTAAGCTCAGATGGAACAATTTTGGAGTAGTCTATTTTTATGTGGTTTTTGGTTTTTTTTCCTCAGAGAGGCAAGCAGACATATGCAGAACAGAGCGTCAATTAACGACTATGTCAAATTACTTTTCCTTTACCCTTACTTTGTAAAGTGAAAATATAACAACACCTGTAAATCTAATATTTGAATTAGTATTTAGAGAGCTAATCCCATTTTATATTGCTTTATACTAGGATAAAAGGCTTCTCAAAGCAACAAAACACTAGGCTGTTATGTAACTCTCCCCAAACACCTCTATCTTTTTGTTTTTCATTATCTTTCTGGTTTTGTTTTTTTCCCCCCCTTTTAGCACCTTAGTGAAAAACATTTACCTGAGCCCATTTGCCTGCTTATGTGGAGATTTTAAGAAGAGAAAGGTTTAAAAAAATAAAAAAGACCTAAATTAATTCCACATCCTATCTGCAATACCTGAACACCATATGATTCAGAAAGTTTATTAGGTTATTATTTTCCATGAGAGCTGAAAGTACATTATGGACCTCTCTATTGTCAATCAACCATTTTCACTACATTTTGACTGGCTAGGTCTAAGAGTTACCATAGTTACTAATTAACACCTTGGTCCTGAATGCGTTTAAATCTATAACAGAGAAGCTATTTATATTATGTAAAATATTTTTTTCTAAATAAATTAAGAGAATATTTAGGTGCATTAAGTTTCACTGGGAAATAATATTAACCCACCTCTCATTAAATTAATTTTTGAAGTTCTGAATGTAAGTCCCAGATTAATACAGGCTTCATTTTCACTTTTGACTTGGTCAAAAATATGGCTAATATATTGCCTCTCTTTTTTGTTTGCAAACATATCAATGTTTGTCATATTCATAAACAAGCTATCTCATTCTGAATGCAAAATCAGTTGCTAGATGATTAAATGGTTGATCCTATTGTTAGAATAATATTTCAATGCAAATTGTATATTCTAAATTTGTTCAAGCAATTTAAAAACATTGCAGTAGATTTCATATATATTTATATACTTTTAATTATAGTTTCTAATGATATATTATTTAAGGAAAAATAAGATTGCCCTTTTCTTTAATCTCCAACTAATCTACTGAATTTTTATATTAATTTAGCTAGAATTATAAATTATTTTATTAATTTTACACATCACAACTGTATATATTTAAATTATTGTATTCATTGTGTTAAAAGAGCTGAAATTGAAAATAAAAATACAAAACTATTAAATATATTTAACCTTATGAATTATTCTGTTTTAATGCTAAACATTATACATGCCAAAATACTTCATTTTAAAAATTATATTATCCAAGTCTTATTCATTGATTTAATTTGGTTAATGAATTATTCAAATAATCATACATTTTGTGACACTGATGTGATATAAGGAGAGGAAAAAACAATGTTTTCAATATCATATCTTATGCAGAGTTTCAGAGAGAATCAAGAGCAGTGAAGCTTATGAGTGTATGTGTGGAGAGTCTCTCTAAATATGACTCATGCCACACTTATCTATAAATATGACTCAAATACAGAAATGAATCACACAGGTTAGGAGGCTGGAAAGTCTCAAATCAGATGTCAGACTGGAAGCTCCCTCTGACTGACCCACAGAGCTACAGAACTGGAGAAACTCAAATCAGCAGGTAAGATGACAGATCAATGACTCATACGCTGCAGATGGGAACCCAGGCCAAGACAGACTGGAATACAGCAGGCCACTGGCTGAATTCCCCCAAACTGAAGATTAGATAATGACATATTGGATACAGGATCAAGACTGAGCAAGCAAAAGTGAGAAAGGTTTGCCATAGCCCCAAGGAAACTCTCCCTAAAACAGATGGGCTGATCACATCATAAAATACAATTACATCATATCACAAAGTGGAGGAAAACTGCCCCATTCCATAATTTTCTAAGAACTAAGAATCACTGCCTAGCCAAGTTGACATATAACATTCACCAATACACATTGCAAAGACTTTGCAAAATAAATTACACATTCATTCCTGAGTAGTATAAGTTTCACTTATTATGATGAAAGTAAATGAAACAATGAAAATAAAATGAACTTAATACAAAATGCACTTAAATGCATTTTTATGAAAGACTTAAACTGACATTAAAATGAAAATGAAAAAATTCCATTCCATTCTATCTTTTCATTCTAGAGAGATAGTGAGTAAAGTCCTCATTTGCTATTTGAAAGGGTCATGGTTGCAACCCAAAACCACACAGCTCTCTGTGAGAGAAAGAGGTGGTGATCTGATTCTCTAAACAATTACAGCCCTGAACACCCTTCAAGGCTGTCCTACACGATCCTGTATTGTGTTAAGTCTGGGTAGACTAGAAAAAAATCCACAGAAACTCATATATATATGAGAGAGTTTTATATAAAAGGTATATGTACATTAAGAAAGCATCCCAACCCAGTCCAGTCTAAGCCCTTAAGTCCAACATTAGCCCATAGGTCCGACACTGATCTACAAAGTCATCCTCCATCTCACAAAACACACACAATGACGCTGACTGCAGAAGGAAAGTTGAATCTGTGAATGTGTAAGCATCTCAGCACTGGCAGGGATCTCCATGCAGCTGCTCCAGCACCCAGGGCTGCGTGGGGTAGGTCCATGCAGCTTCTCCTCAAGGATGTCTTGCAGGAAGTGAGCCTTGCCAGCTGAAGCAGGGAACTAGCTAAGGCAGCCGCACACTGGTCTGACCATGAGAGAACAAGAGACCAGAGCATAAGAAAGGCAAGGCACACTGAGCCATTTATCCCTCTGCCCTTCAATTAACCCCACGTGTGTTTATTAGTCAGGTTGGCACAATAAACCTTAACTGTCTCATGTATGGTTGCTCTGAGTCAGAATGCACTCAACAGCAATGAGTTTGGCTTTTGGCTTTTAGTTTTATTAACAAAATATTTTCTATCCTGTAATAGGGAGTGGATGTGTTAATTGACTCGAATGCATGTTTGTTTGTTTTGGTTTTATCTTTTCCTTTAAAGCTGTACCTCTTGTAGTATTTCTATATGAATTTAGGGTATGTTGCCTGTGCAATAAAGGGCTCACCCACTGCTATTGAGTCAATGCTGACTCGTAGGCATTCAAGATAGAAATGGGAAATCACGTGCATTTCGATCTACCTTCACATTCTCCCCACCACACATGTGAAGTGAGTAGAAAAAGGCCTTGAAGCATTTTCTCTGCTGCCTTCCTTCCATTTTCTACTCTCTCTCTCTTTGAAAACCAACAAATGAAAAGCTAACTTCCTCACAGTTCGTCCCACCTTCAGCTTTTCTCACTCCATATTACTCTTTTATCTCTTTCTAAACTAAAGAATCATCCTACTACTTATCTGTTTGAGTTTCCCACAAGTAATCACTACCTTTGTGTATGTTCATGGAGCCCTGATGCTGTCATGGCTATGCGTTGGGCTGCTAACTGCAAGTTCTGCAATTCAAAAAGACCAGCCACTCCATGAGAGAAAGACAGGGCTTTTGATTCCCATGAAGAGCTACAGTCTCAGAAGCCCACAGGCAGAGTTCTACCCTGTCCTACAGGGTCACTATGAGTTGGCACTGACTCAATGGCAGTGAGTTTGGTTTTATAATTTTGATGCATGCTCAGCATCTAAAAGAGTGCACCATCACAGGGCTCAAAAAATATAGATCTATAACACAAATCTTACAACCTGACAATAAAGGTAAAACTCAAATTCGAATGTGGGCAAAAGACATGAGACATTTCACCAAAGAAGATATATAGTTGGAAAATAAGCACACGAAAGTATGGTAAACCTCACTGTGATAGTGAAGGTTTATTGTGCCAACATGGCTGATAAACAAATGTGGGGTTAATTGAAGGGCAGAGAGATAAATGGCTCAGTGAGCCTCACCTTTCTGATTCTCGGGTCTCTTGCTTTGTGATGGTCGGACCAGGGTGAAACTGCCTTAGCCAGGTCCCTGCTTCAGCTGGCAAGGCTCACTTCCTGCAAGTCCATGAGGAGAAGCCACATGGATCTACCCTGATGCAGCCCTGGGTGCTGGAGCAGCTGCGTGGAGACCCCTGCCAGTGCTGAGATGCTTACACACTCACTGATTCATCTTTCCTCCCCCGCTTGATGTCATTGAGTGTGTTTTGTGAGATGGAGGAGGACTTTGTGAATTGGTGTCAGACATATGGGCTAATGTTGGACTTGTGGGCTTGGACAGCATTGGGTTGGGATGTTAGCTTAATGTACACTTACCCTTTGAATAAACTCTCTCATGTACACATATGTGTTTCTGTGGATTCCTTTAGTCTACCCAGTCTAACACACTCACTGACCATCAAAGGACATACAAATTAAAATGACAATATGATATCAGTATAAACAACCAGCATGGTTAAGTAAAACATAGTAGTGACAACACCATATGATTGCAAACAATTTGGAGAAATCCTATTCTTGTTGGTAGAATGCAAAATGTTCTAGAGAGATATTCTAGAGAATACTTTGGCCATTTCTTAATCAGCTAATCATGGAATTATCATAAGACCATTAGACCAAAAATTGCACTTTTGAGAATTTATTCAAGAAAAGAGAAGGCATATGTTCAAGCAAAGACATGTATATGACTTTATAGTAGCTTTCCTCTAATGGATCACCACTTAAAGCAATTTAAATGCCCTTAACCAGAAGAATATATGTAAATATATATTACTTAGATGGCCATTAAGCCTTTTCAATTAGCTATTTTTACTTAGCAAAATTCTCTGCAAATGCAACCAGCTTTTTGTGTGATTAAAAAATTATTGATGAATAATATTTGATAGTGTATATATATATATATATGCACATATATATGTTGTTATATTTGAGATGCTATGCTTGACATCTTCAAGTTAGCCATGCTCCTTTGAAGTGTTGTTTGAGATTTGATGGGTCAAAAAAAGAAGTCTGGCACTTCATTGTTTTGCTCCCCTCGTTGCTCTGTTGTGCTCCCTTTGTTTTGCGCTCTGGTGTGTGTGTGTG
The DNA here is from genome assembly GCF_000313985.2 of Echinops telfairi. Lineage (NCBI taxonomy): Eukaryota > Metazoa > Chordata > Mammalia > Afrosoricida > Tenrecidae > Echinops > Echinops telfairi. The sequence goes on along the minus strand of NW_022109767.1, from coordinate 3,915,565 downwards.
TATGGAGGGGGAGGGGGGTGACAGGGCACACTGTGACTCTAGTGTTGTCCCCTGCAGTGCTGTGGATCTGTGAGGGGACATCGTGTCTCCTAGTGGGGCCAGTGCCCTATGGTACTCTCTGTGCCTTGTCTTCTCTGAGCAAGGGAGTCTTCCTCGGGGCTTGGTGAGTCAGGATGCGGTGTGTGAACCCACCCCCCACCCCCTGCCCCACCCGACTCTTGGTTTGCTCCCATGTGGTCTGGGCAGACCCGCCACTCTCCCTGTGCTGCACGTATCTTCAGTGCTGTCCTCTGTAGTGCAATCTTCTGGGGAGGAGGGTCGATGTATCTGGGATTGGGGCTGGACTGCAGACCTCTCTTTAGTTCGCTGCTTCACGTGGTATGTTGCCCTCAAGGCTTGGCATACCAGCTTGAGGTCTGATCCCTCTCTCGCTTTCCTGTGGAGACATAAAAAATACTCTCTCCATGGGTGAGTTAGTACCCTGTTCCCCCACTATCCACATCCTCTCCCCAACCCCTTCTTTTTAGTTGGCAGCCACATGCATTCCTGGGTTGAGTCTGACCCCTGCCACAGTATCTGGGCCTTGCCCCAGGAATTTATGCATTTAGTGGATTTTTCCCCTATGCCTTGTGTGCTTTTTTAAGCTTATCCTGAGGAATCCCCAAAAATAGATTTCACACTCAGAGGACAGGCTCTCATTAGACTCGACTGCAAAACATTATACTATTTCTAGCCACCACCACCCCAACACACACACATTTTTTTCTTTCTTCTTCTTATTTTTTCATGTCTATCTATATAAGATAGGCAAGATAAACTATCCCGTGGAGACAACAATGGGACCGATGGTTTGGGGAGACAGGGGAGAGGGGGAAACAAACCCGGGATGAGGAAACAACACGAGATCTAAAAAGGATGGTGAAGAGGGTATAGAATGGCTGGTGGGGTTTGATCAAGTGTCATGTATCCAAGAAGAATTACGGAGAGCCGAATGAAGGTAGACATGATAGTGGGACAAGTATGTGCGCTACTCACCAATTGTCTGTCCGTTTGCCATACTGTGTTTCTGTGATGCTGAAAGCTATGTCATTAGTATTTCAAATACCAGCAAGGTCATCCAAAATAAATACATTTTAGCAGAGTTTCCAGAATAAGAACAGAATACAAAGAAGGAATAATCTGTCCACTTCTGAGGAATTAGCCCCTGAAAATCTTTTACGTAGCAGATGAATATTGTCAGATATTGAAAATTTTATAAACAGTAGCAGGACACGTTATCAGAGATAGTGTCAGAATATAAGCATCTAGGTCAGAAAGCACTCAAATTATAAATGAGGAAGAGCTTCCTTCTCAAATCAGAGACAAATATAATAACTTGAATGGAGTACACCCTTTAGGACCATCATTTGCTGATGGGACATGACTCAAAATGAGAAGAAACAGCTACAAATATCAACTAATAATGGAAACTTGCAAAGTATGAAATATGAGTCTAGAAAAACTGGAAGCTTTATCAAAATGAAATGGAATGCATAAAGATCAATAACTGAGGCTTAAGTGAGCAGAAATGGAAATGCATTGGCCACTTTGACTCAGGCAGTCCTGGCTCACTAAGCCAGGAATGACAAGTTCAAGAGGAATGGAGTCACGTTCATTGGCACAAAGGACATTTCACGATCTATCTGAAGTACAATGCTGCATGAGATAAGCTATCCACATGCAGTCAAGGAAATAAAGTCAACACACCTATTATTCAAAATTATGACGCTAAATCTTTAGTCTGAAAGAAATCAAATATGTAATCAAGATGCCTAGACAATTACTGGCAATTGGAATGCAAAAGTTGGAAACAAAGAGGAAGAAGAAATAGTTGGAAAATATGGTTTTGACGAAAAAAACAAATCTGGAGATTGAGAAATAGGATTGTCCAACACCAACCACTTCTCCAATGAAAATACCTTTTTGCAAAAGCAGCACAGTCAACTATGCACATGAGCTTCTCCAGCTTGGATACACAGAAATCCAAGTAACTACATCTCTGGGAACAGACTGTGGAGAAGCTCAATACCAGCAGCTAAAAAAGGCTAACTATGTAACAGACCACCAATTGCTCATATGAATGTTCAAGTTGAAGCAGAGGAAAATTGAAACAAATCCACAAAACCCAAAGTATGACCTTGAGTCTGAATTAGGAGAATATCTCTAGAACAGATGTGACCCATTGAACACTAAAGACAGAAGATCTGATGTGGGATGGAATCAAGAATATCGTGCATGAAGAAATCAAACGGCAGTATAAAAGACAGGAAAGAAAGAAAAGCTAAAGGTGGGTGAAGAGACTCTCAAACTTGCTTTTCATCATAGAGCAGCTATTACAAATAAAAGAAATAATGAAGTAAAGAACCCAAAAGAAAATGGCAAGGGGTAGCTTGGAAAGTATTATAAGAAAATGTGTAAAGACCTCCTGTTAGAAGAAAAAAAAAAAGAAGTTTATGTTCACCATACCTTAAATTGAAATAATTGAAGGAAAAACAAAACATTGAGTTGCAATAGTCAACGATTCTATGAACAAAAGTATTGAACAATGCTGGAAGCATGAACGAAGATGAGAAGAACACACAGACTCACTGTACCAAAAAGAACCAGTAGACACGCAACCTTTTTAAGAAGTAGAAGATGATCAGGAACAGATGGTATTGATGGAAGAAGTTCATGATGCACTAAAGGTACTAGCCAAAAATAAACCCCGAGGTATAGATGGACTACCAATTGAAAAGTGTCATCCAGCTGATGGATCACTAGAATCACTCACTCATTTAAGCCAAGACATTTGGAAGAAACAACCTTGTCAACTGACTGGGAGTTCCACATTTGTACACATTTCAAAGAAAGAGGAGCCTACAGAATGAGAGAATTTATATAATAATGTCATTGATGTCATATGTCAATAAAATTTTGCTGAAGATTATTCAACAACAATTACAGAAGTATGTTGACAGGGAGCTTCCAGAAATTCAGGCCTAATGCAAAAGAGAATGTGGAACGAGGTATATCGTTGCTGATGTCAGATGGATCTGGGTTCAAAGAAGAGAATACCAGAAAAAAAAATATTTACTTGTGTTTTATTGGCTATGCAAAAGCAATTTTACTTTGTGCTTCATCACAAACCATGGATAGCCTTGAGAATAATGAATATTCTAGACAACTCCTTGTGTTTATGTGGAACTTGCACATGGATCAAGAGGCAGTTTTGTAATCAGAACAAAGGAACATTGCATGCATGATTTACTATCAGAAAACATGTGGATAGGGTTGGATCCTGTCACCATGCTTTATTCCATCAGTCTGCAATATGCAGAAGAATGCCACATCAGGATGGGAGGAAGGTTTATTAACAATCTGCATTATGCTGATAACACAATCTTGCTTGCTGAAACTGTTTTGAAGGAAGCACTTGCAGATGCAGATAAAAAATATCAGCCTTCAATATGGATTACAATTGAATGCAAAGAAAACAAAAACCCTTACCATTGGATCAATAGGTAACATCATGGTAAATGGAGGAAAGATTGAAGTCATAATTTCATCTTGCTTGGATCCACAATCAGTGCTCCTGAAAGCAACGGTCAGGAAATCAACCAATGCATTGCATTGCAAGCATAAATCTGCTACGCAAGATCTCTTTAAAGTGTTGCAAAGAAAGTATGCTAATTTGAGAACTAAGTTGTGCTGGACCCAAGCCATGGTGTTTTCAATCACTTCATCTGCATGTGAAATTTGGACAATGAATAAGGAAGATAGAAAAAGAATCATTACATTTGAATTATGGTGCTAGCAAGGAATACTGAAAGTACCATGGACTGCCTAAATAACAAATCGATCAATCTTAGAAGAAGTACAGCCAGATGCTCCTTAGAAGCACGTATAGTGAGACTTTGTCACATATTCTTGAGACATGCTGTCAAAAAGAACCAATCACTGCAGAAGGACATCATGCTTGGTCAAGTAGAGGGGGACTTCAAAGAAGAAAATCTTTGCTAAGACATAGTGGCACAGTAGCTACAGCATTGGGCTCAAATACAACAAGAATTGTGAGGGTGCCACCGGTCTTGGCAGTGTTTCATTCTGTTTACATAAGGTCACTATGACCTGGAAGTAACTAAATGGCACCTGACAACAGCAGA
>NW_022109767.1:3906735-3910918 GCF_000313985.2 Echinops telfairi | reverse complement strand
AGCCCCACATGTGATTATCGGCCAGGCTGGCACAATTAACTAACTCAGACATATACATGTATTTCAAGAGAAACTGTGAGGTAGAACATGATAAGTGATGTATAAGAATATAATGTTCACGAGCCCAGGGCCATGAAATAACTAGCCATTGCTCTGTAACTTGTTGAAACTCATACTTCAGGTAACAACTCAACGATACACATCCAGCAGTTGTCCTGGCATATCACCTGCATCTATGTCCTTAAATTTTCCCAGAGAATGGTGAAAATGATTAGGAATCATTGTTCTAAGAGGTTATAGCCACTGACAATTGCTCATGTCATCATTGAGAGGGATAGTTAATAAAGAATAAGTATATTGGACCTAAAAAATTATACTGGACCTAGATTTTTCTTAACAGAGCCGTGATCTCTATAATCAACACATTAACACATAGATACTATTGGCATATGCATTTTTGATTCCTAAGTAACTCTCAACAAGAGAACATAACAAAAAATACAAACTATGTTTTAGTAATAAGAATATTTTGAGAGCTATCAAGGAAATATGAATTAAAAGGCTTTGGCTTTACTGGTCACAAGTGTATGGCTAGCTGAGAAAATAGGCATTCCCATTTGTTAAGCATACCTTGAAGAAGGTTGATTAAGATGTGGTAACATCGGCAATCTTTATCGATTATATAGTAGATCGTAGGCTCTAACTGTAAAATACAAAAGAGCCTATATACCATGTGTCCCCTCAGTCACATTAAAGGTGGTAGGACTTGATACTACAAGGAAAAAGGCTATATGTTACACAAGTTCATGAGAGACAGCATTCATTTCTAACAATTCACATACAGTTTCTCTTTATCCGTATGTTCTTCTAACAAAGCTATACATCATGTTATATTTGATAGTGAACAAATTCTCCCTACTCTTCAGTTCTATGGATTTCACACACACTGTTTATATTTGCAATTAGGAAATACATACTGATGGTAATTGTAACTAAACTGCATTGAGCACTTACCATGAACTAAGAATTTTGTTAAAGTTTCTGCAAGTCTAAGCCCACTCCATTCTCAAAAACAAACTCAGTCATGGAGACACGATTACAAACTCCTTTTAGAAAGGAGCAAAGTGGGCATTGCTAACGATAAGTTACTTGAACAAAATTAAACCTATGTCTATCTCACTATTTTACACTTGTGCTTAAACTCTTAAATTCTATGCACAGCCAACCTTGACATCAAGCAACTCTTGTATTACAACTATTAACAGGAAACAAACTTCAGCCCACATGAAATGGAGAAAGAGCTTTGAATGAAGAGACTCCTTACAAGTTGTTGACAGGGTTAATGGACAAAATGAAGAAGCATTCAGAGATGAAAATCCAACACGAAGAAATACAGTCAGAAACAGTGTTACTGGACCCCATGGAAAACTGGAACCCCAGAGGAGGGGGAGCCAAGAGGAGGGGACAAATACCCTGAGCCTTCTCCTCCTTCTTCCAATATTTGCAGTTTTTCCTACAGTTTATGGCCTCTAAAAATTACCGTACCCTATTGTTCTATATCACCTGTATGTCCCCTTATGCTCAATTGTTGACCATATATTATAGTCCAACGTTATTTCATCAAGACCAAAATTCTGGTTACTGCTGAAAGAATCCAATTTCATGGAAAATGTCCCCATTGAGATACATAGTTCTTTTTCTTTCTTATTTTTATACATTGTATTGGTATATAATTCATATCATTCAAGAGTTACATAACATCAAGAAGAGTTGTAAATCCATTACCACAATCACTTTTAAAACATTTTCTTTGTTCTTGTACACATAAATATTAGCTTCTGATTTCCCCCAACCTTCCCTGCCATGCCTCCAGGGAAACCAGTTACTGACAGTAGATTAGCCCACAGGGGATTTCACATACAGAAAAACATCAGGAAAAAGAACAACAATATCACCAACAATAACAAAGTAAAACAGATAAAAACCTTAATCAAAAAGAAAACAGAAAATGTTAGAAACAAAAACAAATGCAAAATGGGTCAAAAGGGAGGTCAAAGGATAACCGCACAGGCAGTGATCTGCTTGCTAATTCATTCTGCGTGTTAGCAGGTCTCCACACACCAAAGGCTTAACCTGTGTGTATTTCCCCTTCGCTCATTTTTGTCATGGGAACAACTTTGAAATGGGTCATATGGGAGATCAAATGAATAAGATTTCCACTAACGATGTCTTCCATAATTGACTTTGCCATGCTCTCTGTCAGATAACAAGTTGATTCGTATCCCTCAGCCATGATCAGAGGGGATTCATCAGAGACTTTATCCACGTATGGCCCCTGCGGATGGATTTTAGGCTTCTGTTGTCATCCATAGCCTTCTGCAAACCAGGTGTTTCTCCTATTGCTCCTTTCTTTGGATTTTGATTTTATTATTTCCAATCCTTGGATCACACAGGCTGGTGTGCTTCTTCCATGTGGATTTAGTGGCTGCCTCATTTCGATGGCTACTTGATTAAAGACAAACATTTAAGACCCCAGACAATATTCTTCTTGATAGGCAGGCATCATCTAGTTTCTTATAACACCCACATCTTCTGTGGGTGTTAGACTAGTTCCATATTTTCAGTGTGGATGCTATAAACTAGGTTTTAAAACTCCAGAAATTCACATGAAGAAGAGTGATGTGTTCCAGTGACGCAATCATAGAATAAGTGTGATGATTGTGAGGAAAGAGAATCCCACAGGATGACTTAAGTTGTAAGTTGGAATGGAATGAAGGTGTGGAGTTTGGGAAAGGAATTAAGAAAGCGATACTTATAAATGATGACATAATCAAGGGCCACCAACTTGATCTCCTGCTAGAAACAGACAAACCAAAGAGAGTTGCAGTGGAATAATCTAAGAATTGTAAAGCAAACCAAATAAAATTCATTGCCAGCCAGTTAATTCTGACTCACAGCTACTCGGTACGGTGCAGTTTCCAAAACGATAGTGTAAAGAGAGCAAAAAGCCTCATCTTTCTCCCACCGTGTGGGTCACGGACTCAAACTATTGAACTTATTGTTCGTAGCACGACACATAACCCACCATGCCACCAGGCCTCCTTAGATTCAAGTAACTTCATGTTTTTAAAATGCTCTGACTCTCAGGAGATTTCAACAGTTTCAAATCAGTATTTACCTTTAGGTTTAGGAGTTCTATACATTTCAATTTAACAGGACCAATAAATCAGCCCCAGGAACAGGTGTCCAATTAACAAGTGTGCTTGTGGACTATCCACCACAATGTTAGATTAAGAAAACATAACAGCAGGTCATATGGTCATGTCAGGATTTTTGCCTTTCTTTCTTTTTGGAAACAAATTTTAAAAGTAGCCTTAAGTTTTCATTAGTAAACTGGAAAACAAAAAGTGCATGGAGCAACAAAATTGGGTAAATAAAATAAGCAAACCAAACTGCCGTATGAAACATTATTTCATTAGTCTAACACCTTTAGGAAAACACAAAGAGACAGGCATTGAAATTACACATACCTACTTGGGCATTTTCTATGATCCATTAGGCTTTCTTCAAGGCAAAATTAATTATGTTGTCAGTCCATAATTCTCCCCCAAAACATTTATGCAGGTGTCAAGGATGCATTTGACACAATTCAGAGCCCCTTAATGCCTTTAACTAAAACATTTAAAATGTGCTGCATAAATCAGATTTACTATGGATCAAAATACATATAAATGGAAGGGGCAACCTTTTGAGAAACAAAACATTGAATACACTTGGGGGAACTTGTGTAATTGCTTGTCTAAGGAGGTGTTTATTGTTGCATTTGATTTTGGTTTTTCTCCTCTGGGCTTCAATTTGGCTTTAGGCATTGAGTTTTTTGGGGTGTTTTTTTTAGGGAGAGAGAGAACTTATAAAGAAAACTTGAAGAATAACCTTTGTTTTATTTTTAGGCCTATTAGAAAATCTGCAGCAATGTAATCTATCACTCTCACATCAAGTATCAAATATTCATTTATGATAAAATCTCCCTGAGTAGAAAAATCTATTTGCTATTTTCAAATCACCATGCACAACTCAGGTTCTCTCTTTTCTGGATTTGCAGTCCCCTGAAACAAAGTTCAAGATGGCTAGAGGAACAGAATTTCCAAGACTTTAAAAATTTCCTTGAAATGGATTTGAAATA
>NW_022109767.1:3894688-3905674 GCF_000313985.2 Echinops telfairi | reverse complement strand
CCCATCACTACTCTCATTAATGGTCCTAAGGGGTTTGTCTGTTGTTCTCTCATGTTGTGGTGACCCCAACCATAAAATTATTTTCTTTGCTACTTCATAACTTCATTTTGCTACTGTTATGAATTGGGCAACCCCTGTGAAAGGGTCATTTGACTCCCCAAGGGGTCACGACCCACAGGTTGAGAACCACTGATGTAGAGGAACATGCTATGCCCATGCAGACTTTTTAAAGAATAAGGTCAGGGTTTAAAAAAAAAAAAAAAGAATAGGGTCAGGTTTCAAAACCAAAATCAAACCAGTGCCACCATGTCAATTATGACTCAGAGGGACCATTAGACCCGAGAAGAATAGCTCCACAGAGTTCTAATGGAGCAGGTGACCTCATCCCTCTCTTGCCGAGCAGATGGTAGGTTCAAACCACTAACTGACCAATTATGACCAAATGGTTAAACTTGTCTCTCTAGATTTGAAGCTCAGTTCTACCACTTTGGGGCCTTCATCACCTGGGCAAATTCTTTTTTTTAAATCATTTTATCGGGGGCTCATACAGCTCTTATCACAATCCATACATACATCCATGATATCAAGCACATTTTTGGGGCCATATTTTGCCATCATCATTTTCAAAACATTTTCTTTCTACTTGAGCTCTTGGTATCAGCTCCTCATTGTTTCCCCTCTCACCCCCTCCTCCCTCCATTATGAAGTCTTGATAATTTATAAATTATATTTATTTTTTCTTATCTTACACTGACCAATGTCTCCTTTCACCCACATTTCTGTTGCCATTCCCGCTAGGAGGTGTTATATGTAGATTATTGTGATTGGTTACCCCTTTCTCCCCCCACCTTCCCCTTCCCCTCCTGGTATCACTACTCTCATTATTGGTCCTAAAAGGTTTATCTGTCCTGGATTCTCTGTGTTTACAGCTATGATCTGTACCAGTGTACATCCTCTGGTCTAGCCGGATCTGTAAGGTTGAATTGGGGTCATGATAGTGTGGGGGAAGAGACATTAAAGAAATAGGGATAATGATAGTATCTCCCTCACAGTATTGTTGAAATCATTGCACTTAATAAACCAGTTAAACATGCAATGTGGATAGAAAAAAAAAAAGACTTCTCAAAACATATGTAGCATCAAATATGTATAACATTGGTGAAGGCTTTTAAAGACAGTCACCAGCATGAAAACCTTCCCATTGAAAATGTGAACATCTAATAATGAGAGGGGATTTCAGCACTGCTTTTGAACCTACTGGTTCCCTTTTTTAAAAGCAATATTTTCTTGAGTTATTGTGAGCATTTACACAGCAAGTTAAACTCTACACAAATTGCTTAGTGACATTTGATCACCGTGTGTCAACTGCAAAAACAAACCAAACTCATTGGCATCCAGTCAATACTGATTCACTGTGTCCCTCCAGCACAGAGCAGAACTACCTGTGCCCATGGCTGGGGCTATAACCTTTTAGGGGAGGAGATGGGCTCATCGTTGTCCCTAAGATGAGCTTACCATGCAGTTAGCAGCCCAAAGTGTGACTCACTATGCCACCAGGGCTTTTTCTGTAATTGAGCTCCATTTCTACTTGTGTTACTCTGGGTAGACTAGAGAAACAAATTCATAGAAACTCATGTGTATAAGAGAGCGTTTTATATAAAGGGTAATTGTACATTAAGAAAGCATCTCGACCCAGTCCAGGACAAGCCCATAAGTCCAATATTAGCCCATCTGTCTGATACCAAACTATGAAGTCCTCTCCAGACTCATGAAACACATGCAATTAGGCTGAATGCAGGACGATCACAGGCCAGTGGATAGAAAGTCCCTGGATCCACTGGTGGTGTAAGCATCTCAGTGCTGGCAGGGGTCTCTACGTAGCTTTTCTGATTTCAGAGGTCTGGTTGCATCAGGGTAGGTCCATGTGGCTTCTCCAGCTCAGGGCACTAGCGTAGTTCCACGTGTCTTGTCAGCTGCAATGTCTCTCAGGGAGTGAGCAGAGAGAGAGAGAGAGAGAGGTGTCTCCCGCATCTAAGGAGGAAAATTTCAGAATTCCCAGAATCCTTAGGGGAAGGCCATGCCCACACAGAGCCTCATTGGCTATGACCCAATTGACAGAGTAAACTCCACCCCTTCACTCTTAATCCTCTCAAATCCCACATTGACACCAGATTATGTGACTACCACACCAGTACTTTAGTTTCCCTGCCCCTCTTATTTTATCATCTTTGCTATAAAATGGTCAGCATTTTGGTCTCATACAGATGGGGGTTTGTTTTGTTTTGTTTGTAATTTAAATACTTTTGTTTTCCAGATAATATCTTTGCTATTTCACTAAAGGGTGATCTCAGGGGACAGGCTCAGCTGTAGGTTCAAAGACTGTTTCGGGGTCCCTATAAGTAGGAATTGACTCAATGGCATTGATTTTTTTTAGCAGATATCTTTATCTATTGTCACTTACAAAGGCATCTGGACCTACCAGGATGCAAGTTTTTCTAGACTCATCCATATGTTTTCAAATGTTTGTTATTATTTGGCTGTGCTCCCTGCACCCACAATTGGTGCCACCTTTCCCACCACAAAAAATAACTAACTTGTCTCTACTGTATGGGTCAGACTTTCCCATCACTCCCCTCCCCCCACTTCCTGGTCAACAGGAAGGAGCATTGATCTCTGTCTAAGAGCGGGCTTTAGAAAGCTTGTTAAAAAATGGAATTAAAAGATAATGAAATAGTCCCACTATATTATTAAGTCCCTCATATTTATCTATTTTTGACTTCTTATAAAAGGGGGGGGTCATATAATATTTATCTTTATCTGCTTGACTTACTTCACTTTGCATTATGTCCTCTGGGCCCATTCAGGTTTTTATCCACTTCACGAGCTCATCATTGATCTTTATGGCTGTCGAGTATTCCATCCTATGAGGGAGCTTCAAAAGGTTCATGGAAAATAGAATTAAATGATAATAGTATATGTTTATGAATGTTATGAACCCCCCTCATGTGTATGCATCACATTTAAGAAAGTGTATATGCTGTTATTGGTACAACAACATCTCCACTGAAAATACTAATATCTACTAGTAACTGGACACTTATGAATTGCTCAGAAGCCTTCTAGTTTCATTTTTAAAAGACCAAAATTGAAAACAACCAACAAATCTATAAAGCATTCTGAGACAAAGAGAAAAAGATTATATATTGAAGGCTATTCCAATTGCCCAAGTCAATGCTGCCAGCTCAGCTTGGCTAACCATGTGGATTATTCATTATCATCTTGTTCTATTATCCTTTCGCCACCAACCAATTATTAACCCAGTGAAAACAATTCTCATTAGACATCTAGCAGAAGCATCTGGCTTTTACTTGATGTCTAATTCTAGGTGGGCACCTTTATGAAATAACAATTTAGTACATGGGAATAGAGTTCACTCCTGATGGGCTGTAAAGGTGCCAAGGAGTCTCTGTAGGTAATAGAGTGTGGATGATTTTGCTGCGGACTATAGGGAATGATTTATGAATGATGCCTGCAGAACAGACCAGAGCGAGCATACCAATTAATCAAATCCAAAGCACCTTAGCAAAGGATGCCGTTCTGGTCATTGGAACCTCATTAGACGGAGACAACCTCTAGTTTTCAAATAGCCTTAAAAGAAACTGTGTAATGAAAATAATCTATCAGCTGGGAACTGATGAGTGGTATCTCTTAATGAGACAGCAAGCCCGGTGGTATGTTTAACACACACAAATAAATAAATAAAACCTGCCCCAAATTTGCATAATTTGTGGAGGAACGCGAACGCACGTTTCTAAGAAATGATCTCCCCTAAGAGGAGTTAAACCCAAACAGCCCATTTTCTAGTGACTTTCCACAGCATTACTTCATCTGAGAAGAATGCAGTCTGCTTTCCTAATTAATTTGATTGTGTTGAGAAATGCAGCTAGCATTATGGTATAATATGCATATCATAAACAAAATGCAGTCCAGGGCATTCTTGGGTAGGCTAGGGGCTTTAATCTGTCCATAAGGCTTGCAAATAAATACTGCTGACCGAGAGCTGGCTGGCCACATGCATAGCAACCTGCACAGCAATGATGAATGAGAACATCCTCTTCAAGTGAACGGGGAATCTTTTGCTGCATCCCCACCATCTTCTTGTGACTTGAAACACCATGAGCTGAACCACCATCATGATCATCCCAAATAATTCCAAGAACTCTATCGAAGAACACTGGGTTTCTCACGCACAAATTGATAACTGCGTCCTGGCCCCGAGGGGAAGTCAACTAGTGATCTCCCAAAGTTCTTTACATCCGAGGGAAAAAGTCAGACACAAGTAACTGCAGTGCTTAGTAGCAGCAGCCCTAAGGGAAAACAGGCGAGTGGTGAAGTTCAGATTCGTTCTGAACCAAAAAATGCTCGTCCCTGAAAACCACTGTGACCTCATTCAGGGACATCGCCCTCAGCATCCCATCTGGGACATTTTCTCTTCAGGGATAGTACCCGCCAAGCTAGGGCCCCACTATTCTTTCCAAAGTGGTTGCTTCTGGGAATAGAGCAAGGAAAAGCAGTTTGGGAAATAAAATACAAGACTGAATTGAATCTCAGACTGTTCCCGGACAATAATCATATCTTTTGGGATAGCCTCTCTTATAATTAAACAATTCCCCACTGGCATCACATTGAGCTAATATGCTCTTTGGCCCATAGGCCCTTAAAGGCTTGTATTAAATACCCAGTAATGAGACAGCCTTGCCCTCCAACTGTCGTAATTATTTGTAATATATCAGAGACGATGAACCTGTTATAGGAATCTTTTAACCGGCACATTCTGCCAAAGAGTCTATAGAACTTCTAAATGTATTTTCTCAAATCCGAAGCACATCCATTGAGGAAAGATGGGCAGGAACTGGGTAGTCAGGGCTTTGGGGTCTGATGGACCATTTTCAGTAGTTAAGAGTCCCATGAACCAAGCAGTCGAATCAAGTCTTATCAAGGAAATCAGATTTACATGGCTGCTCTTGGTAAATTAGAAGTTCTCGGTCATGATGAAAAGGATGCCATCTACTAACAGTTGTGAGGGACACGGCAAGGCGTTTATTACCAATAAATATTAAAGCATAAAGGGCGATAGATGAGTGGAGCTTTCCTAAATGATAGTAGATATAAGGCTATTGGGTAAATGACTCTCTCACTCATCTGGAACTGATTGGTGTCACAAAATAGGAATGTACAGGGTCCATGTGTTGCATTTCTCAGAGCAACCATCATGTGTACAACGGCGACGGGGACAGTGAAAACTCTTGAATTTAAATCTCATTAACTGGAATTAGTCTCCTTATAAAAGAGCCCTGGTTGCACTGTACGGTAAGCATTGGACTGCTAACTAGCAGATCAAACCCACCAATTGCTCCAAAGGGAGAAAGATGAGGCTGTCTGGTCTCTTAAAGATTTGGGATGCCGAGTCAGAACCCATTTGATGGCAGTGGGCTTGGTTTGCTTTAGTAGTTTTATATAATTGTTAATTGCTCATTAAAAAAAAAACCGTGGAATCTAATATCATTTGTATGGCTTTTGGCACTAAGCATGACAAAATCCCTATGGTAGCTGGTGATTTACTCAAGGTCATAGAATAACTGCATGGTAGGCTCTGAGAAAAGGGATTTTCCTAAATCTACAAACTCTACACCAGAATCGTAGGATAATAGACTGTTCCATTGCTTTGCATCTGCAGTGAAATTGTCCAAGACTTAAAATCTATGACTACTTCCTAGTAGCTTTTTCACTTTATGAATGTTACGCAGCCTCTCTGTGCCTCAGTTTCCCAAATCTGTAAATTCGGAATTATAAATTAGCTCCTGTTTCACAAGGCGATGACTTGAGTCAATAGGTACATTATGCGCAGAGCTCAATACATTCAAGTTGTAACTATTACTCTTGTTGCATATTGAGTGCTGTCACCCAAAAGGATGTGTTAGTCAGCATCATTGTACCTGAGAAGGTGACCCTATTTTGAAATAAAGTCTTACATGATGTATTAGGTGAACGTAGATCATTCTAAGTGAGTCTTAATCTAATATGACTGCTATATTTATAGAAAAGGTGACGCTGCATCAGGCAGTGCAGAGACCATGTGGTGCTGTCCCAGAAGCTCTGGCAGAAGGTGGGACAGTCATAGAGCAGAATCTTCCACAAAACCTGAGTGGGAATCAACATGGCTGACACCTTGATATCCGTTTTCCAACCTCCAGAACCAAAATTTTTAGTCTTGAAAGTCATCCAGCTTGTGGTACTTTTTACAGCATTCAGGGAAAACAGATATGCTTCCTAAACCTGGTTAGTTATTAGAATCACCAAGTACCTTTGAAAACCTTTTTCCAGTCCTATTGAGAATATCAGTACATTAAAGGTGACCCAAGCATGTGTTCTATCAAATAGAATAGAACAGAATTTTCTACATTTATATCCAGGTTCTAATATTTGTTATGATGGCGAAACAGAACTCACAGACAATAGTCACGACTAAAAGGTTAATTAAGGAAGTTCACAGCTTACCATGTAAGAGAGAAACACGCAGGATACAGCTGTTCATCAGGACAGGGTACAAAATTCTCTCAGGGCTGCTAACAAATGCCCACAGGACATACCTCACCCCAGAGGCATCCAGCACAAACTCTGCGAGTCCGTGAGCCCAGCCCCCGGAATTAAGTATCTAAAGGCACCCCACTTCAGGAAACCTCAGCAAAAAGGTATTCGACTCCACTTTTGTAGCTCCGCAAGCCCAACTTCCTGAATTAAGTGCCCACAGGCATACCACACCCTCCACAAGACAGCCTCCCGCACAGGATCATTCAGCGCTCCTTGCCCATCGGGCACAGTCATGCACGACTGTGTTCCTGCTCAGGCACCCAGTTCTGCTGCGGCTCCTCTGATGGCACATCTGTCTTCTGGATCAGGTAGGTCCAGTGCGCAGGGATATTTGGATCCAGAGGACGTGCTCCACGCCTGGCCCTTGCTGATCAAGATATTCACCTTTCCTGTTTCTCACAAGTTTCATGTTATGCCCAACAGGATGGCGTTTCAATGAATTGTGGTCAAAATGACTCAGACGAACCCTATCACTATCCCTCAGCTTCTTAACAAGGCCCATAAAGGCAATGGTCATTTTGTGGGAGGTCGAGACTTTAGTTAGGGAGTCGTAGTAAGTAATTCCCTGCCCCTGCACCAAGAGATTAATTCCTTATAAGTTCTCTGAGGGGTTGCACGGAGTTTTAATACTATTCTAGCATCAAAGTTCTCTAGTAATGATCTCAGTTGCAGGTGTCTCAAGCTAATAGAATTATTCTAAAATGTATACTTTCATACACATTGCTTCAACTTTCCTTTTACCCATAAGCGCACACCATCTTCGTTAACTTATATTCATTTATATCTGTCCAGTAAATCTAATTTGTATTAATTATGCACCACGATGATGATTTATGATCATCATTTCGATTTTCTATATGAAATTATGTTAAATGAGCAGAGAATATGCCTTACTGAAGCATAAGCACAGTCACCAAGAATACATCTGCATGCAAATCTCCTCATCCATTTAACACTGATGCACGAATGTTCCTTGTTTCTGTGCTTTTCCTGCCTTCTCACAAGGAGACTGCAGCTTTCTTTCCAAATGATAGCTGTTAGCTCATTTAACTATTAGCTATGCACAGCCAGCTAGCTAGCTGGATAGGTGTTATGGATAGAGTGTGGTCCCTCCAAAAGATGTGTTAGAAACCAAATTCCCTTACCTTCTGATTGCAAAACCATCAATGGCTCCGTGAGAGAAAGTGGAGGCTCTCGGGAGCTCTAGGGAACGCTGTCTCCCAAGGCTGCTATGAGTAAGAATCTCTTCAATGACAGCGATTTCCTAGGTTTCTCCCTTTGGATAAGCCCTTTCCCCTATATCTTTGGAGATACTCCTAGATAGATGCACATAGCGTTGTCAATGTTATATTAATGAGGTCATAGCTAGTGTAGGGGCTGAGTCCTAAGTTTAATTATTTCTGAGCTATAGGAATAGGTTAGACAGAGGAGTAGTCACCTCATCCTGAAGACAGACACCATGTAAGGCCTTGATTGGAATTTTTAAAACCTCCAGAATCGAGGTGGAGCCAAAAAATGTCTATTCTTTAACACCACTCATTTTGACAACTGTGTTGCAGCAGCACCAGGAAACCATATATATGTTTTATATAATAGTAGTATAGGTTTTTGTTAATTGCCATTGAGCCCATTTCCATTTGTATGTACAAAATAGAATTCGTCTATAAGCTTTCCAGAGCTATGGTCTTTTGGAAGAATATAACTAGACCTCACTTCAGCGGAGCCTTTGAGAGTTCAAACTGTCAACTAATATTTGAGCACTTAATGATTTGAAGCACTCAAGGACTCCTTATATATTATGTAAAGAACAACAGAACAACCAATCCTGATTCACAGAAACCCTCTGCAACAGAGTAGAACTGACCCATGGGTTTCTGAGACTGTGGAGCAAGAAGTCTAGTCTTTCTCCGGAGGAGCGGCTGGTGGGTTCACACTGCCGACTTTGCAGTTGTCCGCCCAATGAATAGCCCACGCTGCTCCCAGAGATGCCTAGCACCTATGTTGCTGTTGTTTGTGGCTCTCAAGTCAGCTCTGACCCAGACACCGCAGTACAACAGAAGGAAACACTGCCCAATCCTACACCAACCTTACAACTGTTCGTGTTTGAGCCCATTTTTATAGCCATTGTGTCAATCCATCTCCTGGGTGTCCTCTTTTTGGCTGTCCCTCCACTTTACCAAGCATGATGCCCTTCTCCAGGGAGTGGCCTCTCCTGGCAACATGTCCAAAGTACATGAGATGAACTCTTGCTATCCTTGCTTCTAAAGAGCATTCTAGCTGTGCGTCTTCCAAGAGCTTGTCCATCTTATATCTAACCAGGTAGGTAGACATAGGAAGATATAGATTTAGACATATATATAAACATAGGCATAGACATAGAGAGAATGAATTTTAATCATCGGAAATCTCCTCAGCCGTGATGTGTATTCAATAAGTTTTTTATTTATTTTATAAATCATTTTATTGGGAGCTCTTACAGCTCTTGGAACCACCCATACATAAATTACATCAAGCACATTTGTACATAGGTTGCCATCATCCTTTTCAAAACATTTTCCTTCTACCTGAAAATTGAAAGAAGAAAAGCTGTCTACTTTTTAGAAACTAGGCTTTCAGGCAGCCACTCCAGAGGCAAGACAGTAACTGCTCTCTCCACATAGACCTGCTGCTACCGAGGGCCCCAAAGCACATTTGCGCCACAAATTCCACTCAAAAAGTGCTAACACCGAAGACAAACATTATTCATTTGAACCTAAAATCTACTGGGGACTTTCAGGGGTTGAGCTGCTGTAGCCTGCAGCAGACAAGATAAGAAATGCCTCAATAAAGACACACTCTCAGGACTATTTCCCCTTCCAGCAGGACAGAGGATTATAGGAAATAAAATTTAAAAATAACTTAGAATACCCCTTTCATATTCACAGGAAAATGCACATAGATGGATGACCTATTTTTTTTCTACAGACAAATGCCATAATTAGAGATCTTATCAAAATAGCCATTTCTGTAACTATTTCCATTTTGATGGAAAGAGAACAGGTTTGGTGGGAGACAGACCTCTCTCAAACTGAGGTCCTTCATTGGGTTCCCCGGTGAGCTATAAAAAGGTGACCGATCTTCCCTAACCTGAGCTTTTCCATATGCAAAACAGGACATTTCGGCAAGAATTAAATTTGATAATGTGAAACTGATTTGTTATCTGATGCACACTAGACATTTAATAAAGATAAGGTGTTTTTTTAATGTCTTCTTATTAATGTTAACCAGACTTTAGGAAGGGTTGGTCTATTACTGCATATGATTAGCTGTATTCTTGCATTTCCAAAGGATAAAATAACTTCCTGTTTCTAATGACCATTAAATTGTGTAATCAGTACTAAGGGAAATGTTCCCATTTATACACACACATCACATGTTTATACTTATATATGGTTTTTAAAAGTTTGTGGGAAAAATGCGCTACCTTTTCACTCAATTCGCCATAAACCATGTGAGGTTCCTGTGAATCGGAGCCACCTCAATGGCATCTACCAACAATACTATACATGTCAAATATTAAAATTAAACTTAAATTATGTGAGAAGCCAGCTAATTTTCAGAGCACCCGCAAAAGAAAACATCAAGAATTCTTTTTCTCTCTGTTTGAAACTAACTTTTAGGTCACAAAAGAAGGCCAGTCATTTTCACTATTACTTTTTCTCTGGTTTTAACCAATCAGATCCATGTTTAGGTTTGATGGGGAAGGAATCTGAGGGGATTTTAACTTAGGACCTTTCTCTTTTAAAATTTAATTTGAACACTTTTGTTTATTTGGTGCTTTTGTTTATTTATGTAGGTATTTCTTGTCCCGTTGCGTGTGCGATGCAATGCGCTCAAGGAAACAGACTTCATGCAGTGGCACAACCGTCTTCTACACCAGGGACAGTATATGAGCCCCACCCCAACCCACACCCTCCGTATATGGTTCTTCTATGTCCCCACCCCCTCCCTCCTTTCCATTCAGTTCCTTCCCTCTCCCTCTCTCCCGCCCGCTCTTCCTAAGTTACGAAGACAATTGCTGTTTGAGAATGAAAGACAGAAAGCCATTTTCAAAAAGAAGTCTAAGGGCAAGGGAGGGATGACAGCAAGGAAGACGGAGCGAGCAGCGACAAGAAGCGTGGGTAGAAGGACAGAGGCAGAGAAAGACAACGTGAGTATTATGATATGGAAAAAACACTTGCATGATATTTTATACCAAAAAATGGCAAGGTTGTAAAACACTACTTTAGATAAATCGCTCCATATACACTGAACAACCAGTCTTGAAACTAAATATACATATATGTGTGTGTGTGT
>NW_022109767.1:3892161-3893382 GCF_000313985.2 Echinops telfairi | reverse complement strand
ATACATTATACATATAGTTATATTGTCCTTTCAATTGTTGTTGTGCATTGTGAAATCCATCTTTATAGGAATATCTTATAGGACAGAATAGAACTGCCCCACGGGGTTTTGCGGGCTATAATATTTACACATTATTTTACCGCGGTGGCTTTCATGTTGTGATGTAGTAAGGTAGCTCACCTGTCGTTCATATACCAGCATGATCATTCACTGTGGCAGAAATTAGTGGAGCCTCTAGACTGAGACAGACCAAGAACCTAAAGATCTACTTCTAGCAAGAAACAAATGCATAGTTGGCCAGTAAAACCTTATGAAAAGCAGTAAAACCTTGCTTGATGAAACATTAGTTCTGGAAGCTGAGGATCCCTGAGATTAGAAGGCACTCAAAACACAACTGGGGAAGACCTCGCTCCTCAGTAAAGTCTTGATGATGTGGATGCAGTTAAGCTTTTATTAGCTTTATATGTTGATGTAGCCCAACTCAAAATGGGAAGCACAACTAAAAAATTACTAATAATCATTATGTAGAATGCATAAAAGTATAATACCAGAAAATTTGGAAGTAATAAAAAGTGAAATGCAAAAGATATTGATTAGTCAATTTTTGACTCACAGTAATCCAATAAAATAATATAGCCCATCTCCACTGGGTTTCCAAGTCTGTAAAGTTTAGTGAAACATCCTCCCTTACCTTCATCCAATGAGGCAGCTGGTGAGTTTGTACCGCAGACCTTTTGGTTAGCAGCCCAATACTTAATCCACTGTGCCACCCCGTATCTTTCATTAGTGAGCTGAACTAGATTTGTGTTGGCCATTTTGAATCGGATAATCATGTGAACTGGTATTATAAGAATTTACAACTTGAAGAATTGCAAGACATTCACTGTCAAAGTGAATGTATCAAAATTAGTTCCGAAGAACAACCCTGTCAGTGATTGGAGAATATCCTTATGTCCAGAAGAAAATACCAGTTAGTACAATGACTATTCAAATGTCTGCACCAACTAGTAAGATGAATAACTTGAAGATTCTTGCCGACTTCTGCTGTCTAAAAATGACTGGATCGTCTATGAAACTGCATTGATACTTACTGGTGATTGGACTGTAAAAGTTGGAAACCAAGAGGGATCAGCACCTGGAAAATACGGCCTTGGTGGTAGAAATAATTCTGCAAATCACTTGTGAGGTAGTTGATTGTGCCAACAAAGTCCATAAACACAC
>NW_022109767.1:3889497-3891195 GCF_000313985.2 Echinops telfairi | reverse complement strand
AAGTGGGTGAAGAGAAGCATCGGTCAGTGTAAGATATGAAAAAATAATAATAATTGATAAATTAACAAGGGTTCGTGAAGGAGGGAGGGTGAGAGAGGGAGGGGAAAAATAAGGAGCTAAAAACAAGGGCTCAAGTAGAAAGAAAAAGATGATGGCAACATATGCACAAATGAGCATGACACAATGGACATATGTATGAATTGTGAGAAGAGCTGTACGAGCCCCCAATAAAATGATTAAATAAATAGATAAATAAATAAAGTTTTAAAAAATCAAAAGTTCATGAAAAAGACAAGAAATCAAAGACCAACATGAATCATAAATTACTCTGCAACTTCCTTTTGAATGTAGGGTAACTAAAGTGAGAAGAAGATGTGATGAAGTAAAAGAGTTGAACAGAAGATTTCAAAGGCTAACTGGATAAGTCAAAGTAAAGTATTATAAGGAAAGGTGCAAAGACCTGGAGGTAGGAAACCAAAAGGAGAGAACTTGGAATTTTTCAAGCTGAAAGAACTGAAGAAAAAGTTCAAGTTTTCAGTGGTGAGATTGAAGGAGTCAATGGACTAAATAGTAATCAGTGCAGGGAGCATCAAACAAATGTGGAAGGAATATACAGACTCACTGTAACAAAAAGAATCGGCTAGACGTCAATCACTTCAGGATGTAGTGTGTGATAGAAAGAAGTTGTCCAAACTGTACTGGATGTATTGGCAAAATACAAGACTTCAGAAATTGATGGAAAATCATTTGAAATATTTCAACAAATGGCAGCTCACATTGATCTATCACAAGATATTTGGAGGGGAGCTACCTGGCCACCTGGTGGTAAATATCTATGTTTATGTACATTTCAAAGAAAGGTGATCCCATATAATGGGGAAAATAGGGAATACAATTTACTAGCTTCACCCATAAGTGAAATATGGCTGAAGATAAATCAAAAGGGTTATAGCAGTACATTAACAGAAAATCAAACCAAATTCAGAAGAAGCTTTGGCATGAGGGATATTATTATTGATATCAATGGCTTTGGGGTGAAAGAAGAGAGGATCGGAAATATATTTACTGATATTTCAGTGGCCATGCTAAGACATTTGAAAATATGTCACTTTTGGGACTAAGGCTTGGTATTTTCAATTGCCTCATATCATTAAAAAGTGAACAGTAGAAAGGATTACTGAAATTCATGCCTTTGAATTATGCTCTTGGCAAAGAATATTCATTATACCACGGAGCTGCCAAATGGAACTGCCAAGTGGCAAACAAATCTGCCATAGAGGGAGTAGAGAATGTTCCCGAGAAGCGAAGATGGGGAGATTTTGTTTCACATATTCTGGACAGGGTATTAGGAGGGACCAGTCCCTGGAGGAGGACACTGTGCTTGGTAAAGTGGAAAATCTATAGAAAAGAGGAAGACCTCCAGGAGACTGGCCAACAGAGTGACAACAATGGCCGTGAGGGAGGCACAGGATCAGGAAGTGCTTCATTCTGTTGTGGAAACCCTGTGTCCACTATGAAAATCATATTCCACTGGATGCCATGAACATCAAGAATCATCTCTATAGAGCCAGATCTTTTGGACTGCCCCCCAAAACCCAAAACCAAAAAACTCCAAACCAAGCAGATATATCTTCAAAGAAGTACAGCTAGAATGTTGTTAAGAGGCAAGGATGGGAAGACTTGATCCCACACACTTTG
>NW_022109767.1:3885249-3888175 GCF_000313985.2 Echinops telfairi | reverse complement strand
GATAACAGTTGTATGAACCCCTAATAAAATGTTTGGAAAAAAAAGAAATCTGAGTTGTGATTGGAGAGAAAACAGGGAAAGAAAGTACTGGAGAAATTAAAATGAAATCCAGACTCTTGAGAAAGTGAATGAGATTTCATTAAGTGTAAAACTCTATCACCAAACTTTCTTTACCTAGAGATGTTCAGAACATTAGCAAGAAACCCAAAATGAATTCCTTTCCAGTCTGTCTTGTATTCTACAGAACCGTGGGATCAAAGAAAAGCGAACAGCTGTCTTCCTTCTAGCTTCATGAAGTAGCTATATTTTTCTAAAGACATTGTTTTAATTCCCAGAAGTAAAGATAAGAGTGGTGGGTCCCTGTCGATTTAAAATTGTGGTCCATTTTTAATTTTTTTGGCTCCCCAACTCTTGTTGCATCGGATGACTTTGATCAATAGATGGTTGATTTTACTCCTATCTCTTGAAATTTTGTAGTACTTTAGTGACTGTAGAAATTACAAAAGTACCAGTGTCATAATTCATCTACTTTCAATGTGTTGATGATTAACAACAAAATTGTACAGATATTAGATTACCTGATAGCTGAATGAGGCTGATTCTATACAATAACAATTTCCAATTGTATTGAAGGATTTGGACACTCTAATATATTTCCGTAACCTGCTGAGGGTTGCATATTCCTTACCCAGACTTCTGAACAGGGAAAACACATATGTAGACAAATGGCTGGGTCAGCAAGCTAAAGTGCATTCAATAGAACTATATAGTGTTATAATAAATTTAGTGAATACCCTTTGCGATAGTTCTCTATGGCTACTCTACCAAAAGTAGCTTAAAGGAACACAAATCTACCACCTTACCGCATTGTAGTTCAGATATCTGAAAGTGGCATTAATCAAGTTTTCTGTGAGGCTGTATTCCATTCCATCCTTTATGGCTTCCCTTGGTTTATGGTCCTCTTCCTCCACCTCCAAAACCAGCCACAGTGGGTTCATTGCGCAAATCACATCCATCTGTCCTCCCTTGATGTCTTTCTCTTCCATATTTATAGACTCTTGTGATGATGTGGGTTGACCCCAGAAAGCCTATCTCTATTCTAAGGTAAACTGGTCAGCAACCTTAATTTCTTTTTCTCATGCACAATAACATCTTCACAGGTTTTGGGCATTAAGACTTAGACATCTTTACGTACTGCCATTGAAGCAATTCTGACTCATGCTAACTCTATGGGCAGAGGAGATGTGTCCCTGTGGGTTTCTGAGGCTATAAATCTTTATGGGAGCAGAAAGTCCCATCTTTCTCCCACAGAGCAACTGGTGGAGTCAAATTGCTGACCTTGTAGTTAGCAGTCCCACTGATAACTCAGTACACCACCAGGCTTCTTTAGTGGGTCATCATTCCTACCTACACAAGTTACCTCTGGCACCAAAAGACTGCAAAATTACTCCATTCCAACATTCCCAAAAGTCTCAGCCCATCTCATTCCATAAAAATGTATCTGTATTATGTTGTGAAAAATTTAATAATATCCCCTTTTTTTTTATCCCCTTCATTTTAATCAACATATGATTGAAGGTCTTTGGTCTACAAAAATAAGACAGGATGGAGGTAGAGAAGGATTTCCTTCTTTTCTTCCTTCTACCCATCCTTCTTTCGTTTCTTTCTACTTTTCTTTATTTCCTTATTTACAATTTGGAATTAGATATTTTTCAGAGTATGGACTAAAACCATTCTTTCTGGGAGTTTATTCCCAACCTGGGGCCAAGTTTCTTCACAATTTTGAGAGTACATGACACCTGGGAGGTGCTGAACTTCCCCAATTCCTCAAAGAAAGATAAGGAACCCTTCAAAGCCTGTAGGAATCATACTTGCCTCACAAAATCATCCCCCTCAATAAAAACTACAAAACCCAAAGAAAACAAACAAGTGTCACTGATTCATTAAACGCAGGGTTGATTATCACTCCAGAAAATATATTAATTGTAATTTAATGGTTTTTGTTATTTATATGACCTTCTATTTTTTAAATCTGATTTTTTTTCTCCAATTCCATATTATAGGATGCCCATTTAGCTTGTCTTGTAGTTTGAAGTCTTCATGACTCTGTTTTCTAATACATTCAGTAGGTTGTCAAAGGACTTTTGGGTTACAAATAAGCCTACAAGTATACTTGGACCTGAGCAAATAACTTCCCTAGCTTCGTGATATAGAAATGCATTGGCAAAAGCACAAATTATGTTGAGCAAAGTAGCTTTGCTATAGGAAATATTGGCAGGCTGTACATTTTTCGGAATTTGCTTTTAATTCCAATTATGCTTTTCTACAAGTGTGCTGTTCAAAACCTATCCAACTTACTGTTTGTCAAAGAACAAGATGTAGAAAATTCCTAATGAGAAAGTTTTATAGCAGCAGCACTGCTAAACATCCACATACATCAAGAAATTAGCATAACAAAGTAATTTGCACTCCTGATGAACTTTGCGTCTTACAAAGACGTGGGCATAGTTGTGATCCAATGTCCCTTCCCTTTCATCACAGTAGCTGCACAATTGCTGGCTTTTCCTTTGGTGGGGCAAATGCCTCCCCCATGCTCATCCCCTTTGGAGCTTCTTTCTTGTGGGAGATTCCTCAAGAGAGCTCCCTTGACTACTTTGATGACTCTTCTCATGGTTGCTTAAAGGTAGCTCTCTCAGCCATTGAGGTTTGGTGGCCAACCTTTGACTCTGTGTTTGGATAGCGTTATAGTTTTTGGGTTGTTTTTTAAAGAAGTCTTCTTAGAAAGAGTTCATTTTAAAATGGCCCCAAATCGGTTTACATATTGTGGCATATGAGACCATAGGAAATACACTCATACATTTAAAAAAATCATTTTATTGGGGGCTCTTATCACAATCCATATATATATCCATTGTGTAAAGCACAT
>NW_022109767.1:3882397-3883369 GCF_000313985.2 Echinops telfairi | reverse complement strand
AGTCAAAATAATATCTCCAACTGTCTAACATTTTAACATATAAATAATCCCATACCTCCATAATAAACAACTTCATCAACTACAGCTTTTAGTTATAATTTATTTAGACATTAAACTTATAGACTCCACATACTTTCAAAGTTAATTATGTCTTCAACTTTTCCACCACTCCCCTTCAATAAGGGTTTGGTTTTTTTTACCCCTCCTTTTCTTTCTTTCTTTTTCTTTTTTTTGTTGCTGTTGTTTTTGTTTACATGTTTGTACTACAATTAGATATTTTTGCTGTATTCTAAATTCGATCCTGGGATTACATGAACACTGACTTTATTTTTAAATTACATATATTTGCTGTAACATTCCATGGCTTTGAAGAAATGTAACTCACAACCTACAGCATCATCTAGAATAGCTTAGGAGTCCTGGTGATGTAGTTGTCTGCAGGTCGGGTTGCTAGCTGCAAGAACAGCAATTTGAATCTACCTGACACTTCTCAGAAAAAAAGATGAGGCTTCCTCCCATAAAGAGATGCCATCTCAGAAACACACAGAGAATTTCTCCTCTACCCCATGGTCAGAATCAACCCCATGACAGTTAGTGAGGTTTTTAAAAACAGTTTGTCCTTTTCCAGGCATACAGTAGGCATCTTTTACAGACTGCTAGATACTTAAAATTCATTAATTTCCTTGTATGGATGGACTACTGTTTTCTTTTTTATGCCATTAAATAGTATTCTATTGTATGGTTGTACTTCAATTTGCTTATGCATCCACATAATGATTTCCTTTTTGTTGCTCTAGTTTGGGTCAGCTGTCAATAAAGCTCTACAAACAATTTGCAGAAATATTTCTGTGTGGACATAAGATTTATTGACTATTCTAAATGCTTCCCTTTCAAATACAAACTTTTAAAACTGTTTGTTAATACCTGCATTATTGCTCTCCATGATTGTGTTTTTAATAGCATTGACCCTAT
>NW_022109767.1:3879088-3880743 GCF_000313985.2 Echinops telfairi | reverse complement strand
ATTCATCAATTCTATTGTTATTTTCAAAGAGCCAGCTTTTATCTGGTTGAATTTCTTTATTGTTTCATATTTTCCAGTTTCATTTACTTTTGCTTTAATATTTATGATCTAGTTTTTTTTTCCCTTAAGGCTTAAGTTGCTTTCTATTTCTCAAGCTTCCTGTGATGAAAGTTTATGTTAGTGAGGTTAGCTCTTTCTCCTTTTGCAAAATATGCATTTAATCTTCTAAGCTTTTCTCTAAGCACTGCTTTCCTTACATCCCATACATTTGGGTAAGTTGCATTTTTATTTAGTTCAAAATATTTTAATTTTTTCTTGAAACTTCTTCTTTGACCCATAGTTTTTTTAAGAGTATGTTGTTTAATTTCCAAATATTTATGATTCAAATATTGTTTTCCTTTGTGGATGTATCTTGTGGGTTAAAGGCAATATATATTCTGCTCTTGTTGAATGAAATATTCTATAAATGTCAATTAAATCAAAGTGATTGATAGTGTTATTCAGATCATCTATATTCTTACTGATTTTCTGTCTGCTTTATTTATCAATAACTCAGAGAGGAGCGTTGAACTCTTCAGCTATAATAGCATATTTGTCTCTTTCTCCCTTCATTTTATTCAGGTTTTCCTTCATGTGTTTTGACATTCCATTGTTAGGTGCAAACCCTGAGGAATGGGGTGTCTTTTCGGAGAGCTGACCCCTTTATTATTATGCAATGCACTTTGTGATCTTCCTGTTCAGAGGTCTGCTTTGCCTGAAATTAATACATCAAATCTTGTTTCCTCCCTCCCTCCTTCTCTTGCTCACTCTTTCTTTCTATTTTGTTCTGGGCCACTTGTTTTTATAATTGTTAGCATACTAGGCCTCTCTCTATACTTTCATGTTTTCTTTTTAGTTTGGTGAAATATACAGACAATATACATAACATAAAGTTAATCGTTTTAACCATTTTAGAGTATATTTCATTGCCATTGAATACATTCCCAATGTTATGCAACCATCATCATTAGTTCCAAAGCTTTTTCATCACACCAGAGTTACTCTTAGCCTCAGCAGTCACTCCCTACCATTCTCTAGCTTAAGGACACCACACATCAGCTTTCAATCTTCATTCATTTGCTTAGTTTTGGATAGCCATCGCAGCAGAATCAAAGAATATGTGCGACTGGCTTATTCACATAGCAAAAGATGTTCATAGTTCATCTATGTTTTAGCAAGTGCCAGGTTGTTATGCTTTTGATGACTGAATAAAATTCCACTGCATGTGTCTGCTAAATGTTCTTTATCCATTCATCCACCCACCAGCATTGGGGTGTGTCAGCCACTTGGTTAATGCAAATAGTACTGCTATGAAAATTCTTTTTAAAAAAAAATCATTTCATTGGGGGCCCGGACAACTCTTATCACATCCATTGTGTCAAGCACATTTGTACATTTGCTGCCCTATCTGTCTCAAAACATTTGCTCTCCACGTAAGCCCCTGGCATCAGCTCCTCATTTTTTCCCCACCCTCCCTGTTCCTCCCTCCTTCATGAACCCATGATAAATTATAAATTATTATAAGACGTGACAGCATGTAATAACAACAATTACCAATTAGTAAAGAACTATGGAACTTTTACATAAGTAAACAGATGCATCCTTCAAATAATGGA
>NW_022109767.1:3875987-3877995 GCF_000313985.2 Echinops telfairi | reverse complement strand
GAACACTGCTTGTTCGTAATCCCAGGACAACCTGAAAATCTCTCCCTTTCGTGTAGGACGGACTTGTAACTTTGATGCAATAGCACTTCTATGATTATGTTACATTGTATGGGTTTTTAAAAAAATGAAGCTTTTGCAGCTGGGTCCAAACTAAGCACATGAGCCCTTAAAACCAGATCATTTTCTTTAACTGGAGGCAGAAAAGGAAGTCAGAGCGATTCAAATCCTCAGAAGAATTGGACACGTCATTGGTGGCATTGAAAACAGTGGGAACCAAGAGCCTCAGTCCTATAATTGCTTTAAACCGAATCCTGTCAAAAACCTGAATAAGCTTGGGGGCAGACTTTTCCCCAGAGTTTCGTATAAAAGCCCAAACTAGCAAATACCTTGATTTTGGCCTTAAGAGATAGCCAAAGCTATTCAAACTCCTGGGAACTAATAAATGAATGCAGACATCTGTGGTTGCCAAGAATAAACCTCCGTGGCAAATTATGAAGTACGGTAATATGTTCCAGCATGTTTCCCCAGGGAATGTAGGATAATGTGCACGTACCTACAAGCGGCCGGAGAGCATAAGATGAGAACTGGAGCCTGTGTGGTGGTCTTGTGTTTAGGAGAGCATTCTGCTACAGCTAAAGCACACAAGTGAGCCCGGTAGGTTTGGGTCTACCGCCACTGTTTGCAAAGGAAAGGAAACCATTCTCGCAGATCTCATAGCCTCGTTCTCTTCAGGAGAAAAGATCTGATTCTTGAGCCAAATTTTGGGTTTTGCATGTTACTTTTAGGCACATCACAATCTGAAAATCAATTCTCCCCTGTGCAAAGACCAGTACACACTGCCATTTCTGCCCGCTTCCTCTTTCAACAAGTGGATGGGTGGCGAGTGGAGGTGACTTCTCAGGACACGCTGCCCAAAACGATCAGCTGACAAATGATCAAAGGATAGAAGAGATAACAATGGAATAAAAGAAGAGCGGTTTTGTAGCCAGGAGATTCTGAGATAAAGATTCCTATTCTCCTGGCATTTTAATGAATGGGTTTCATCACTGACCCCTGGAGAATGTCAAATTTCACATTTATATGGAAATGGAAGCATACTTGTTAGGAGCAGTTTATCACGCTGAGTCTGCTGTGTTCAAGCACTCTCACTCTCTCTCTTTCTCTCTCCCTCTCTCTCTTCCCCCACCCCAGTGTGGGACTGTCAAATCTCATGATTTCATCTGAAGCCTGACAACGGACAATCGACTTTAAAACTGTAACCAAGTTAGACTCGAGAAGAGGTTCTGTGCCTCTCTGTGTGCATCTCCATGCCCATGCCCATGCCCATGCCCCTCTCTTCTGCTTGCACAATACACCCTGGTGGCACACTGGTTCCCCACTCAGCTGCTAACCCCAAAGGTAGCTTTTTAAACCCACCCAACAGCTCTGGGGGAAAAGACTGTGATGTGTGTCTGTAGAAATGACACCCAGGTCACCAATGAACAGTTCTACTCTGTGCCATCGTGTCACTCTACAATACCATGCCCTACTCAGCCGCCCCAATGAGCTTTTTAAAAGCGCAGCTCCATAATATATCCAAAGAAGAGGTAAGCAATGGACTTCTAACTGCAAGGTCAGGGGTTCAAACTCACCGATTTCTCCATGGGAGCAAGAGGATGGTGTCTGCTTTGGTAAAGATAAATGAGTTGGAAACCCTAAGCGTTGGTCACTATGAGTTGGAATCTACTAGACGAGGGTGTATTTGGTTTGGGGTTTGCCCTTCTCGACTGTCACTGGGGACTAATGGAAACAGCGACGAGTTTTTGTTTTTGCTTTCCCTTTGCACCATCCTGGAGCGTAACGTGCAGACCTATTTTTGATGTTAATATCTTTACAGATAAGGCAGTGCTATACGCTT
Organism: Echinops telfairi; assembly: GCF_000313985.2. Taxonomy (NCBI): domain Eukaryota; kingdom Metazoa; phylum Chordata; class Mammalia; order Afrosoricida; family Tenrecidae; genus Echinops; species Echinops telfairi. Next base: position 3,876,098 of record NW_022109767.1, on the reverse strand, counting down.
CTTGCCATTTACCAGCTATTCGCAGTCACAGGCACATTAGCATTCATTAGGCCACAAAGGGCACAAGGAGAATATGGACATTTTCACTATTTTCTCAGAAGCTTGGTGTAG
>NW_022109767.1:3873866-3875266 GCF_000313985.2 Echinops telfairi | reverse complement strand
GAAATGACTCGATAGCAATGGGTTTGTTTGGGGCTTGGTCTATTATCTGTATCATACAGAAATATTGATACTATTTTTGCCATTTCACAAAGATTTACAGAAGTTCCTGAAATCAGGTTGGTTCTAGCAGTGCCACCTGGGGTTCAGACAATGGATATTTTTTATAAACTATGTTCTCTATCAAATAGGAGTCCTGGTGGCACGTTGGATAAGCACTGGGCTCCTAACTGCAGGATCCATGATCCATAATCCACCACCTCTTCGGGGCTCCGCTCTCTAGGTCAGTTCTTAAATAAATGACTAAGGTTTTCCTTTTTCTTCAGTACTTCTATAGACCACCCATTTCAAAACGTCTAAAAATACATGAGGTATATATCCAAAAAGTCATGTCCTTAGTTTGGCTAGAAGCAGGAAAACACACAGAACATGCAAGGTTTTATTCTCACCGTCCAATAGATCACTTGGAGTCTGCTGAAGCCATGTGCCCATTTGAAAACAGCAGTCTGCAGCTGCAGGTTGAGAAATATAGCCTACAGGCCAACTCCAACCCATGTTTTACATAAAAGTGTACTGAGACTCAGCCACACTGATTCCTTTAGGCATTGCATGTGAATGCTCTCATGCTACAATGATATAACTAAGTAGCTTGCATGCAGGCTACATGCCCCACTCCATAAGTGCTAAAATATTTACTCTCAAACAATAAACTAAAAATTTATGATGGTCCTTGATCCAGAGAGCCCAAAGTCCATAAGAAACATGAGAGATTAACTGTAACTGTTCTAAATTGGATGTAATAACCACTAAGTAATTCAATTAAATAATCATTAAACACCCACGAGTATATGTGTGCTTGGACAAACATCCTACTTGTTTGCTGATCCCGATAGGTAAACTTGTATAATGCCATTTTGGAAATTATCTGTGTATCTGATGCTGATTATTATGTGAGGAAAAGGCAGCAAAATAGAATAAAAAACACTGTGGGGCTCAAAGACAAATTTCTGGATTGCTTCCCTAGCTCTATCAATAAGGAACTCGAGATTCAGGGATTAAGCACATTAACCGGAAGGTCAGTGGTTCAAGCCTAATTACCACTCAGTGGGAGAAAGATGCAGGAGCATGCTTCAATAAAGTTACACCCTTGGAAACTTAATGAAGTAGCTCTACTCTATCTTGAAGGGTCACTACATGTCCGAACCAACTGGATGACAATGGATTATCCATCCATAATGCATGTAAGACCTAAGAAACACAACTACCTTTTCAAAGTCTCAATTTCTTTTTTTTGTTTTTATTTTATTTTTTGATTTTTTAATCATTTATTGGGGGCTTGTAAAATTCTTGTCACAATCCATACATCCATCCATTGTGTCAAGCACATATGTACATTTGTTGCC
>NW_022109767.1:3871272-3872182 GCF_000313985.2 Echinops telfairi | reverse complement strand
TGGTGGGATCAGCCACATTGTCCACTCTGTCCATTAGCTGTTCAGAGAGAGATGTCATCCTCCAGGCCTGGTGGGTCAGGATGTGCTCCACACTCTCTTCCTCCCCCTTAAGTGCTCCCATTTGCTCTGATCAGACATGCCCCTCTCCCCTAGCTGCAGCTCAAAGTCTCAACTTCTGCATCACTAAAATAAGGACTAACACTTCATAAGGTTGTTGTGAACATTATATGACAATACAAGACTATAAACTTTAAATTAATTTATGAAACTATACATTTTTATGAGTTCCATATGTAGTTTTTATTAAAGGACTGATATTTGAATGAAATTAGACCTTTTGACATGATATATAAACAATACTTACACATTTTGCTGCTACTTCTGGCTAACCCTTAAGCAATAAGTATGTGTCCAATACTGTTTGACGTGGAAGAGATCATACACAATTTGTGCCATTCCCCAACATAGGTGTATGTGTTGCTCGTTGCTACCAAATCACCTCCGACCAATAGCATCCCCACCAATAAGAGAACTAAATGTCTTTCAGTCCTGTGCTGACTTCAAGGAAGATTGTTGTGTTCATTTAGGAGACTTATCTACAAGCACTAAATTTGCAAAAATAAATCACCAGCTTACTTACTTTCTTCCTGCTGTTGTTGTTATTGTTAGGTACCATCAAGTCACCCTACGCATAGGAGAATGAACACTGTCCAGGCCCTCGCCAACCTCACAATCGTTCCTTCCTTCCTGGTCCATCTGGAACTTGAAGTTGTGCTGACCGCTGTCCACAACAGCTGGCCTCTTTCTATTCAACATGCCAGTGGCATGTGACACCACTATGCACTAAGAGATGTGTAGTGGAAAGATACAGAGATAGATCAATAGATAACAGATACTAGATAGATAGACA
>NW_022109767.1:3855097-3870914 GCF_000313985.2 Echinops telfairi | reverse complement strand
ATGAAATGACTTAAGGGATGTACTCTACAGGTGGGTCGCCATCTTTTTCCTCTGAAGGAGCGGGTGTAGGCAGTGGGTGCTGTTACGCAAAAACCGCGATAGCGTGAAGCCACAGAAGTCGAAGCACGAAGTGGCGAGGGTTCACTGTATTTTGCTTTATAGGATGTGACTATCTTAAATTTAATTTTTTTCAAGTAAGAAATTAGAAACCAAATGGCAAAGATTAGAAGGAAAGCGGTTAATATGTTGACAAAGCATCTCTTTATTTTGTTTCAATTTTAAATATGAGATATAAAGTTGAAATACCTAGATTATGAAGTATAAGAGAGTTCAATTAAATAGGTGGGAATGATATCTATAAGACAATAAACTATCTCTTGCCTCCGGAAGCTTTCCTCAACTAGGCCCAAGCAGGGAGGCACACAGTGGATGGTAAGTAATTAGGATGAATAAGGATCAATGGTACTCAGAGAAAGAACTCGTTTAAAGGCAGGAAGATTAAAATTAAGACTGAGAATTTTAAAACAAGAAATAAAAGGCATAGCAGTATGATAAAAATAAGAAAGGATATTTTCATGACCCTGAAATGAGCTAGCTGTTAGTGCACAATATTAATAGTGTAGGGTTTGAATAAGCCTGTTTCCAGAAGTTCCAAGAGAATCTTTTTCACAAATGTCCAATTTTGTTAATGAAAGATTATTCGGGGGACATAGTTTTATTATTTAATTATTTATTTTTAAAAATCATTTTATCAAGAGCTCTTGTAATATTTATTACAATCCATACATCAATTGTATCAGGCATATTTGTACATATGTAGTTATCATTCTTTTCTAGACAGTTACTTTTTATTGAACCCTTGGTATCAACTCCTCTTTTCTCTCCCCTTCTCTTCCCCCATCCCCTAATCACTCCTTGATTGATTATAAAGTTTTATTTCCATGTCTCACACCGACCACCACGGTCTCCCTTCCCCTGTGGTTTCTGTTGTTCTTTCCCCTGGAGGGGTATGTTAATCAGGGTACTTTAGAGAAACAAATCCACAGAAACTCATGTATAAGGGAGAGTTTTATATAAAGGGTAAGTGCACATCAAGAAAACATCCCAACCCAGTGTTGCCCAAGCCCACAAGTCCAACATTAACCCATATATCTGACACCAATCAACAAAGTCCTCCTCCATCTCACAAAACAGACACTATGATGCCGACTGCAGGAGGAAAGCCAAGTCAGTGAACGTGTAAGCATCTCAGTGCTGGCAGGGGTGTCCACACAGCTGCTCCAGCACCCAGGGCTGCATTGGCATAGGTCCATGTGGCTTCTCCCCAGGGATGTCTTGCAGGAAGTGAGCCTTGCCAGCTGAAGCAGGGAACTGCTAAGGCAGCTGCACCCTGGTGCAACCATCACAAAGCAAGAAACCCGAGAGCTTGAAAGGCGAGGCTCACTGAGCCATTTATCCCTTCCCCTTTCAATTAACCCCACATGTGTTTATTGGCCAGGTTGGTACCATAATCTAACTACCACAAGGGGTGTGTGTGGTTGTGTGGCCATCAGTTCCCCCTTCTTCTCCTCCTCCCACCCCTCCTTCCCATCTGGTATCTGTCCTCCCATTCCTGCTCCTGGGTTGCATGTGTCCAGAGTTCTTATCTCTTATCTACGACGGTGTACATGCTCCGGACTAGTCCGACGTGAGAAGCGTCCCTGGGGGGACATAGGTTTAAAACACCATTTCCCCTCCCCTCTACTCCTGTTAAATGTAAGGTTTGGGGAGGGAAAATCAAGATGAGAGATTGGATCTGAAAATTTAAAAGCACATACCACAAATCAAATTCTATTGGAAACCAGTGACAAAGACAAAAAATAAGCAAACACATGTAAGAGCAGTGAAGTCAGAAAGCAAAGGAAGCAACATTCAAAGCAGAACAGGAGAATCTGAACAATGGAAACAAAGAAAATCTTCTCCACCCTCTTTCTGCCCAGGTCAGAAATTCTAACGCAAGACTCTCACAAAACCCCGGGCCCCGAACGCTCATTTCTGCAAGAAAAAAGCCTAACCCGGCACCAGGAATGAATGGGGACACTGGTCAGTGGCTGTTGTGAGGTGCTCTGGAATCAATTTCAACTCTTAGCAACTTCATGTGAAAAGATAGCACAACTTCCCTAAAGGGTTTCCTAAACCAGTACAGTATGGCAGCAGATCGCCCACTCTTCTTCCCCAGAGCTGCTCAACGAGTTCAAGTAGCCATGCACTTAACCACTGTGCCAACATGGTTGCTCAGAAAGTGGCAGAAGAGTGGTGAAACAGGGGTGCTTCCACTAATGAGGGGTCCTCAAACTATGGCCCGTGGGCCACATGCAGCTCACCAAGGACATTTATCCAGCCCGCCGGGTGTTTTTGTCCCGTTTGTTTTTTTTTACTTCAAAATAAGATCTGTGCAATGTGCATAGAAATGTGTTCATAGTTTTTTTTTAAAACTATACTCCAGCCCTCCAACGGGTCTGAGGGACAGTGAACTGGTCCCCTGTTTAAAAAGTTTGAGGACCCCTGCAAGCCTTCTGAGACAACCTGAAAAAGTGACCAGACAGGATCTAAATGAGTTACTTCTTTTCACAGTGCAGAAAGATACTGGCTATGGTGATGAGCACACCACAGAACTACCTTGCAAGACGTTGAACTACTGAGTTAGTTCATTGTGCCAGCCTGGCCGATAATCACATGTAGGGCTGGTTGAAAGGCGGAGGGATAAATGGGTGATGAAGCCTCGCCTTTCTAGTTCTCGGGTCTCTTGTTTTGTGATGGTTGCACCGGGTGCAGCTGCCTTACCAGTTCCCTGCTTCAGCTTGTAAGATTGACTTCCTACAAGACATCCCCAAGGAGAAGCCACATGGACCTATCCCGATGCAGCCCTGGGTGGTGGAGCAGCGTATGGAGACCCCTGCTAGTGCTGAGATGCTTATTCGTTCACGGACTCAGCTTTCCTCCTGCAGTCGGCATCATAGCCTCTGTTTTGTGAGGTGGAGGACTTTGTGGACTGGTGTTGGGTTAATGGGTTAATGTTGGACTTGTGGGCTTGGGCAGCATTGGGTTGGGCTGTTTTCGTGATGCACCTTTTCTTTACATAAAACTCTCTCTTATACATGAGTTGCTTTGGATTTGTTTCTCCAAAGTACCTAGACTAATAAAACTACCTTGCAAGACGTTGAGCCACATCAAAGAAACAAACACAAGAAACTCCATTTTAAAGAAAAAATAAAGTGTAACATTGGAGCCCAAATCAACAGCTGCTCCAAGAAGCCACCACAAAAATGTGGGGACCCCTGATAAGACTGGGCTGAGACATGACCGACACCCAAAAGCCAGCCAAGTCACCTAAAGCGTGGAGAAACCCCATAAGACTTGACTGGGACAGTGACCACGTCAGAGCCAGCCAAGCTGTCCATTTAAACCCGGGTAGAGACACTGACTTTTGAGAGAGCTAAGAACCAAGGAGACATCAACTCCTGCTCTCTCCAACTCTACCCGGGGAGAGTACACTGATGAGGCAATGCTGATTAGGACTATGGTGCTAATATGAAATGTGTGAAGAGCGTTGTTATTATGCCCTTATACTCATGGTTGTTATTATGCCCTTATACTTACAGTTGTTTGTCCTTAGTAGTTTGAGTAATATTTTAGATTGTTTGATGTGTGTTTGCAGTGAATCAACCGAGCATTCGAAAATGTCTAAGAGCGTCAAGTAATTATTGATCGTGCCGCTCGTGACATATGGTACCATAACGAAGATTATTATTAAAAAAGATAGCATGTTAGACTCACTGTGTTGCATCTCTATCCCCTTTTGTAAAGTGCAAATCATCAGATATAAAACAAACAGAACAGAGCCACTCAAATGGAAACGATGGGCACATTCACACATTGTGAAGGGTATAGCAAATGCAAATGAGCGACGTATGTAAATGACCGAATGGAAAGCTCAATCCTTCACTGAAAACATAAAAAAAATATTATTAGAAGGAAAGAGAAAAGAAATAAAATTTAAATATGAGTTATTGGCAGATGACAGGCAAAGATAAATAATGAAGAGCAGAGAGAAAATTGTAGAACAGAAAAAGAGAGAGAGAGAGAATAAATAGTAGGAACTGAAAGGGAGGCAGACACAGCTGCAGGTTTAAGAAAGTGGTTTCATTTTGTCCTTCATAAATGAAGGAGAGAGAAATGTCATATGGTTGGAAATATCATTTCTTGAGGGGCAAAGTAAAATATTAAAAGATTTTCCCCTTGCAAATAAGGCAATTAAAACTATTCAATTTGACAAAACACTGGGCCCAGTTGAATTACACCATAATTCAGAAGGAAGAAGAAAAAAAAAAACAGTAGCAAGGGAAATAGAGGAGCCTTTGGCAAAACTCTTTGATAGCTCAATAAGAAAAGAATAAAAGGAGCAATCACATTTGAGTCACTAATAAGCATTCTCAGATTTAGCTAAAGAAAATCATTAAAAGGACTAGCATTTCCAACTTCAATTACAAAGCACAAGAATAAAGCTTTACTCAGATCTATGCATCTGCGATTTACCTAAGAGAACCGGTCTGATTTTAAGAAATGTAAAATGTACTTTTGTTCAGATTTCAGGAAAGAAATTTCCATTTTACTAGCAAGTCACCTCGCGGTAATGAAAACTTGATCATGAACAAAGCTCCGTAGGACACCCTGGATACCGATAAGGAAAAACAATATTCCACAAGCTAATATAGACTAGCCAGCAGATATCAACAATATTGCTTTGAAACCTAGGATTTTTACAAAATGTGTCACTGATTAATAGAATTACTGCCAGTGCATTTTAATCCTACATCTGGATTCAATACACAGATCAATCTTCCTTCACCCCAGCCTCCTGATTCTCCTTCGTCTTCCCAAGAGACTGAGAGGCAGTCTCGCTGCGTGGCTGTTTTTTCCCTATGATTATATCCAGGGATGTAAAGCAAACGGGTGCTTCCTAGGAGTACTCCCCCAAAGTCTTAGTTTTGCTTTTCTTCTGGGTGGTTTTGCATGACCCAGACCTCAGGCTCCCTCTGATTCCTAGCCTGGAAATGGTGAGCATTTCAAAAGCATAGATGTTCGCGACGGCAGCGTTCTCCAGGGACTGTTCGGTTCTTGATGAAAGCAGCACACTTTGAGGGAAGTGCAGGCGGCCACGTGACGCCAGGTCTGCTGCAATTGACATTCTACCCAATTAGACAGGTAAACGGCTTTCCCTCGGGTCAGTGGTAACTCAAGGTGACTCGGTGTGTGTCAGAACAGAAGCAATCTCTGGGCTCCACAGGGTTTTCGATGGCTGATTTTCAGAAAGCGATCACCTGGTCTTTCTTCCAAGATGTCTCTGGGTGGAATCAAACTTTCCAATGTTTGGCTAGTGGCCAAGCACATTGCAGATTTGTTCTGCTCAGGAGCATCCAGTGCTTTTAAAAGATAGAACTCTAAAAGAAGGCCATAGATTAAATGAATTAAATAAGAAGCCAGATTTATCAGATGATTTCATTTAAAAAACAGACCAAGCAAAGAAAACACATGTTTCATTACCCTCAAATCAGAACGGTCTCAAAATGCTGCCAGCTGCCCAGAAACATCAGGGATACTATCCGTGCAAACGTGGAGGAGTGAGTGCTTGTAAAAGCTCTTCCTACTCTGAGTGGCGATGATCCCTTAGCTTTCTTATTTGAAATTATGTTCAGACAGTGCCTGGGAATGATTGTCACTGTGCTATCTACCGTAAATACTTTTACCAATAACGTGAGTGGACGATGGAAGCTTGTTTAAAGTTAAAGTAAAATTGAAAATTTCTCTTTCCCCTTTACATTTGAGAAATCTCAAAAGAGTAGAGATGTCTAACTGAATTCTGCCTCCATGAAGGAACTGCCTCAATAATGGCCTAGCCTTTATGGATTCCCAAGGGCTACTCCAGGATGGTATTTTACAGTATTCCTTGACAACACATTACACGGCTATGGATATAAATATGCAATTCTCCCCTGAACTGGCATCAACAGAACTTTTTCTGGTCTTGGACTTGACTGAATGGAGAACAGAGGGGTATGAGTCAGATTAAGTGAAATGATGCTGCAGTAACCAACAATACCCAAGTCCCATTGGCTCAGACAGAATAAGGATTTATATGTTCGCTCACACGAAGTCTACTACAATGCTGGTTGACCCACCAAGGTAACAAGTAACAAACAACTCCAAGTTCCTTGTTACTCTAGGATCGGGGTAGCATGCTTACTCTCCAGCTTCTTCCGTGAGTGAAGCGAGAAAGAGCAGTAAGCTTGTATAGCCGGTCTTCGATATTGGGACCTGGAAATGCAGACCTCACTTCCACCACTTGCCCACTGGAAATAGCTAGTCACAACTAACTGCAAGGAGGTAGGAAATGTGAATGAACAAATGAAATGTTGGGCGGTCATCAGTTTCTCCCATAACAAGATCAGAGAAGTGAGCAGTTGAGCAAAATAACCTGAAATTTAAGGAGCAAGCACTGATTTAGCAGAGGCAAGCATATTGAAAGGCCAATGAATTCTCCAAAATATTTAATATGTTAATGTAACGAACAACAGCAAAAATAACAAACCAATAAAACTAGTTACCATGGAGGCAAATCTGTCACCAGATGCCCCCGTGTGTGTCGGAGTAGAACAGTGCTCTGTAGAGTGTTCATGTCTAATAGTTTTCAAAAGCAGAACACCAGAACTTTCTTTTGAGGAACCTCAGGGCAGACTCAAACCTCCATCTTTTTAATTAGCCACTCTGTATGTTACCCCTTTGCACCACTGTGAGATGCTTAATAATAACAACAGCTAACACACACGGCATGCTTACAATGCGAGATGTATTGTTTGAATGTATTACCATTTAGTCCTTACAATACCTACAGATGACGAAGGTCCTATTGCTATCTTCATTTTACCAACGAGAACCCCGAGGAGACAGAGCAACTTCACCAAGGTTACACAGACACTACGTGGTGGAACCAGGATGGGATCTCTGGCAATATGGTTGCTGACTCAATCATCTGCCTAGAGAGAGTTGAGCTAGAACAGAACTTCAGCTGCATTGATTAATCTATTAAGGCTTGCTATTCATTTCTTCCTCATCTCATTATAGAAAGTATGACGTGGTGGAAAGAACAGAGATTAGAAGTCAGAAGACCTGGCCTTCAACTCCCCGCTTCACCAGGTACAGAAGGAATATTTCACAAACTTAACTTTCCCAAGTAAAAATGGAATAATGTTTAGGCTGGCTTTTTGCCCATAAAGGTAAAATAATAAAAATGCATTTTATGAACTCTGAAGTTCTAGCAAATGACGCCTCAGGTATCAAGGTACTGTACCAGATAGGAGAGTTTACAGATGAAGGTTTAAGGTGTAAATATAACAGGAGACTAGGAAGTCTCAGAAGGATGTTTTGCCTGTAGTTTTGTTTCATTCTGACTTCAGTAACTAAGTAAATTCTTAGACTACACCAAATGGCCTCTCAGAATAAGCATTCCCAAGCAGAAGCTACTTCGACTGTTCATTCTTTTTTTTTCTTACCTTCCTTTATTCATTAGCTTAGAGGGCTGTGAGCTGAGATGTAAATACATATATAAGGAATATATTGCCTGACCATTCATGGTCCTTACAGGAATGGGGGGCATACAAGCAGAGAGCTAACATGGTTTTAATGCACATTCCTTTTTATACAAGTTACAGAAATCTAATACGCAGCAGTGTCTCCATAGTGCCTAATGGTTTCAAGGAAATTAAGCAAATTCTACTCATGCATTTATTCAATTTGAAAACCAGATAAATCTACCCTTCTGTATACCCATTTGTTTAACCTATATTATCATACAAAATGTAGAGTTTTTGAGCTTCCTTCCTCTTGCCCCTCTTCTCCTCTATGCTGTGTCAGGTGGACTAAGTCTCAGATCAAAACTCCTTCTCTGCTCTCACTTTGCACGGAGCCAGTGGAAAATATACAGTAAAAGGCATTGCCCATAAACTCGACCTTTCCAGTAAGTATTCTTTCCTCTTCTTTGTTATTATGAGATCTGGTATTTTTCTCTCAAATGGGCAATTTTGTTCACCATACCTCCTCCCGCCTTCTAGTGAGTTTTCCTTTTTTTTCTTTTTAATCAATTTATTGGGGCTCATACAATTCATCACAATACATAGATCAATTGTGTAAAGCACATCTATACATTTGTTGCCCTCATTGCTTTTTTACCCCCCAATTGAGGTTTTTTACTCAATTAGAGCCATCATTCCTTAGAAATTATCATTTCATTATTTTTTGCTACCGTCATCAATTCAGCTATGGACTCATGGTGGCCCATGCACCTTGTAATACATTTCCACTTGGCCTCATACCCCATTGGCTGGATGTATGGAAGAACATCACCTGACCTTTCTCCCTAGTTCTTATGAGTCAGTAAGCTCACTAAAGTTTGTTCAGCATCATAACAAGCAAGTCTTCACTGACAGATGTTGGCTATGTTCTGCATAAAACACACTAGCCAGGAATTGAGCTCATGTCTTCCATTTGGAAGGCACGATCCACCAATGCTCTTCCCCATTCCCTCAGCCCCACCATACGCACACCTCATGATAACATATTCTACTTGAGTAAGCATTGAACTGCTAGCTGCAAGGTTATCAGTTTGAAACCACCCGTCACTCCTTGGGAGAAAGATGAAGTTTTCTGAGACTTACAGGCTCAGAAACCCTCAGGGGCAGTTCTAATTTGCTTTATTGGGTTACTATGAGTCTCTACCAACTCCATGTCAGCGAGTTTGGTTTGGAATTTTATTCCACCTACTTGCTCACAACTCCTGGCCACTTTTTATGGCATTCACGGAATACAATACAAAACAAAACACAAAGCACCTCAAACTCACAGCCATCAAGTTGATTCAGATGGATAAGGACCCTCTAGAACAGGGTAGAAATGCCCTTATGAGTTTCCAAGATGTTAACTCTTTAATAAATGTAATAGATTATTTGTTCTCTTTTGTTTATTTACATGTAGTGCTAGACACGAACATTCTTTTATTCCTTCAGAGTTCAGAAGTGGAGGGAGATGCATTAGCAACCAGCAAGAGGCCAATGACACAACTTTGCTTCTGAAGTCCAGGAAGACTTGAAGCACTTACTGAGGAAGATCAAAGGCCTTCAATGTGGACTGCCCCTCAACGTAGCGAAAACAAAAATTCTCCCAACTGTACCAATAAGAAGCATCACATTGCATGAAGGAAAAATGGAAACGGTTAACAAATTCATTATATTTGGATTTGCAATCAACATCCATGGAAGCAGCAGTTAGGTGATCATATAGAATATTGCACTAAGCCAATGTGCTGCAAAAAAACGTTTTAAAATGTTCAAAGTAAATAGATCACTTTGAACACTCGGGTTTGCCTGACTGAAGTCAAGGTATTTTTAATCTCCTCACTTGCATTTGAAAACTGGGGGAAAAAAACTGAAGAAAAGTTGATGTTTTTGAGTCATATGGTTAGTAAAGAATATTCAATATGTATGGCCTGCCAGGAAATCTGTGTTGGAAATACAGCAAGAATATTTCTTAGAAATGAGGATGGTGAAATTTTATGTCACATCTTCGGCAATATCATCAGGAGCAACAAGTCCCTGATGAAGGACATTATGCTTGATAAAGTAGCGTGTCAGTGAAAATGGTCGAAAAGGATGAGATCTGTTGGCTGCAACAATGTGCTCGCACATAGGAACAGTGGTGTTTTATTGTACAAGGTAGATGTGTTGGCTCTCTCTTCGGGTAGTGCATGGTCTATATAATATGTAGTGACAATACCATGGTGTGAATGCATCAATTCTTTGGTTTTCTTTCTAGACATCTTTTTGGACACAGTACAACCAGCATACGTCTTTGGAGGAGAGATGTATGTACTCTGAGCGAGTTATTAGGAGGGACCAGTCTCAGGGAAAGGGCCTCATGATTGTCCTCGAGCAGATGGTCAATGAAAAAGAAGGAGGGCTCAACATCAATCAATGGCACGGGGACTGAAAGAATATTTTCAAGGGTAACAATGCTGTGAGCATGGTGCAGCATCAGGCACTGTTTCACTGTATTGTGTATGGCGTAGGGAGTGGTTCAGTGGCACTGAACCCATAACAACAAGGTTGGGTTGAGTCGGAAGCCAAATTGAAAGCGCCTAAAACCAACCGGATGGAGAAAGCGAGCGGGTTAATGGACATCTGAGAGAACGAACATGAAAGAGTGAGCGAACCCAGCTGGGGCTACAAAGTTGTCTGAGTAGGGAAGCCAACATCCTGGTAAATGAGAAAATTAAGAAAATGTAGCGCCGTGGAAGTCCTTGGGGTCGAATTCATAAGGAATTAAAGAATGTTCATGTCTAGCACTATATATAAATAAACAGCAGAGAACACATTATCTATTGCATTTGTTAAAGAGTTACAATCTTGGAAATTCATAGGGACATTTCTACCCTGTACTGTAGGGTCCTTTTGCTTCTGAATCAACTTGGTGGCAGTAATTCACCTGAGGGTTTTTTTAATTAATGCCATTAAACAGTGGACTGGAATTGTGAGCACGTAGGAGGAATAAAGTTCCAAACCAAACTCACTGGCATGAAGTTGATTTAGACTCATAATAACCCTATAGGACAGAGTAGAATTCTTCTACACACACACACAGAATAAAACAACAGAATTTTTTTAAAGCTATATATTTTTGTAATAAAACAACCTTATCACCCTCAAAGTACTCTCTATTACACTGAATAAATTTGTCAAATCTGCAATTCCATTCTTGGAAACATTCTTCAAACTCATCTGTCTGGATGGCTGACAGCACTTGTTTTGTCCTTCACCTCTTCTACGTCCTCAAATTGTTATCCTTTCATGGCCCGCTGCATTCAAGGTAACAAAAAGAAGTCGAGCCGGAGGGAGTTTAGTTGAATAAGGAACATGGGGCAAAGGAGCCATATTGTTTTTGCTAAAAACGGGTGCACTGAGATGGCTGCATGAGCAGGTGCATTATTGTGGTGTCAAAACCAGTCCTCTGCCACAGAGGCCTTTTTATGCCACAAACTGTCACATGCTGTTATGCAATCTTTTCAGAACTTCTAAATAGAAAATGTGATTAACAGTCTGGCCTGGTGGAATGTACTTCAAATGCACTAACCCCCTCATATTAAAAAAAAAAAAAAAAAAGCATGATCTTGATCGTCTTGATCTTTGATTTCACTTGATGAGTGTGTTGGAGTGCGAAGGGATGATGGCATATTCCACTGGCTTGATTGATGTTTGCTTTCAGGTTTATAAGAATAGCATCATCACCAGTAATGACCTTGGGGGGAAAAGTCTGGGTCTCTTCAGAGCTGTTCTTTCAAAGCATGGCACGTTTCCACCCGATGCACTTTTTCCTGCTCAGTCAGAACCGGAAGCACACATTTCAAAGCAACCCTTCTCATTCCCAAATCTTCCATTAAAATCCGCCGGACCGAGCTCCAAGAGAGTCTGGATAACTTCCTCATCTCATCAATGGTCTGTCATTGGTCTTCAAGCACCAGTGCGTGCATTTTGTCAACATTTTCCTTCCTGCTCTATTTTGAGATGGAACCTCTTTCTCAAATATATTTTGAGTGCCTTCCAACCTGCGGGGGATTATCTTCTGGAACCGTATCAGACAAACGTTGCTGCTATTGATGTTTTTCAGTGGCCAATTTTTCAGAAGGGCTTCTTTATTCTCCCTAGACTGTCTTCATCGGGAAGCACCCCTGAAATACTCGTGTCACAGCGTCTGACACCACAGCAACACACAAGCAGCCAGCGAACAACAAACTCACAGACAAGTGGTGGTTTTCCATCCTAAGAGTGCTTCCTAGAGAAACTCAGGTGTAAGCATTTCGTTCATTACGAAGTATTGGCTGATGATTCCAAAATCTATCTATCCATCGAACACAAATCATTCCTTTCAGCTCCAGACCCATTTGTCTTTCGACTTGCTGGAGAGTTCCTCTTGAATGTCCCACAGAAACCTTCCCCTAAACAGGTCCCTCGTATTCATAGAACATTGAGCATACGCCCTATCCAGTGCTATATGTTTGGATCAGGGTCAGTGATGGCTCCACAGGGGTGGTCTTGCCTTCTGTCTGGAGACCGGGGTTTAGTTTCCAGCCAATGCACCACCACCTCTCTGTCAGTGTCATGCTGCTAGGATGCAGAACAAATCCAAGGCACACTAGGAAAAAAGGCCTGGCCATTTACTCCCCCAAACTGGTCTTTGAAAAGTCTCTGGATCACAAAATTACAATCTGCCACCAAGCAAGGGTAGTTCAGGACTAGGCAGCATTTCATTTTGTTGGGTAGGGAAGGCAATGAGTCAAATACCAATTCCGAGCAGCTGATGGCAGCAGCATGTTTAGAATGTGGAGGTGAAAGATAAGAAACTTGCCCCTTGATGCTTGTTCGGTGTTTCTATACAGCACTGTGAAGGCCATGCTTCAATGGAGTTATGCTTCATATATGCTACCGCAGATACCTTCTGAAAGAACAGAAAACATTTTTCACAATCTCATTTCAAAAGCAACACATGTAGCACAGCAAAATTGTATGTAGTCAGTGCAATTTGAAAGCAGATATTTCGGAATCATCTTCTTTGCATTAGGAGACTACATTATGTTAGCAATGATTTGAGAGATTTGATAAGATCTCCGTGATGCTAAAGGCATTTCAAGAAAAAGGAATAGGGAATAACAATCTCAGAGATTCCTATTTTTCAATTGCTTTGCTACGCTAGTTTTTCAAAATCCTTTTATCCCTTTGGGAAATATACTTTTATCAAAACCAGAAATAATGTATTGCCCAAGCCACCAAAATATCACCTTACGTAAGATTTACATTTAATGTTTCAGTTGAGCATAATTTTATATATCTGCCCGTGAACAAGCTATAGAAAGATATAAAACCATATTTGTAAAGAGATTAGAATTTACAATAGGCTTTCTTCAATTAAAGGCTTCCTTCAATTCAACTAAAAATTTTTAGTAAGAAATATTTTATTGGAAATTTAGAATTAGGTGCAAACATGGTCCCTACCTGAATGTTGAATTATCACCTTAAAAAGTATAGGCATATTGAGGCAGTTCAAATATCCATCTTGTTTTCTTTACTTACATAGGGGATCACAACTTAAAACTTAGCTCCCTATGGATTTAAACCTGTATCAACATTGATTTAATCTGTCCTTTGCCAAAATTATTAATGCATTGACACTTTAAATCTAGGAGGAAAAGAACTCCCCATTTGATTTACAAGAAAAATGAACATCCTGGGTCTTCCTCCTCACCTAACTCTCTCTTCTCTTCTTCACATTTTCTTTAGACACAGACCCTCCTGATCATGAAAATGTTCCAGGCTTGAGACTTTCTATGAGAACTTGTCTTAGGTTAGACCCATGTAAGTTAAGAGGGGAACAAGGTGCACCTTAGTATGTCTAGCCGTGGCCCATCTTGTAAGCTATTATGAATACCGTTTGCCAAAGAGGATCTTCTTTCATTCACTAACAAAACTTTTCTTTTTATGGCTCTCCTTAACCTGTAAACTTGGAAAATTCTATAGATAGAAGAAATAGAAGAAACCAAATAGAAAAAAAAACTTTGGTGGCAGAATATTTGAACATCTGACTTTGGGTTGAAAGAGAAAGGTTGGCAATTAGAATCTATGCAGTGACTCCAGTGGAGAAAGATAGAGCAATCCGAGTCAGTGCAGATTACAGACAAGGAAATCCGATGAGAAAGTTCTACTCTGTCCTATGGTGGAAAAATGAATCTGAATCGATTCATGCCACCCAACAAAAACAGCAATACACAGAAGGTAAAACGAAGTGAATCACCCTATCCAAGGGAACAGTTGTAACTGTCCATTATTGAACGCTTAATATATAGTAGGTCCACCAAACTATGCACTCTGTTCATAATAGCTCAGTAGATGTTCCACAAATTTGTAGCGCAGCCAGTATCTTTAAGTCTTTATTTTTTTAATTGAAGAAACTGACACTCAGAAAGATTAAGACCAGTCTCAAGTTCCAAAGGCCCTTCAGGAATTCTAATTCAGGTGTCTACCTGACTAACAGTTGTGGACTCTTTTCACCAAAATTTAACAGTGAGGATTATGTTATTTACGATTTTTAATTTTAATAACTGAAAATCAATAGCTGGAAAAGAAAAACTGTTGTTGTTGTTGTTTAATTTTTTGATACAGAAGGAAGGCATGCTTCAGATAACAAGTCCACTAGCTGTATGTGAAGTTTGAATTTCTTGTCCACAGTGGATCATGTATCGGAACGAAATGGGAAGGTAGCAATTTATTTCTCCTCTTTCAATCACAAAAGGAAAATTATTGTTTCTCAAACCTCATGCAAAAGTTAAATGATGCATTCATAAATGAGATACATAACAGGTGGTTCTTGAAGCAGGAGCCACAAAGCAATACACGCTGTGCGTCTTCCTTTTCTCCACAGGCACATGATCTCTCCTCTCTAAGAGTAGTGCAGTGGAGCCATCAGACACCCCTGTGCGGTCTGCAATGCATAATAATCAGCCGGGGGTCTACTTCCCACTACACGGAGTTTCATATTGAGTTTTAATTGTCTCAAGAAACAATTGAGATGAGATTTTCTGATCCAAGTCAATATGTTATGTAAACATTTTAATAGCGCTCCCTAAAATCCAAGTGAGAAGTGCTATATCCTATCCTACAAACGGAGTCCCTGGGTATTGCAAATGGTTAATGCCTTCAGTTGCAAACCAAAGGATTGGAGGTTTGAAGCCACCCAGTGGTAATGATTGAACAAATCTTCTTCATGTGATTGAATGATGCAGTTGTAGCATATGACAATAGAACTATAACAAAGGACATTAGACAAAGGAGGAGCAAACTGCCTGATGCAAAACAGAATTGTGTGCGTAGAAGAGAAGCACTTATTTAGGAAAAACAAAGCAGAAAACTGTGGGGTTTTCAGGGCCGTTTCCATCACAGTTGATGGAGATTTGGACTGAGGGATTTCAGATATAAAGGCAGAAAATAGGAGTAAAAGCAGGGAAGGCCAGTGAAACACGAGTGACACTGACAAAAATGACAGGTGCTCAGGGTTCCCCCCAAAACCCACATGACAAGAGCAGATGATGCCACACTGAAGCGTGTGAGATCACCACTATCACACCGAAACATAGAAGATAATGCGATCGATGCAGAAGATTTTAATATGATAAGGTCATTTTTAGAAAGCCAGCAAAGGTTTATTAGAACAAGGCATATTCCTGGCAACTTAATTCCTCTAGCTGCCCTTTGGGAAAGACATAAATATCAATATGTTGTGTATGAAAAAGGCTAGAATTTTATTGGGTAGACAAAATGACTGACCTCAAAGATGCCCACATCTTCATCCCTATAATTTGTGAATGTGTTGTTCCATGACAAAAGGGAATTTGTAAAAATTATGAATCTTACAGAGGGAGATTATCCTAGATTATTTAGGTAGATCTTAACCACTGCTCATTCTGAGGGAGAAATGTGAGACTTTCTACTCTTGTAAAGAGTGTCCATTTCAGAAACCCAAAGGGGGCATTCTGCTCTGTCTCTTAGGGTCACTCTGAGTTAGAATTGATTTGATGCAGTGAATTTATCAGAATGTGAGCCCTCCTTAAAAACAGAACTTTCTTGACTGGAAGCAGATATGTGATACCTTAGAAGGGGAAATCAGAGAGATAGTATATATGTGA
>NW_022109767.1:3852914-3854490 GCF_000313985.2 Echinops telfairi | reverse complement strand
AGAATTCTTACCTTCCATCTGCAGGAATCAAGTTCACTTCCCAGTCCATGTGCCATCACTAGAGTTGCCATTTCTGATTTGCCCATTTCTAGGTTCTCGGCTAGAAAGAAAGAATGGAAATCTATTTCCAAGACTCAGCCAACGGAAACCATATGATAACAAGAATCCAGTTCCCAACCAATCAGGGTGATGGTGAAGACGAGGAAGCATTGCCTCCGTTGTGCATGGGGCTGCCAAAGGTCGCGGGACAGCTCGATGGCCACTCCCAACCACATGGGAAGGAAATAGGTGTTTCCTCAGTAAGGGGGAAAATGAAAAAAAAAAACCTTTTTGGGAAAAAAAACTCCTAAGAATCCTAGCATCATGCAAAACTTCATTTTGGACAGTCTGGTTGCACTTGAGCTTCAGGGAAGAATAATGACCCTGGTTCATTTTCACTTCAAGTGTAGACCAAGCTAACATAACTATTTTTAAAATGTTTGTAATTCATGGAATATTCAAATGTATTTAATATTGAAGTATTCAATATATTCAATGCAGCTCATGATCACTATATGAAATATATTATTACTATCCCAATTTTACTGCCAAGAAAAATATAGCCTAAACCCTAACTGGCATGATAAAGTTCACATAGCTAGCATATGATGTACATTGTCTTTCAACCAAAGATTCTCGCCATTAGACCCCATCTTTTTCTGAGGCATCACATTTAAACCCAAGGAAAAAAGCAAGTTTGATTGCAAAATGACTTCATAGGTTGTCTTGGAAATCAAGTGGGACTTCATATAACCTGTTGACAAATATGTAGCATGAAAATTGGCCCCAACTGGCCTCTTCAGTGAATAACAACAGGGTGAGAGCCTGCTCTAGCACCGTTCACTTAACAGAGGGAATCACAATTCCAGGACACACAATGAGGGGACGACTCGCTCTTGGTGGCTGTGACAATTAGGTCTTATGTCAACTTGAATATGGATGAAAGGGTAGGGGTGGAACCCAACTGGTCAATCAGATTACAGCCTGCTGATGCCTCTTTAGGGCTGTGGGCTTCTTACAAGGAAGAAACTGAAGAGATCCCTCTCTCTGTGTCACTTCCCCTTCCTGCATGCTCAGACTCTGCTTGCCTCCAGGGATGGCTCCAGGTAGACTGCCCGACAATGAGAGCAGTCAGCACCCTGCTGAGTTTCCATTGGTCTTGGATCCATGTGACTCTGCACTTACCTGTCTGGGATCTGGGCTCTCCCTGCTTCCCACTTCACCTTTGTGGGTCACTGGCTCCACCCACATGAGTGTTAGAGGGACGTGAGAACTAGCATCAGATTTATGGAAATTAAATTAAATAGAAATTAAGTTTATTACATCTGATGAAGATCAGGAAAACATGATGAAGATCAGCCGGTAAATCCAGGCCAGGGGCTAACTGTGGAACCGACCATCCAGTGCTCATATGAAGTTTCAGAATAACAGACAACTAGAACAAGTCCACAGGAGCCGCCATACAAACTGGAGTCTATCGCACCTGATTTATGGAAACATCTCAAGAACAAACTTGACACATTAGACACTAATGATA
>NW_022109767.1:3850010-3851907 GCF_000313985.2 Echinops telfairi | reverse complement strand
GGAGTGACAAGTGCTTGGAATAGACATCATACTTGGTAAAGTAAAAGACCAGAAAATAAAAAAATGGAAGGCCCCGAAGGAGATGGTTTGACCCTGTGACTATTAGAAAGGGCTCAAATATAGGAACACTGTGAGGACAGTGTTTCCTTCTCTGCCGCGTAAGGTTACTACGGGTCAGAACGAACTCCATGGCACCTAGCAACACCATACACATATGGGTGCCACTGAATTTGTTTCACTAGACCACCCAGCCTAACACAGTGGTGCAAACTGTTAACACCTAACTGCTAATCAAAGCGCTGAATGTTCAAGTCCATCCAGAGGCATCTTGGAAACAAAGACCTAACAATCTACGGCCACAAAACCCCATCATTGAAAACCTTCCGCTGCACAGTTCTCTTCTGGCCCTCATGAGGTTATGGTGAGATGGTCATCTGGTTTGGGGCTGGGTTTTTATTTGGTTCTGATACAGTGTGAAGAGCTCATTTCCTTTTACCTAACTTAACAAATTTCAAAAACATGTGTGCATCTTATTAATGAAACCTATCACAGCTAATGAACAGGAATCATGAAAAGAAAAAAAAAAAAAAGACTGAACAGAATTGGGGCTGGCATCCATTTAAAAAGTCCTGCTTCACCTCCAGCCTAGCATACATCTCAGCAGAGCCGGCATCCCCTCGGGGACCCCAGCTCTGAAGTGGACAGCGGGCACACATCGCCAGCTTGTTTTCATTTGGAGCAGCTGTTTAGCCAACTGTGTTTATCCTTTCCTGGGGCTCCTTTCTCGGGGTACGCAGTGATGTGGACAGATGAGAAACTGCTGCCTTGGCACTTCTGAAATGTGCTGAACTACAGCACAGAAAACATAGCGAAAACTGTTGGCATCAACTCTCCCGAGAAAATACAACCCTTCATCCTTGGAAAGTGGGGCGCTTTATAAAAGCTAGGCAAAAGAAATACTCCTGGACAAATAATGACATCTGATATATATGTTCTCTGAAGTTTTGCTAGGCGGAAGTGGGATAGCTTCTTATTCACTGTTCCTTTCTCAGCAATTGATGCACAGGAAGGAATTCCAAGTCCGGGATAACAGAATCGGGTTGGATGTGTCTTTCATCACACAAAGCAACCAGGTCCCCAGAGTCAGGAAGTGGTAAGTCCGGAGGCGGCGGCCAAGGTAAAAGGAATCATGGCAAACTCATCAGCCTTTGCCAAAGCAAACACTCACTGCTTTGGGCTGTCAATCTTTGTAGTCGCATACAGTGGAGCAGCTGGTGTGTGTGAACCTTGGCCTTGTGATTAGCCACTCAGTGCTAACCTGAGAGGATCACCAAGTGTCTTTCAACCTATTCACAGCCATCTGAATGCTCCTGTTCTCCTGCCAATGATTTCCTTGGCCAATCGTCCTCCAGCTTTTTGAAAATCTCATGGTATCTTCACACTCTTAAAAATTACTCAAGACCCTTAAGGATTTTGCTTCATGTAAATTTTACCAACATATATTTATTAGAGATTATTTTTTAAAATTTTGACTACCAATGGATTTTAAACAGAATACTAATGGATTTTAAACAGAATACTTTTATATTAATGGATTTTAAACAGAATACTTTTATATTAATAACTATATTCAAAACTATACTTGTGCTAAAATAGCAGTAGTTTTCCAAATAAAAAATAGTGAAAAGTTTGATAGTCATTAACATTTGCATAAGCTTCTTTAATGCCTAGTATAATAAATGGCAGCTAAATTCTCAGCTGTTTCTACAGTCGGTCTGTCGTAATGTCAAATGCCATAGAGCAGGTGTCCGTCCTCAAACTATGGCCAGTGGGCCACATGCGGCCCACCGAGGACATTTATGCGGCCCGCCAGGTGTTTTTGCCCCGTTTGTTTTTT
>NW_022109767.1:3827111-3849253 GCF_000313985.2 Echinops telfairi | reverse complement strand
TTAAATTAAGTTTAATGTACTTTCCTACCTTCATGCACTTAAGTCCTAATACCACTGTTTCTCTGTGATGCATCCAGGAGGTGCTGGCCAGATGCCAATCTGAACTACCCATGTCAGCTAAGAGAAATCCTACATCAAGGGGCTCCCTGTTGCTATCTCAGCTAAATGTGACACTCTTTAATAGTCATATGTGATATTAAAATGCCCCACATATTATCTTCTCAGAGTGGGGTATTTTAGACATTTAATCCCTTTTTGAGTCATTTTGGTCCTTCTTATAAGTGTTAACATTTGATGTGTGCCCTTCTCTTCAAATTTGAGCTATATTCCTAATTCCTAAACCTTTGGATGTAATCCTATTCAGAAGTAGATTTCTTTGTTAAATTCATGAGACCTGAGCAGAGCAGATTCTAGATCTGGTCACTTCTGACTTACGAAAAGAGCAGATTAAGCACAGAGATAGAGATAGATGTCACAGGAGATTAAAGAGTGTTCGATGCCATAGGAGGAGAATTTACAAGCCATGGAACCAAAAAAGTCCAGGGCTACCATTCAAGAAAGGGACCTGACAGAGCCAAACATGGTATTGGAATTGTATTCTCCAGAATTATAATGAAATAAGCCCCAGGTGTGCACATTTGTTACAACAACACTAGGAACTTAAAATAGTAAGTTTTGGGAAGTTGCAGTGGCTGACAATCCTCATCATATGGGCCTTATTTTAAAGGTCCTTCCAAATTAGCATATTCAAACCTTCTTAAATTTTCTTTAGATTCTGAGCCCCATAGCGGTTAATTGTCCAGTCATCCAGGCTCCACAATCTCTCGTAATGTCTATAATCTTTCATAACAATCTCTCATATGCAGTCTAACACCACAGTAACTATTTGCACTGTCCCATATGGCTTTGCTTTATAACCTGTACAACCTGGCATTCATTTGGCACACGATATTTTCAGCTGGAAAATTACCTACAGTGATTCCCCCCCCTTTATTTTGTGTTCCTACCACTAAGGAGCCCTGGTGGCATCCTGGTTACGTATTGAGCTGCCACCGCGAGCTTACCAGTACAACATTTGCTTTTGCTACAACTTCGTCTACAATAATTTCATTCACCCTGCTCATCTATGTTTTTAGAAAAGCTAAAAAGAATTTATAACCTACCTGTAAACTGAATGCTTTCCTCTCTAACACTCGTAGGGTTAGCACCTCATATAAATTTCTGTCTTAAAAATCTTGTATTTGCTCTTTTCCCTAGCTATTTTTTTTCTGATCTCACGCTCACTCACTCACTCACTCACTCACTCACTGCCATTGAGTTGATGCCAACTCACAGAGACCCTATAGGACAGGATAGGACTGTCCCTGTGGGTTTGCAAGACTGTAACTCTTTTCAGGAGTAAAAAGCCCCATCTTTCCCCTGTTTCCTGCTACAATGCTCTAAAATCTGTTTTGTTGGATCTTCCACAATGAAAAGTACTAGAAAATTCCGTGAATACTACAATACATTATTTAAACAAATATTCTCCTCTCACCATCCAGAACTCGACTATCCTCATAGCCCCATGAGGTAGGTTTTCCAGATTTAACAACAAAAATACATTCTGTCCTGCTACATTTAAATGCCAGTTAAAGGATGAGTTTGGGGTTTGTTTGAATGTAAGTATACTTTTTGCAATGTTTGAGATCTTTCATTACTTAAAAACACATAATTTATCTGATCTTCAAGTTTAACTGGGCATGCTATATTTAATCTGCCATCATTATAGTGAGATAGGCTCTCATTGGATCAACATCTAACCCAGTCTGTTATTAATCTATTAGCTTCATCCCTCACTGTCACAGAGTCAATTCTGAAAAATGGTGATCCTATAGAACAGAGATGAACTGCCCCTGTGGGTCCCGGGACTGTAACTCTTTAGAAAAACCTCAACTTGCTCCTGCAGAGCAGCAAGCAGCTTTGGCCTGCTGGCCTGTGCTTAGCAGCCCAGTGGTTAGCAATTCAGTGTATAACCCACTAAGCCACCAAGGTTCCTGAATCATCTCATCTTTTCCTTCCCTCCGTTTTCATTATTTTAACCTCATAAAATCTTTGACAACAGTTCTCAAAGCATAGTCAATACTTTCATCTGTAACTAAAATGATTACATCACCTTGAAATAACCTTAACAATGCTTTGAATGTCTTAGACAGGTTTTCATGCTTTCTCAAAACTGTCCTAATTCTTGAAGGATGTTTTGCAATTGCTCGTCTGGGTCAGAGTAAATAGTCGTCATCAAGTCCACTCTATCTCATTGATACCCCAAGTATGTCAGAGTCACTGTGCTCCATAGAGTTTTCCTCGGCTAATTTTTTGGAAGTAGACTTTCAGGACAGCTTTAGCAGCCACACATGGAGCCACCTAAACGACCTGAAGGCCCCTGAGGTAGTTAGTTTATTGTGCCAACCTGGCCGATAAACACATGTGGGATTAATTGAAGGGCAGAGAGATAAATGGCTCAGTGAACCCTCGCCTTATTAGTTCTCAGGTCTCTTGCTTTCTAATGGTCAGACCAGGGTGCAGCTGCCTTAGCCAGTTCCCTGCTTTAGCTGGCAAGGCTGACTTCCTGCAAGACATCCCCAAGGAAAAGCCACATGGACCTACCCTGATGTAGCCCTGGGTGCTAGAGCAGCCATGTGGAGACCCCTGCCAGAGCTGAGATGTTTACACATTTACTGACTCAACTTTCCTCCTGCAGTTGGCATCATTGTGTGTGTTTTTGTGAGATGGAGGAGGACTTTGTGGATTGGTGTCGGACATATGGGTTAATGTTGGACTTGTGGGCTTGGGCAGCACTGGGTTGGGATGTTTTCTTGATGTGCACTTAACCTTTATATAAAACTCTCTCTTATGCATACGTTTCTGGGGATTTGTTTCTCTAAAGTACCCAGACTAATACAACCCCAAAAACTGGTTAGAGAATTAGAAAGTAGTCAATAATCTTGAGAAATAAGTACCCTGATTGTACAGTGGGGTTAAAGTTCAAGGCCACTATTGAAAAGGTGGGCAGCTTACCCCACCAGCTGTTCCACTGGAAAAAGATACAGCCGTCTGTAAAGATTTACAGCCCTGGAAACTCTATGGGGCAGTTCTACTCTGTCTGCGGAGTTGGTTTGAATAAGCACCGACTTGACAGTGGTGGTTTCGGTTTTGGGTTAATCTTGAGAAAACACATATTCAATGCCTAAAGGTTGTTTCTTCTTCACTATGAGCGCAAGAGCTTAAAAAAAATGTCCATAGCAGAATAGCAATACTACAAACCTTATTTAACTGGAGAGATATGAATGCTATAATCATCTCCTTTTTATTTTTTGGAGGTTTCCATTGGGTGGAAGTCCAACGGTCTTTAAAAAGAGGTCAGTGGCCATTGTCCTGGTCTTAAGAGGCATCTGGGTAAGAGTTGATCGGTACAGTAATGTGACCTCAATGTCTGCAGGCTGGAAAAGCCTTCTTTGGAAGAAGAATGGAAACACAATAATCGGAGGAGAAGTCAGGGATGGGAACGGTAGATTAAGAAGGATCGGGAAAGTAATATTTTCTACAGAATCTGGCTTCTCAACACAAGACTTTTGAGGGAAGAAAACATACTTTGGAGTGGGTCAATTTTGACCCGTCGTGAATGTGTAATCAGAGCTAAGCAATTTTAACTGAGACCCAATCCCACAAGAGAGGAAAGGGGGAGGTTCCTGGTGGTCAAAGTATGGAAGGGACCAGATGACCAGGAGCCGGCCCAAGGACCGGCATCTCCCATTTCTATTCCAGTCTGTGAGGCTGCCCTTTATCACAGTCACTGAGACTCTCTGTGATCAGACCAATGAAGCATTTTCCTCAAGCACTGGTACACCTCTTTAATGCAGTCCCCCTTCAGAAATGAAGTTAGGGACTTAAATAATTTGCTCACAAAATTTAAATACTGTCTACACTGAGTAATGGTCAGGAAGCTGAGCTGGAAAGAGCTGAGCTGCCAGGTATCCCAATAGCCAAATGGAAGCTACAGTTAAGCGTATGAGCATAGAGTAATAGATAAGCAAGAGCTACTTAGAGACAGCATCCATCGCCCTCCCCTCCTCCCTAGTCCCAAAGAATGCAGTCAGTGTCCTGTTGCCCAGTAAAAAAATTAAATGCTGGTTTACTTGCGCTATTTTACTAATCTGTAGTGAATAATTTTCTATTTTTCAGCACTTCAAAGATTCCGATTATAGGTCTGGCTGGTGTCTGTCTCTCTCCCAACCCCGTAGCACCTTCTGCAAAATCATGGGGTACTTTAAAATGTATTATTCCTAAGAGTGACTGAACAAAGTAAGCACTGGGTAAATTTGCTGAGTAATCTCCCGTGGGGGCTCATCTCACGGTTTCACCACAAAGGAAGGCTCTCATGGCCTGCTTTCAAAGCTGTATCTCTGGAGGGAAGGCCAAGAAGGAGTTGCCTGTGTAATTGTCTCTTGTTTTGCCTGAAAATCCACACACAGGTTGAGTCAGGAGCCAGCCTCCTCAGAAATATGCATTACATAGATAAAATGAGATATTGAAATACATCACATATTAAATCTTGATCAAGAAAAATACTAATTGGTCACTTGACTTTAGGCAAGTCACAGAGCTTCATTGGGATTCAGACTCTGCTTATAGAGAAGAGATATATCAAAATCCCTAAAAGCAGAGCCCAAATTGCTTGGTATTGAACGTGTGTGCATGCTCCTTTTCAATGATTTGGTTCTCTGACACACTGTGAACATTGGACATAGAAACTCCAAACACTTTGCCAACAAGCCAATTCTGACCACAGCAACTCCATGGGACAGAGGAGAGATGCCCTACAGGGTTTCCAAGCCTGTAATCAGACTGACAGATCTTTCTCCGATGGAATGGATAGTGGGTTCTAACAGGACCATTCTCTTCAATGAGACCAAGACAGCAACAGGTCACTTCATTTCTCCAGTGTCCCGCCCCCAGGTAGCTTTCTACCACCTGCCCCTCGCTTCTCATCCAATTCAACTTTCAGAGCTTTGTGTCTGATGACCTTAGGTGGCCTGATTATAAGGAATTTGATCTGCTCAGGTGAATCCCATTATGCACTGAAGGATACATCCCAAAATGTAGCCTCTAATAGTGATGAGGGAGACAAATATTTTGTACTCACTTTTCTGGAGCCTACAACAATCTAAATCAGAACATGCTCCTGGATTGAAAGCTACAGGGATAGACTAAACTAGATGATAATTAATAACCCAAGGACAATGGGAGACACCTTATTTGAAGTTACTTGAAATCAGACTGCAAGATACATCCCAGAAACAGCATTACAATTAGAAAAAGCTCAGCTCTTTTTCCATAATTAGTCTTTATTTCCAGTTTCCTTCTATACTGCTTTTTCTTTCTTTTTTCTTTTCTTCCTGTTGATATTTTGGACACATTTGGTCACTTTTTTATGGCAAATTTGTACCTTATTCAACTATTATGTTTTATGCCCTTATCTTTTAAATTGTACATTAGTATGGCTTTGTGAATGGCTCGATGATAATAGTTATCTGTTTACGTAAGACAAATTCATTGCCATCTGGTCGATTCCAACCCATAGCAACAGACAGGACAGAGTAAGTAAAACTTCCCCTGTGGGTTTCTAAGACTGTAACTCTGTATGGGAGTAGAAATTGTCCTTTCTCTCCCTTTGAGCAGCTCGTGGTTTCAAACTGCTGACCTTGTAGAGAGTAATCCAATTCTTACACTACTATACCACCAGGGCTCTCATTGTATTAGTCTGGGTACTTTAGAGAAACAAATCCACAGAAACTTATGTATCAGAGAGAGTTTTATATAAAGATTAAGTGCACATCAAGAAAACATCCCAACCTAGTGCTGCCCAAGCCCACAAGTCCAACATTAACCCATTAACCCATATGTCCAAAACCAATTCCACAAAGTCCTCCTCCATCTCACAAAACAGACGCAATGGTGCAGATTGCAGGAGGAAATCCGAGTCAGTGAATGTGTAAGCATCTCAGCGCTGGCAGGAGTCTCCACATGGCTGCTCCAGCACCCAGGGCTGCATCGGGGTAGGTCCATGTGGCTTCTCCTCTAGGATGTCTTGTAGGAAGTGAGCCTTGCCAGCTGAATTAGGGAACCAGCTGAGGCAGCTGCACCCTGGTTCAACCATCAGAAAACAAGAGACCTCAGAACTAGAAAGGCGAGGCTCACCGAGCCATTTATCTCTCTGCCCTTCAATTAACCCACATGTGTTTACTGGCCAGGTTGGCACAATAAACTAACTACCTCACTCATTTACCTGTGGAATAGTATGTAGACACTTGGCTACTATACAAAATGTTGGAGCTTTGAATTCATTCAGAGGCACCTGGGAAGAATGACCTAGTAATCTGGATTAAAAAATAATAATACATTAAAAAATAATAATACGTTGTTGAAAGCCCTATGGAAAACTTTACTATCCTGATGAGTGTGATTAGAGTCTAAGGCAACCGGTTTCTATCTGCCACACATCCTTTGTACTGATTAACTATGAGGGAGGATTTAGATATAATCAGGAGACTGAATTTCTGTAGTCACTTGTACCCGAGATTTCCTTTAACATCGTTAGTGTGAAATAAAACAGGGAAGTGTATCAAACATGTAAGTCCCCTTTCATACATAAGCTATAAAGCCAACACCCAGTGTGACAGGAAACCTTTACAAGGCTCTCAATGATTGCACGTCCTGGGACTCACCCCCTGGTACAGCCCATTCTCCTTGAGTAACTTGCTGCCAACAGAGAGTCTATCCCACCACAAGTGATGGGAGATCAGTTAGGAGAGTAAGGTTATCAAAAGATTGTTGTCCTGCTGGAATTCTCTCTGGCATCTCTTGCTTCCTTTCTCCTTGAGGGTAGCCTCTGACCAAGAGCCAGCAAGGAACTGGATCGTGTCGGCAACCACTGAAAAAACAGAAGTGAACCCGTAAAACCATGAGACATCTGCCACCGCAGCAATGCCCAGATTTCAGCCTGGTGAGGCATTTGGGGCAAATATTTTGTGAAAGCATTTTTGAAGTACAGCTCAGTGGAAGGCCTTGACATAGTAACCTCGGCTAAACTGTACCAAGTTATCTGACACCCAAAACTGCATGATAATAGATTTTTGTAGTTTTAAATACTACACGTGGGGGCAATTGTTTATGGGACAATCTATATGCACCCAGTAATTCGAATCAAGTCAATAAATTGATGACTGGCAGCAACCAGACATCTCATCTTTTCTCCTCCAATTGAAATTCCATCCATCTCTAGTAAGTATGAGAACTGTATTCACTTATAAAATAGCCACCTCCTTTCTGTCTTTAAATAATCTTATTCCTACTTATCTTATGAATGCATCACTGCCTGGTATGGTGGAGTTTTAGAGACTCATACGAATGAAATTATTGTTGTGATTTGGTGCCATTTAATTAGTTTTGAGTTGAAGTGGACCAAGGACTACAGAAAGATACACTGCCAAGCCCTGCACAATCCCCACAATAGTTCCTCTGCTTGTGCCCATCAGGCTGAGCCCATCTTACTGAGAATCTTCGTCTTTTTTGTCTGCCCTCCACTTGATCAAGCCTGGTGCTCTTCTACAGGAACATACCCAAAATATGTGTGACAAGTCTTTCCATTCTCCTCTCCTGGAGCATTCTGGCTGGACTTCTTCTGACACAGATCTGTTCATTCTCTTGGCAGTTCGATGTGCATCTAACGGTTTTCACCAGTACAACAACTCAACGTCATCCATGGTGCTGCCTTCTGGATTCATCATGAAGCTTTTGCGTACCTGTGACGGGCTTGAACAAACCATGACGTGGGTCAGGCCTGAATGAATGTTCAAAGTGACTTCTTTGTCTTATAATGTTTGGAAAGATTCTTTGTATAAGACTTATCCAAGGCAAACATTGCTTGATTCCTGACTGTTGTTTGCATGGGCATGGATAGTGGGTCCAAGTGACATGAAGTTCTTGGGTACTTCAATCTTCTCACCTTTATCATCATGCTGAGTATTGGACCACTTATGAGGATTTGGTTTTACCTTATGCTGAGGTGTAATTCATATCGAAGGCTGCAGGTTTTGATCCTCATCAGTCAGTGCTTCACGGTCTCTTCACTTCCAGCAAGCAAGGTTATGATATGTGCATCCTGCAGGTTTGCAGGGAACCTTCCTCCGAACCTGATGCCATGTTCTTCCTCAGATAATCCAGTTTCGGAGATTATTTGCTCAGTCCACAGATTGAATAAGTATAGTGAAGGTTTGCAACTCTGCCACATGCCTTTTCTGATTTTAAACCATACAGTATACCCTGGCTATGTTCAGAAGACTGCTCTTTTAGCCCATGTACCGGTTCCATGTGAGCGCAATTAAGTATTCTATTCCTCACAATGTGCTTCACAGTGTTCCCCATAATGGGAGAGTTAGTTAATTGTGCCAACCTAGCCGATAATCACATGTGGGACTAATTGAAATGCGGAGGGATAAATGGGTGGTGAGCCTCGCCTTTCTAGTTCTCGGGTCTCTTGTTTTGTGATGGTTGCACCGGGCACAGCTGCCTTAGCAGTTCCCTGCTTCAGCTTGTAAGATTGGCTTCCTGCAAGACATCCCCAAGGAGAAGCCACATGGACCTATCCCGGTGCAGCCCTGGGTGCTGGAGCAGCCGTGTGGAGACCCCTGCTAGTGCTGAGATGCTTGTTCGTTCACTGACTCAGCTTTCCTCCTGCAGTCGGCATCATTGCCTCTATTTTGTGAGGTGGAGGACTTTGTGGACTGGTGTTGGGTTAATGAGTTAATGTTGGACTTGTGGGCTTGGGCAGCATTGGGTTGGGATGTTTTCATGATGCACATTTTCTTTACATAAAACTCTCTCTTATACATTAGTTGCTGTGGATTTGTTTCTCCAAAGTACCCAGACTAATACAATGGGTAATGTGCCACACAATCAAACGCATCGCATAGTCAACGAAACACAGGGAAACCTCTCTCTGACATTCTCTGCTTTCAGCCAAGCTCCATCTGATATTAGCAATGCTATCCCTTATCCCAAATCCTCCCCTGAATCCTGTTTAAAGTTCTGGCAATACTTTAGGGATGTACTACTGCAACCATTTAAAACAAATTATCTTCAGGAAAGTTTTGCTTGTATATGACACTAATGACATTGCTTGATAAGTTCCATATTTGATTGGATCATCTTTCTATGGAAAAGGAACAAAGTTGGACATCTTCCCGTTGGTTAGCCAGGTAGCTCTCTTTCCAATTTCTCGGCACCAGTGAATGAGACCCTCCAGGGTCGCACTTGTTGAAACATTTATTGGTATTCTGTCAGTTGCTGGAACTTTGTTTTCACCAGTGCCTTATTGCCACTGGGACTTCTTTCAATCCCGTCAGTCCTTTTTGTAAGATAAATTATGTTTGTAAGATAAATACATACGTTTTTATCTTACATACGTTTTTGTAAGATAAACTACGTTTGTAAGATAAATACGTTCATAAGATAAGTTTATAAATGTGCCCTTGTTTTTTTATTTTTTAAAGCTCTAATTATTCTCCTGTATAAATATATTATAGCTTTAATTCATGTTAATATTGATGAACATTTGAATTGTCCTCATTTAGGATTTTTATAACAATGATGCTATCAAGATTGACATACATGAATATGTATCCTGAAGCGCATGTACATACATCTAGCTATTTGTGGAATGGCCAAGTTTTAGAACGTACCTGTCTTCCTGATACTATGAAATGCCAAAATGCATTTTGTTTTCTCAAATAGTAATAGCAATGCTGTAAGCATCTTATGGAATTAAGCAGAGAAAAGGGCAAGAAGAATGATATAAAATATTTATTTTTCTGGTAAAAAATACAAACCGAAAAAGATGTGCCAAATATAGCTGTAAGACTGTAGTTGAAAACAGTGAAATATTAACTCTAAGCAGTCTTGGGAAAGGTATAAGTGTATAATGTATTCTCTCTAAACAAAAGCTCACTAGCACCAAGTAATTTCAACTTACAGTGACCCAACAAGGCAGAGTAGAACTTCCCCTGGGAGTTCTTGAGACTGTAGAAAGCCTTGTCTTTCTCCCCATAATCTCTATAGCAACCTTTAGACATGACAAATTGATGACAGATTATTTTTACATGTACAGATAGATAAGTTCAAACGCTAATACGTAAATGGAAATAAAAAATTAAACATTATAACAGAAGGTAAAAGAGGAATAAAAAAGAAAAAATAAGTAAGGATAAAAATAATAATTAAATCGTATATTTAAATCCAAGCCATATCAATATTTACATTAAATACATAAACCGGAACAAATTAACAAAACAAAGTTTCTATATTAAGCTTTAAAGAATGAAAGACCAACTATATTGTTTCTACAAATTCATAACGTTAAATATATTGATACAGATAAGCTCAAAAGGAAAGTTCAATTGCTATGAAAACCCTCACCAAAGGAAATATTGAGTAGCTATATCGGCAATAGATGAAGTACACATCCAACAAGGAAAATTTCCAGGAACAAAGAGAGATATTATACAACAATAAGGGGATCGATTCACCAGTAAACTATAACATAAGTGTAGATTCACCTAGCAGAACTTCATAATGCATGAGCAAACACTTGAATATATCAAAAATTTTAGACTTTTTTGAAATAAAATATTTTCAGATGAAGGGAAATATGGATAACTTGCTGCTTGTGACCAACTCTGAAAAAATTCTCAAGGAATTTCCTCAGACAGATGAGAAATGATAGCAGAAGAAACTTAGGAAAGAAAAAGATAATGGAAATGATGAACATTTGGGTAAATATACTTGATTATTTTTCTCCTTTGATTTCCTCAAAATATTTGATGACTGGAAACGAAATTTGTAACATTATCTCTACTTTGCTTTCTCCTCTTTGGTTGAAGTGGGGCAAATTCATCCAAATAATCCATATCTCTGATTTGGCTGTAAAAAGAGTAGTGCTATTAAAAATATATGTAGATGTAACATGTAAGTTCATAATATATACCAAGAGACAGGGGAAAATAATGTTTACTATATGATGGTAATTTGTCTACATTTCACTTGAAGTGGTAAAATTATTGATTATAAATTGATTGTGTAAAGTTAATCCCCAGAGGGACCACTGAAAAACATTACAAAAAGCACAGTCTCATTGTATAATATTGGATAAATTAAATGGGAAAAAAAGCTAACATAGAAGAAGTCAAGATATGGGAGTGGGAGAAACAGGAATAGAAGGAGAAACAAAATATATTAAGAAAAGCATAAGATAATTAAACGACATCAACAATTTCAGTGAACATGAATGGTCTTGGTACACCTTTTAAAAGCAAGAATTATGAAAAAGATTTAAAAACATAACTCCTATTATCGTCTGTCTGCAATAAAACTTCAATATAAGTATACTGGAAGAGGTAATCAAAAAATATAACTATGTAAGAAAATGTATCAAGAAAATAAGTTCAAAAGAAAGCTAGAGTGCCTATTTAAGAAATACGCTGTTGAGACCTCAGAGGAGAGAAAATTGCCAGAGATGAAGAAGAACATTGCATAATTATGAAAGAATCAAGCAAACGGCATCTTAAATATGCATGTGTGCACCTCACATCAGAGAGTCAAAGATCATGAAGTGAAGACGGGCATCAGATTTGGAGGAGAAATGCCCACCAGCAGTCTAGCCCACTGCTTTATCTTCCTCATTCCCCTCCCCCCATGGGTATGACAGTCTTTCCCTGAGCTTTCAATTTTTGAAAAAAGTTTACTTGATAACACTGATCTGTTATGATACGTGTCCCTTTGGGATTGCCTAATCTCACTCATCATAATGCTCTCCCAGTCCATCCGTGCCATGAGTCATTTCATGGTTCCTGCATTGATTTTTAACAAGATTAATGATCCCTCCATGAGATGGTTTGACAAAATGGGCTCAGGAACAATTGTGAGGATGGCATAGGACCCTGCAGTGTTTCATTCTGTTGCGTGTAAGGTGGTTACGGGTTGGAGCCAACTGGATGACACCTTCAAAAACAACAGCCGTATCCCATTATGTGTATGTCCCAGAGCTTCTTTATCCATTCTCCTATCGACGGGCCCTTAGATGGTCTCCATCTTCTTGCTGCAGAAAACATGGGTGGACATGTGTCTCTTGATGTTATGACTCCTGACTTCTTTAGGATCTATACCCAGCAGAGGGACTGCAGGATCACATGGGATTTCTATTGCAGGTTGTTTGAGGTACCGCCATGTTGTTTTCCACAGTGATGATACACATGGACAGTTCCACCAGCAGTGTGGGTTCAAATCTCTCCACAGCCTCGCCAGCATGTATCATGTTCTGTTTTATTGAACTTGGCTGCCAAGGTCTGTGTACATCTCCTAGATGGCTAGTGATCATAAGCAATTGTTCACTTACTTGTTGGCCATTTTGATGTTATCTTTGGTGAACAATCTGTTCATATGCTTTGCCCACTTTGTAATTAGATTTCTCATCTTTTTCTTATTAAGGTGTTGCAGTTTTTTATAGGTTTTAGAGATTAGTCCCGATGTCATTGTCAATTTTTTTTTCAGACGACACGGGTTCTCTTCCTCTTTGGGTGGTCTTTTTGTTTTTTTGAGTTTGATTGGCACTTATTCAGCAATTCATAAAATTCAACAGTGCAATCACATCAAGAAGAGTTGTATAGCCGTTACCACAATCAATCTTAGCACATTTTATTCTTCCTTGTACTCATTATTAGTGTAATGTTTTTAGCTGTGGAAAACTATACACAACAAAACATTCTCCAATTCAACACCTTCTACATGTATATTTCCGTGCCATGGATTATACTCTGATAAGCAACCATTGTTGATATACTTTTCCAAATTATTCCACCATCATTAACATAAACTTCCTGTCTTCTAAGCAGAAATCATTTCTCCTTCACTTATGGTCGCCTTTGGTCAACTTTGGTTTCTTTCTTTCATTTTAAGTCATTCTCCTGATATAAAACTCACAAACGATCCACTTCCATTGTTAAGTAACGTTTAAGAAGAGTTGGATATACATCATCACAATCAGTCCTAGGGCTCCTCCCCGCTCCTGCACCCATTGTTTGCTCCCCTCTTCAGCCCTCTTCAACCCTCTCCCCAATAAACCCTGGCATAGGTTTTTGTAGCTATTTACCCATTCCTTCTGTATTTCTTAAGCTTGACATTCTAACATAAACCATAAAAAGCAAAAATGAAATGAAGCAGAAAGAAATCACAATGATAACTGATGAAGTCTTCTAAAACACATCAGTGTCTTGTTTTCAGGGGTCCAGTCATGCAGTTTGGCATGTACTCTGTGTGTTTCCTCCAGCATATTGGAGAGTGTGTCCATGGCCTGCAGTAGGACACTTCAGTTTGTCCCTATTTTCTCATTGATGATCTTTGTAGTTCTGGGTTTTACATTGAGGCCTTACATTGACCTTGAATTCATTTATGTGCATAGGGTGGTTTATGGGTCCTGTTTCATACTTTTTTCTGTTTTTTGAGCCCTCTCTACTTACGATTCTGCATGGCTTGATAATTCTATAGAACTCATAGACCATCCTCACAGATATGGGGCTTATTGGGGAAGAAACAGGTTATAAGGAGCGCTGGTGGTGTAGTGAGTTAAGCATTGAGCTGCTAACCCCAAATTCAAATCCACCAGCTGCTCCAAGGGAAAAAGAGGAGACTTTCTTCCCCTATAAAGATGTATAGCCTCAGAAACCCAAAGGAGCTGCTCTTCTCGGTTCTATTTGGGTCACTGCGAGCTGCAATGGACTTGATAGCAGTGGATG
Source organism: Echinops telfairi (assembly GCF_000313985.2). NCBI lineage: Eukaryota > Metazoa > Chordata > Mammalia > Afrosoricida > Tenrecidae > Echinops > Echinops telfairi. Next base: position 3,835,373 of record NW_022109767.1, on the reverse strand, counting down.
AACAGGTTATAATTCAGCATCAGGAACAACTCAGGGTGCAGTCTTTGGCCCTCAGCCTCTTGGCCCTGGGCCCTCTTGGGTGGACCAGTACTCTGCCCTGCTTGGGAAAGAGTTACAAAGCCCTTTAGTTGTACTTATGCCGAGAGGCAGCACACTCTACCAGAAAACTTCTTGCCCCTGAGACACTTGCTCTGAAGACTGGAAAGCCCACTGCACTGTCTCCTGCTGGTCTCCTGGGTCCCTGCTGCTGCTCCACCAGTGGACGTGAAGTACCCCCTTCATTCTTTGACATAATGGAAATTCATAAGTTTGTTTTTGTTTTTATTTCTCTTAAGTACACAGTGATAGTTTGCTAGTGTAGAACACATTTGTGTCATAAAGGAAGTGTCAAACTATTTTATAGTATTAAAATTCAACAATTTTTCCTCTGTCCATAATGAAACTAAAATGGACATAAATAATAGAATGGTGCCTGAAAATTACCCAATATTTTGAAAATTAAATAAAATAAATAACATCAGCCACAGAAGAAATATTGACAAAATTTAAAATATATATTTTGAGCTAAAGAAAATTTTCAAAGTGTATAAAGTGCAATTAATCAGTGTATATTTTGTAGAAATTGTGGAAAAGAAGACATATCATGAATTACCTAATCTTCCACCATAAAAACACTTCCATCATAAAAAATTTTTTAAAAACCCAGGGCAAGTTAAATGCAAATAAAGCAGAAAGAATTAAATAACAAAGAACAAAAATCAATTAAAACTCAAACAAAAAGGGAAAAGAAGGACATTAGTGAATCTGGAGGTAACTTTTAAAACTACTAGTAAGTTGGATAACCCTCTAGTCAGACTGACAAAAAGACAAGGAAGACAGAAGGCACCAAAGCCAGATAGGAAATACAGGATATGAACACAATCCACTCAGACATGACAGGAAACCATATGAACCTTGGGAACAAATGTAGGCCCAAAATGGATGTCTTTGAACTTGGTTCCCAAACTTATTTGGTCTACCACCCCCTTTAGAGAAAAAGCATTACTCAATGTCCTTGGCAATTAAAATACTGTGTACTATACTCCATCGTCCAGTATAAAATATGGGTATCTAATTTTGCAGACTGCTTGGATCAATCCAGCACCACACATAGCACAGTGTCTCCAACTTTGGGAAACATTACCTTAGATGAAATAAATCTGAGTGATGCTAGTTACAAAAGAAATTGAATCCTTCCAGCAAAAACAATCTCCAAAACTTAAGGGATTTGGTGATGAATCTTATTGAATTTTTAAGAGAAAAGGATGCCAATTCTGCAGTTGTTTTGAGGGGAAACAAATGGAATATGATTTCCCAACTCATTTTATCAGAACCACATTACTCTGATATTAAAAACAACAGCAGCAGCAGCAACACAATAACCACAAAGAAAATGAGAGCATAATATCCTTCATTAACACAGATGCAATCACCCTCAATAAAATGTTAATCAATCAAATCAAATCCACCAACATATTGGGAGTCATTCAAGAATGCATGGTTGGTTCAATACTCAAATATCAATAAATACAATTCACCCTATAGCAAACTAAATAAGAATTATTAAATCACAATATTATCTCAAAGTAAGCAGGAAAAAATTTTGGCAAAAACCCTACAACCATTCACACTGGAAAAAAAAAATCTCAGTAAACTAGGAATAGATAGAACCAATAAAGGCCCATGTAAAAATAAAATGCAGCAAATACCATATTTAATGATGAAATACTAAATGCATCTTAGGAAAAGTCAGGAACAAGGCAAGAATGTCCTCTTGCACAACTGCTAATCAACATCATATGATAAGTCCATGCCAGTATAATAGGTAAAAAGAAGAAATAAAGAGCATACAGATTGGACAGGGGAAACTAACTCTCATTATTCACAGACAACATCTGTCCAGAAATTTTATACAGAACATATTTCTTTAAATCTCAAAACTCAGCAGTGAAAAAACAAGCACCCAATTATTTGAAATGACACAGTATTTTAGCACCGCCCACCCATGAGAAATGGATGCCTCTAAGCACATAAAATGATGCTCGACATCATTTGTCATTGAAAATATGGAACTCAAACTACCTTGGCACAACACTAGCTAGCTGTACCATGGCTCACCTAAAAATACCGACAAGACTAAATCCTGACACTGATGCCGAATAATTAAGTCTCATATATGCTTTACTGGTGAAAATCTCAAATTGTAAAACCATTTTTGGAAACTCTAAATTAAATGTACATTTAATAAAGTATCTATTTTTCATCCATAAGACACAAATATTTATGCCTATGTAAAAACCTATGTACAATTGTGTACAGGAGAATTTTTTAAAAGTGGAAACAATCTAAATGGATCAACATATATACAAGGGGGTATACACACACACACACACACACACAAAATGGATTTTTTTTCAAAGCTATGCATTTAAAATTTTTTTACAAAACAACTTTATCATCTTCAAAGTACTCTCCATTACACTTACTACATTTGTCAAATGTGCGATTTCATTTTGGATATCTTTTACAAACTCATCCGTTTGGATGGCTGACAGCACCTATCTCGTTTTTCCCCTCACTTCTTCTATGTTTCTTTTTCTGTCCTTTCCTGTTTCTCTGCATTCACAGAAACAAAAAGAATTCTCACAGAGTGAGGTCAGGTGAGTCATGTGTGTGGAGCAAGAGAGGCATGCTGGGTTTGTGTTTTTTTTGCCAGAAACAGGCACACTGAGATGGATGCATGAGCAGGTGCATCCTCGGGTTGGCAAAAACAGTTCCCCCTGTCTGCCACAAATCAGGCCTTTTATGTCAAACCCTGCTACCCAATCTTTGCAGAACCTCTAAATAGAAAGTTCAATGAACAGTCTGACCTGGTGGAACAAACTGCAAATGCACTATCAGTGGACACTTCAGTCTGTTTGGGAAGTTGCTGGATGTCCAGCATGAGGTTTGTCATCAATCAACATTTCATCTTTTTGAAATGAGAAAACCACTCAGACGTTTGAGTGTCTCATAGCGCTGTCCTTGCAAGCTGTGTTCAACATCACAACAGTGTCTGTGGCATTTTGCCCAAGCAGGAAACAAAATTGTACAGCCTCATGCTGCTTTCTTAAATCAGCCATCATAAAAAAAAAAGGTGTTTGAGGGAAACTGATTTGATGAAAAATTCACTGTTACCAGAGAGAACCTTTCCAGATGATGCCACTGGATTCAACAACTCAGAGCGAGTTGCTGGATGCTTGCTTGACAGAAAAATGTGTGCTATGAAAGCTCCACCCAGTGGAGCTTTTTTTTTCTTTCCATTTTTTTGGGGGCCCCCCTTGTACATGTATATGATAAAGTACTATTCAGCAAAAGAAAAACCTTTCTGACATAACAACGTGCATGAATTAAAATGCATCACAGTCAGTTAAAGAAGCCAGAGTAAAAGATTCATATGGTAACATTCTATAATATTCTGTAGAAAGTAAACCTGCAGAATAAATCGGCCGGTAGTTGCAAGGGTTTAAAGTTCAGAAGAGACCTCAACTGTAAGAAGCAAGCTCAGAAAGCTTTCTGACGTGATCTATCTCTTCTGTAACCTAATTATGGCGCTGCAGTAAAACAACTGGCCACGTTTGTACACCATACAGAAACCCACACACCAGAAAGAAGTCCACTTTCCTCCATGCAAATTTAAAAATAAAAATAAAATGTTCAATGATGGATACAATGATATTTTGTATAACTGATAGTATCAGATGGATTTGTAAATATGCTGAAGCTCTGAATAAGACCATTATCCTTGGAGCTGGGGGGTGGACTTTTAGGGGGTAATTTTTAAAAACACATTTTAAAAGTGTTTATCTATTTGGAGCAGTATTTCCTTGCTTGGGTGCCTTCTTCTCGCTCTTTGGGGTTTTGCCACTTCTGGGAGACGTTGGGGAAATGAAGTGCGCTCCTCTCCAGAGGAGGACAAGGCACTACCTGAAGAAACGTCTCCTGGACTGATGATAACCTCGTCAGCAAGACCAGTGAGTGGACAGAGAGCCCAGGCTAACATGTCAGAAGGACTCGGAGAGCCTGTGTCGACTGTAAAGTAAACATTTCTTGTCCCCAGACATGCAGAGATGAATTACATAGTGTGTGCGTGTGTGTTTTCTCCCTCTTTTCAAAGAGAAAAAATGAAAGCTGCTGGCTGAAATGGAAGCTCATTGATCATCCCCTGCCTCTGACTCCCACCCCTTACAGATCAAAGGCTCCAGAGAACCTTCAGGGGCAGCCTCATGACCATTCGCATGAAGGTGAATTTTGCAAATGGAGTGGATTAAAGCTGTGCATCAATACAATTGTTTGCAGAGCCTTCAAACTGCCTGGTAATGAAATGCACATCTAGGAAAAACTGCAACAAAATATGCTCAATTTGTCTGCTTCCTTCCACCTCTGTCTTTCTTCTCCATGCAAGACACCTCATTCCTCTGAGCCTGCCAGACTTCCCTCCACTTGGGAAATCAGTTGTTGCAAGCATCAGAGTTCATTTAAATCAGTGTACTGTCTATCCCACAGGCACGTGCACTGCAGCCTCTTATCTAATTATGAAATAGCAGCTATAGGATGCCCGTGAAACATCAGAATGGTTGAAAGAATTCGGAGACATTTGGAAATGCTCATGTGAGCATCAGATGGTGCTCATAAACAACTCCATACAGGCAGCTTTGCTTTAAAATGAGGACAGCCCCAGTGGTTCACACTCTTAAATACTCCTTCGTCCACTAGCATCAAGTTTCAAACATCAGAGAATTTCCCAGCCATGCAATGGCTGTTTGGGAAGCAATTTGCCAGATGTCTAAGACAGTTAACTCACACTAGCTCCCTATGCAATCAAGTCTCTAGTTAAGAGCTCCAGAGCCATTAAAGACTCTGTATTTGCTGTCTGATGCAATCTTCTTTGTCCAGAAGTGGTCCCTATATGACATTAGAGAGGAGAACAATAAGCACATTGGCACATGGTGATGGAGTGTATTCAAATCTTTATCTCCAGTTGTATTGTCGGAGAAAGTTATAACTGTTTTTCCAAATGGGAGAAATGGCTCCCCTTCTTAAGTATACCATTAATCAATTGTTTTGTTGTTGCAGTTAGTGGTCACAATCTCTTGTCATTAAAAAGGAACATGTCAAACACAACAGAGAAGTACCTGCTGAAGATGCTGCGAGTCTTTAGAACTTTAAAGCACCGAGTTAGGTTTCTGGAACATTGCTGAGCCTGCCCTGTACCCTTTCCTACAAAGAAGTAAAATAAATAAGTGGAAGCACAATATTCATGGTCAGAGGAAGAAATTGCTAGCAAGACATATGGCATAGATTGGTGTTGGAGGAGACTACATATTTTAATTATGTGAACAAATGGCTTGGTACCGAGAGAGCAAGGTTTGCAGATTAAACAGGGGTTGGGGGAGGGGGGAGGGCACAACACAGTAAATAATAGGTACCCAAAAGCCAAGCAGCAGCCGAGGATTTACATTATTACGTGCGCTGTGTGAGTCTAGAAGATGGAAAATGCAGATAAGCGTAAATAAATGTCAGATAATGTGCCCGGTGGCTAAGAAATACAGGAAGTGAATTTGAGATCAGTAGAACAGGGCTGTCACAGAACGCTCAGAAGGGAAGGTGACCACACTGCTGGTCACCCTGGACAAGCTTCCAGGAAAGCTGGCACGCTCTCTGTACAGATTAGGATCAAAGAGGAAATCCACTGACTTTTATTCCCAAGGCACTGGCTTCTCCATCACATGAGTCCATCTGGTGTTCAAAGAAACATGGACTTGAGTGATGGGGCCCGAGTTTTAGTCCCACCTCTATCGCTGGCTAGTTGGTTGTCTAGCTTCCTAATCCTGCTGTAACAGAAATGCCACGAAGAAAGATCGTGTTTATTTCAGCTTCTATACACCTAGGCATTCCTGGGTTGCTCCCTGGCAATCTACAAATGGCATTGACCTTCCCCACTCTGTCTAATATGAGTTTTTGTTTTCCTTCTTGTTTTACTGTAATCTTTTAAAACTAATTCTAAGTAGGGGGGTGGGGTGGGGAAGTGCAACAACTTCCTGCTGAATAATCTGCTCTTTTTATAACCAAAAAGTGATTAGGTTTAGGACACACATTACAATGTGTGGCTATTAACCTTATTAGAAACACAGCAAACACAACCTTATTTTCAGACACAGTTACTTCCACAGGTATTGAGGTGAGAAGACCACCATACATTTTCATCTCCCCTCACTGCCGCCAGGTCACTTCCAGTTCATAGTGATCCTAGGACAGGTTAACATTGTCCCTGGGGTTTCTGAGACTATAACTCTTTATGGGGGTTAAAGTCTTAACTTTCTCCCCTGGAGCCACTGGGAATTTCTAACTGCTGACCTTAAGGTGAACAGGCCAACATGTAACTGCTACGGCACATATATTACAAAGGGACACAATTCACTCTATAACACTGGATGACATTGGCCAAGTCTTTATACCTCTCTGACCTTCAGTTTCTCATCTGTTAAATGATAACATACAACCAATCCTGTCTTCCCATGACTGGAAATCTTCCTTACTCAGCTTGCATGACAAATGGTCACATGATATTTTATCAGGGCTGGGACCCCCTTTGGTACCATGTCTCAAGTGCATGCCAATGCAAGGAACATGCTGGGTTCTAAACACAATACCAAAGTGCTTGTTAAGTTGAATGGCTTCTGGGACTTCTGACAGCTTGGTCTTTATGATTCAGTCTACTCTCTTTAGAACTTCCTTTAAAAGGGAATCTTTTCTGCTCCAGGTATACTTTTTACAATGGAAGAGTCCAAGAAAAATTTAATTCATTCAAGTGGAATTTTTATTTTAATTACCTGATATGTCTTGCCAACATATGATATAGTTCAGAAATATGTAAACGTCATGTTTAACGTACCTGCTTGGAAAGCAAAGAGCCATGCTGTCAAAATTTTCAGAGCATTTCTACCTAGATGAAATTCATCCTCACACGTGCCCTTTGTAGGATGATTGATTACAAGTAATACACCATCCATTGTACAGACAGGAAAAATGAGTTTGGACAAAGTAGGTCACCAAATGGCCACATTCCTTCATTGCACCAATATTTCAGAGAAAAATAGGGGAAGTGAGAAATCTAAACTACGACTCTATCAAGTGTGAGGGTGGGGCATGTTTCTATGATATTTGGAAGCTGTGTCACAAGCATATAAGTACCAGCGGGGTCACCTATGGTGGACATATTTCAGAGGACTTTCTAGACTGAGACAGATTAAGAAGAAAGTTCTGGTGATCTAAGTTTTTTAAAAATTGGCCAATGAAGACCTTATGGATTACAACAGGATGTTGTCTGACACAGTGAAAGAATATGAATCCCGGAGGTTGGAAATCAAAGGAGCCTGGTGGCATAGTGGATTGTGGGTTGGGCTTTGACCCACAGGGTTAGCAGTTCAAAGCCACCAGCTGCTCCAAGGGAGAAAAATGAAGCTTTCTACTTCTGTAAAGAGTTATAGTCTCAGAAACCCACAAGGGCAGTTCTACCTGTTGTATCTGGTCACTGAGTCAGATGCAACTTGATAGAAGTGAGTGTGTGAGTGAGTGGATGGGTGAGTGAGTGGGTGAGTGAGTGAATGAGTGAGTGGGTGGGTGAGTGAATGAGTGAGTGGTTGGGTGAGTGAGTGGGTGGGTGGGTGAGTGAGTGAGTGACTGAATGTGAGTGAGTAAGTGAGTGAGTGAGTGAGTGGATGGGTGAGTGAGCGAGTGAGTGAGAGAGTGGGTGGGTGAGTGAGCGGGTGGGTGAGTGAATGAGTGAGTGGTTGTGTGAGTGAGTGGGTAGGTGGGTGAGTGAGTGAGTGAGTGACTGAGTGTGAGTGAGTGAGTGAGTGGATCGGTGAGTGAGTGAGTGAGTGAGTGAGTGAGTGAGTGGGTGAGTGAGTGAGTGAGTGAATGAGTGAGTGGGTGAGTGGGTGAGTGGGTGAGTGAGTGAGTGAGTGAGCGGGTGGGTGAGTGAATGAGTGAGTGGTTGTGTGAGTGAGTGGGTGGGTGGGTGAGTGAGTGAGTGACTGAGTGTGAGTGAGTGGATCAGTGAGTGGGTGAGTGAGTGGGTGAGTGAGTGAGTTGGTGGGTGAGTGAGTGAGTGAGTGGATTAGTGGGTGAGTGAGTGGGTGGGTAGGTGAGTGAGTGAGTGAATGAGTGAGTGAGTGAGTG
>NW_022109767.1:3823548-3826928 GCF_000313985.2 Echinops telfairi | reverse complement strand
GGTGGATGAGTGAGTGAGTGGGTGGGTGGGTGAGTGAGTGAGTGAGGTTAGAAGTCACTCAAAACATACCATAGTGCAACAACAGACTAGAGCTTACTAACAATCCTGGGGTCAGGACAGGACAACATTTCACTGTGTTGTACAGTCAGAGAGGATACAATGGCAGAAGTCAGAAACAGCAATAAATAACAGAGTTTACATGGACAAGAGGCTTTATTTTCTGCCTGCTACAGACTCATTGTAGTTACCCACCGCCTGTGAATGGATGTCATATATCCTGATATGGAGAGTGGTTCTCTGCTTATTAGTTGCTTCACCTTAAGGCAAGGTCTTTACATTTTCAAATGTTCAGTTGCCTCATCTTTAAGACAAAATCAATCATAATCCCTACTTGGTTGTGTTGTTGTGACTGTGAAATAATATGGCATGTTTGCAATGATTAGAATGGAGTAAGTACTCAAGAAATCTAAGCCGTAGAATATGAAGAACAAAATCCTAAAATGTAGATTAAAATAAGCCTAAAACTACTCTCTGTTATTTATATTTCAATGATACCTTCATTTTATAAGACTTTTTTTCCAAGCCATTTTATTAGGAGGTAATCCACACACCATATCATTCCATAGTTCCTTCAAATCAAGCAGTATTGTACAATTACTACCACGATCAGTTTCAAAACATATTCCTCCCTCTTTAACTCCTTGAAGTAAGCTTACCTCCCCCACCATAGCTCTCCAGGCACCCTTATTCTGAGGGCTTTCTCTAGGGGCTCTTCAATCCTGGGTTATACACGTCACTTTAATTTATAGCTAAATATTTTTTTTATAAAATTAAACAAAATATTTAAAATGCAGTTTTTACACATCAGTATTTCTGAAGAAAATAGGTTGTACTACAATACTATGTGTTTTAATTTCCTATTCTAGAAGAAGAAAATAACTATCTCTATAAACCAGAGCTAGATAAAAATGATTTAAATCAATAATGCAGTGTTAAAAAATCAAAGCAAAACTATGCAACCTAATGATCTTTCTACTCCAGTAGCCTTGTCACAAAAGACAGGCATTCTGGCTACCCCTTTCCTTTACTTGACCAAGAGAAATTCTGTAGCTCATCTCAAGTTCATGTGCCTCACACCTCAACCAAAGCGTATCCTTAGCATGATCTCCTATGGCTCCTTCAATGCATAAATGTATGATGAAAAGAATATAGGCCCAGAGCAATGGTGTGGCCCAGATCAAGCAGCAAGCCAAAGGCACAGTCTTGCCAGTATGATTCGAACCAAACAAGGACCTCAAAATGTAGCTTCTGTAATGGTAACAATGACATGCTTATCTTTCAAGATTGCAAATAGAAATTGTGAACAGAAGACCATAGTGCTACGCAGCCCCAGAAAAACAGTAATAGAAAGAGGATAAACATTATTTCTTATAACAAGTATGCTCACTGAAGGGCAATGTAATATGACTTGCATTATCTCAGAGGAAAAAATTTAATTACAAAGGCAAGGACCTCAAATTCCTGCTTCACGAACTCTTCAGATAATGAAAAGGCAAGCTCTGAGGCAGATTGACAAGCCGAAGTAGACAGCATCCTGAAGATGCGTGAGTATAGGGAGCCAGGAAAGCAGCTGGGTCTCTAGCAGTGAACAGTCAGAGAGTAATTTTGAGAAACTGGAGGGAGTGTTCGGAAGGATGGGAAGGACACGGATCAATCTACCAGGGGACTTGATAAGCAGAGCCTCTCCCCCACTTGATTGCAGCACCGCAGAGAAGAAAAGTTCGCCTCCCACTGCAGAGGAGCAACCCCACTTCTGGAAACAGTGGCGCAATGAAAAATTAGCAGCTGCCAGGAAGGTCACTTCTGCATCTTGCCTTTCTTCCATGTAGAACCTGCCTTCACATCTTCCAAATTCTCTGTCTAAGGCGGCTGCTGTTCAACCTTCGGAACAGGGGTGTGAGCAGGGAGCGCTCCAGCCACTACCCTAAAAATGAGCAGGTTTCCCTGTGCTGCATCTGCACAAGCCTCATAAGTGTAGCTGGTGTGAATTAGTGCCCATGGGGCCATCCGGTCTTCACTTGTCAGCAGAGAACAGGACAGTCTCAGAATGAAGGACACACCTTGGAAGGTGACAAGGAATAATAGCCGCAAGCAATTCAGGTTTTATAACTGGGAAGCATAAATAAAACTTAAAAGAAATAGAGCTAGCCATGTATTTTAAACATTCAAAAGAAAAGGATACAATTGCCATCCATGCAAAATTGTTCAAGGCGAAAACTGGGGCCATTTACAAAGCAATTAGGTGTTATCCTGGGGAAAACATAACATTCAAAGGAAGATTACACTCAATTGTTCAAAGCCTTTGCTGGTGCCCTGTGGATCCTAGCCTTTCAATGTGCAATGGAGGAGTTGACCTAATAGGGATATGTTAGGAGCTTCCACCAGCCAAGCTGCTGATAGGAGAGGAAGGCTTCATTACTGTATGATAACAACCCCAACTCCACAGACCTGAAGTGCCCCAATTATAATTGGATTTCTCCCCCATCTGAATTTCAACATCATTGCCAGTCTCTGACAAGTGACAGACAGAGGACAAACTCTGCCATATACAGAAATTCCAAGGACATGGAAACTAAGCTGAGGAGAGTAGATTATATACATGAAGTTAAGGAAGAGAGAGAAGTGAGCGATGAAAAGATGAAGCGTTTCCTGTGCTGCCTTGGCTTGGCATATCACCTTGTCGATCGGCCTCAGGCCACTCGGCATTATCAACAGAAACCTCTCATTCCAGTTTTCGCACATTTGAGCCACTAAACATAAAAGGGTCTGGTAGTTCTGAATGTTTGCTGATAGGGGTCTGCTGGGACTTCTCATCTAGACATCTCCGTCAGGGTTGTTACCCTTCTAAGAAGTCTAGTTTAAAACTGGAAATGTGTGCATCCAGATTGTAACCGTTCAGTATATTTAGTCTGTATGCCGAGCAAACAATCAGAAAAGCTGGACTATACAAAGAATACTGGGGTAGGAGGAGTGGAGGGAGACTCAGGACTAACCTGCATCATGCAGACAACGCAACTTTGCTTGCTGAAGGGGATGAGTTAAAACCCTTACATGTGAAGATGAAAGATTACCAGCTTAGATAGTTAAGGTTTATTGTGCCAACCTGGCCAATAAACACATGTGGGGTTAATTGAAGGGCAAAGAGATAAAAGCTCAATGAGCCTCGCCTTTCACCTTTCTAGTTCTCGGGTCTCTTGCTTTCTGATGGTCGGACCAGGGTGCAGCTTCCTTAGCCAGTTCCCTGCTTCAGCTGGCAAGACTCACTTCCTGCATGACATCCCTGAGGAGAAGCCACATGGACCTACCCTGATGCAGCCCTG